>NC_090411.1:30956264-31297097 GCF_036365525.1 Heterodontus francisci | reverse complement strand
CCTTGATTCTCTTGCCTAACGAGAATCTATCTACCTCCGCCTTAAAAAAAATTCAATGACCCCGCCTCCACCACCTTCTGAGGCAGAGAGTTCCAAAGTCACGCAACCCTCTGAGAGAAAAAAATTCTCATCTCTGTCCTAAAAGGGCGACCCCTAATTTTAAAACACTGCCCCCTAGTTCTGGCCTCACCCACAAGAGGAAATATCCTTTTTCCACATCCACCTCGTCAAGACCATTCAGGATCTTATATACTTCAATCAAGTCTCCCTTCACTCTTCTAAACTCCAGCGTAAACAAGCCCAGTCTGTCCAACCTTTCCTCATATGACAACCTGCTCATTCCAGGTATCAATCTAGTAAACCTCTGAACCGCTTCCAACACATTTACATCCTTCCTTAAATAAGGAGACCAAAACTGCACACAGTATTCGGGATGTGGTCTCACCAATGCCCTGTATAGGGAGGAAGGAGGAAGAGTGCCAGCTGGAAAGGTTTAGGGAGGGCATCCCAGAGCTTTAAGACCCGAATAGCTGAAGGCACCAACAGTGGAGTGAAGGATAATCGGGGAAGCACAAGAGGCCAGAAGCAGAGGAGTGCAGAGGTCTCGGAGGATGGTAAGGCTGGAGGAGGTTACAGAGATAGGGAGCGGTGAAGCTATGGAAGAATTTGAAAAAAAGGATGAGCATTTTAAAAATTGAGGCATTGACAGACTGGACAGAAAGAAAAAGCAATGAAATAAAGAATTGAAGACAGGAAGAAAAACAGCAATACTCCCCTCCCACAAATATAACAATGATGAAATGGGCAGAGGAGGTTGCTTGGAGTGTAATCAAAAAGTTCAGGGACGTGAGTGCATTTTCACTACCTGTGGTATTTTTATGATGTGGTAAAGGTGATTGAAGCTGAGGATGAAGTAAAGTTTATTAAGATAGTAAATAATGACCTCGGCATGTAGCTTGCCACCCATCATAGGGTGTGCTACCACTATATGTAATTTTTTCACATATGCCCTTAGCCTCAAATCAGGTACAGCAGCTGCAGAAGCAAGGAGAGCAAAAGGGGCAGTGAAGTCTACTACAACCTCATTCACCCAACCTAGATTTTAACCCCCCCATCACACCTGCTAGGAGGCTCTAGGCTGCCATTTACTGCATATAAGTTATGGTGGGGAAAGTGAGGCCTACAATTGTCACACGAAAGGCTGCACACGGTTAAGATAGTGCATATTTTAGGCAAAGACGGGAAGTGGTTAAGGAATTGGTCGAGAGAAAGCAGTGGATACTAATTAGGTGAGTGAAGATGTGAAAGTGCACTAAATGGAGTGACCTAATGATCAGTACGGGACTTGCTGCTGTTATTAAACTATCATTTCCGAATGGATTCAGGAAAGCAACGCAAGTTGACCAAACTGGCAAAGAAATACAAAGCAACTAAACAAAACTCAAAGGTGATGTTCAGTATGCTAACTAGAAGCTTATTATTGATTGCAAGAGAGGCAAAATGCAGGTCATATTCAATGAATGGAGTTGACCCAGCTAAGAAAGAGGCTGATAAAAAGCTGGAAGTGTTGGTAGATTAAGTATTTAGCATGTCCCTTCCTTATGGAGATGCAATCAGGAAAGCAAACAGAATGCTCAGTTTTATTGTCAAACCAGTGGAGAATTGGCCTGAAGTCATCACAATGAAGCCACAAGCCAAGGAATAAAGGAAGCATCCGATCCCTGGAAACAGCGCAGAAAAGGGCTACAGAGGTTACAGACTTCCATAACAATTATCCTTTGAAGTGATACTTTGGTTACACCTTTTTAAGGGCGACATGGGAATTTGCAAAGTTGACAGAGGTTTTTTGTTTTAAATAAAGGATTCTTTTGCCACAGCTTCAGATTAGATTTTAATTGTTATCTGTTGAGGAAATTATGGCCATTGGGCAGAGCCACAAAGACCCAGTGTTAATTTACTGGCTTTCTTGCCAATTTTTCGAAAAAAAAGTTTATTTTCTGTCTGAAATACGGTGCAATATTGGAATGTCAAACATGCGGGTACTGTACGTACCTTCTTTATTACAACACTAGACGATCTGTGACTGCATTGGAAACAGGGAATCAGACTTATAGAATCTATAATATAGATTCTATAACTCGACGTAGTCTTCAGGTAAACTGGGGTCAGAAATAGCTTTATTATTTAACAAGGTGAACTGATTTCCAACAAAGGCCACAGCGCATAGTTTAAGACAGGTGACTAAAAGTTTGGTTAAGGAAGTTTAAGGAGAGTCTTAAAACGAGGAGAGGTGAAGAGCTTGAGGAAGGGAATTCCAGAGCTTAGGGCCGAGGCAGCTGATGGCACAGGCGCCGATGGTGCGGCAATTAAAATCAGGGATGTGCAAGAGGCCAGATTTGGTGCAGCGCAGAGAACCTGGAGGGTTGGAGGGCTGAAGGAGGTTATAGAGATAGGAAGGGACCAAGCCCATGCAGGAATTTAAAAACAAAGCTGCAAATTTTAAAATATAACACCGTGATCTTTCTGACACGCATGATGAGAGACTAAATGAATGTAAATGCTTTCTTCATTAAGTAAACACAGACTCTGGTCACTTGATGTTTGATTGTTCGGCCATGGTGCTTGTGGATTTGACCAGGCTCGTCAAATCTCAGGATGTAGCTCAAAAGCAGCCAGCATTTAAGATTGCTTTGCATGTGTAACATCGGTGTATGCTGAGCAAACTGTTTCCAATTTATTGTAATGTATAATTGATGAATTGCAGCTAAACGCCTGTCACAATCCCGATATTTTTGCTCGAAGTGAATAGGATAACGTATAATGAGGAAATTTAGCCTACTCTGTCCTGCAGAACCTGCTCAGACCAGTTTACGCTCTGCCAGACTGTAAATACTCTTTCTGTTGAATCAGAAATTGATTCTAAAATGGATACTGCTCCTGCCTATATAGTTACCATTGCACTTCAAAGTAATTCGCTGTACTTGAAGTGCTTGGGAGACATTTTAAGATGTGATAAAATGCAACTTCTCTCCTGCTTGATCCAATTTCCTTCCGAATGCTTCAACAGCACCAGAATCCACTACATTAGGTGAGCAGTTTGTTTTCTAAATCAATGGCTAACAGTTGATGAGTTAGTCTACTTAGTCTGTAGATTGCCAGCAGTTTCAGAAAGTGGTCCTCATACCAATCGAGGGTAGAGGCTTTCCCTAATGTGCTGCAGGTTGTTTAGTGTCAGATTTCTTAAAATTTAGTTACGTCCTCGGTCCCCTCAATTATCTTCCCCCTCCTCTTTCCTTGGAAATCTATACATTTCTTCATCTTGTCACCTCTATCCCACCTTTAAAAGCTTAATTTCTCTGGACCAGCCCTCTGCCTAACCCTTCTGCTGCTGTTCGATGTCTGTTTCTCTCCTTAAGTACCTCAAGATGTTTTCTACTTTAAAAATGTTTGCTCTTTTCACCATATCTTGCATTGTTTTGGTGAAAATTATTCTTTACATCTACACAGTTTTCTTTACATTTTTAAAATTCTGATGGTAGCACCTTTAGCTTGATATCTCCCTTTACTCATTCAATAATCTAAGGCCTGGGATAACCTTTATTCCCTTCCTCTGAATCCTTCCAATGGCTCCATTTCTCTGTCCTAAGAATAGTGATAGCATTCGAGCAGTTTTCAAGTGGGGTCTCACTGCTGCTTTACACAGTGCCCTGTATTCAAAGGATATGCAGATAGGGTTCAATGAAGTAGTGGTGGGAGGAGGCTTGTGTGCAGCATAAACATAGTCATGGACCAGTTAAGCCAAATGGCCTGATTCTGTGCTGCAAGTTCTACAGACCTCGGTATGCAGCCCCACAGTTTGTTAATTTTCCAATCGCGGATCTGCATGGTGAAATTTTCTTTTATCTGGTTCTCTTCCCCAGAGGCTAAAGGCTCTCGCGGGGATACAGCTGCAGGAGTGGGGAAAACTCCACAAATAATGAAGGGCTCACCGCTCTCAACTGCTATTCAGGAGAGTGCACGTGTGGACGTCACGAGCAGAGAATCATCTCTGGTTGTGAGACCCATTTCCCCCAACACCACCAAGAAGGCGCTGAAAGGGTTAAATTAGGAGGATAGGTTGCTTCGACTAGGCTTGTACCCTCATATGAACAAGGAGCAGAAGTAGGTCATTCGGCCCCTTTAGCCTGCTCCGCCATTCAATAAGATCATGGCTGATTTGTTTGTGTCTCGAATTCCACTCTCCCCTATTAACCTTTGATCCCTTGCCTAACAAGAATCTACCTACCTCTGCCTCAAAATTATTCAACGACCCAGCCTCCACCACCTTCTGAGGCAGAGTGTTCCAAAGTCGCACAACCCTCAGAAAAAAAACTTCTCATCTCTGTCCTAAAAGGAGGACGCCCTAATTTTAAAACAATGCCTCCAAGTTCTGGACTCCCCCACATCCTTTCCACATCCACCTTGTCAAGAACTTTCAGGATCTTATAAACTTCAATCAAGTCTCCCCTCACTCTTCTAAACTCCAATGAAAATACCCTTGCGTGTAGAAGATTGAGGGGTGATTGCGGTTTTGAAGATGATTAAAGGACTTCATAGGGAAGAAAGAGACAGAAACTATTTTCTCTGGTGGGGTAGTCCAGAATAAAGGCTGTTCGGGGGTGATGTCAAGAAGCCCTTTCCACACAAAGGGCAGTGGAAATCTAGAACTCTCAAGGCTGGGGTTCAATTAAAAATTTTGAAACGGAGATGGATAGATTTTTGTTTCGTGGATACTTGTATTAGGGGATACGGAACTGATATAGGTAAATAGAGTTCAGATACAGGTAAGCCATAATATAACTGAATGGCAGAACAATCTCGAAGGGCTGAATGGCCTGTTCTGTTCTTAACGTTGCGAAGTAAGTTTCTGATACTGCCTAGACTCGCACGTTAAGAATGGGCAAAGCAGCTGGAGAGTGACACCCTGAGCATGAATCACTCCCTTTGAGTGAGGAGGGTAGAATAAAACTTCTGAGACACAAAATGCAACAACTGGTTTGTAATAGCATTTGGAAACATGGCAGTTTATGCATGATTAAGGTGATAATTATCTGTGCTGTGATGAAATGTCCTAATGCCACTCTACAGCACCCATAACCACTGTCAGGTCAATGCTGCTGAATTCTTCCTTCAATGCATTTAAAAGAAGAGAAACAAAAATATATCAAATTACATTTCCAGGTATTAGATAGAATTTTTAATCTTCATTTTGTCTCCACTGCCCCCTGCTGGCTCAGAGTGCAGATATCTCTGACTCATTCACTATTCATTTAGCTTCAGGTTACAAACACCCTGATTTAACAAATGTTTGACTTTGACTTGTTGCTAACATCCAAATGACGGTTCTGATCCAAGATGCAACAATTCACGGCGAGTCTGAACTCACATTGTATGTTTAACCACTCAAACTCTTGCCTTACAGATCATCGACTTCAGAATCAGGGAGCAATGTCTCATCAGTCATCTGAGTGAATGGAAACTGATGTGCCATGTTTGAGATGCAGGCAAATGCTTGCCAGTAGTTCACACAAGCATTTGGTGCAGAACAGATTATGTTGAGGGAAATGCTTAGTGTTAAGGCTCTGGAACACTCACGGAGCCTGCATTTTAAATAGCATCGAATGTAATGCCTCTATCTACACCATTCGGTCGCCTGCAAAGGAAACATTCAACATTTCTTTTACTGTTTTAAATAATTATATATTATTTTTTATTCGGCAATAAATTAGGCAGTAGCTATATGAAAGAATTATGGAAACACTTAAGACTTGAGCTGCTTACAATATACATCAGTGCATATTACTCCAGTACATTTACAGTACATACAGGATTTACAGACATCCCCAGATCAGTTTCCCGTTAACACACAAGTATGTTCAAGATATACAATATTTCACAACGGTAAGTTAGGAAGGTGGGATCCGGCATCCAGCCTGCCTTGAACTGAACCACTGGTAATGCACAGCATGGGCATTTATGAGCGGGATGAGGGTGGAGGTGTCTCTCACACCCACACCACATACATGTGGCAAGTCCTATGACACACATAGATGTAACTATTTAACTGCACCCCTGTTTCGGGGCCCTAGCCAGTGCTATTTCCTTTAAGTTATCCCTGCCACAAGAGTGGGATAAGTATGCTTCCTAGCGTTTACCATCTAGCAACCAATGCACTCTTGCACAGTATTTCCACCTGTGCCAGTTGTCCCTCTCTTGGTTTATACTGCTGCCAGTTGCCAAAGATTCTAGTTGCCAATGGAAATTCCAAAAAGCACGAAATCTCCTGCGCTAGTCAGTCAAGTAAACACAAGTTAGTGACTTCTTTTGGTTACCCTTTCTTTTTTTCTAACACACAGATAACAAATGATTACTTTCAGCTCTTATCAAGCATGAGACAAAACGGGCTCTGCAACATAACCATTTCATTGTTAATTAGAATAAAACACTTTATTTTAGTATATATTAACATCTTATAGATTAAGGTAGTGAATAATTAGGAATGAACATTCCTAAGCTGCCTTGACAATCCAGCAGATGAAGGCACAACTCAGTGTAGAACTAAAGCACAGGGCTGAAGGTTCCAGCTTTGGTTCATGGGTTATGCTTTTGAGCTGACCTTAGCAAGGGTAGCAGTGGGACACTGCAAACAACAACATCCCCTGGGCTAAGGAAGAGAAAGAGAGAAAAAAAAACTGGTATCCAGTGACATCCACTTGGCAAGACAGCAGGTGAGGAGACAGGTAGGGTTTGACCGTGATACCTTCCATGCTCGAACAGCCTGCCGATACTTACTGTCTTAAGCCATACACGATGATTAGTTTCTTGGGCAAGGTATCAGAGGGTGCAAGTGGAATGACACCACACCACTTTCAGGACAGGGAGGGGTGTAAAATGGACAGGGGAGGAGGGAGGGAGGAAATTAACATTTATAAAGTGAGCAGAGACTTGAAGGACAAAATGGGAATGTCTCTACATCCATAAACAAATTTTCATGCTTCAGAAACAAAAGTCCCCCTGTAAACACAACTTCTGGAAGGCTACAGCGTTTTTGTGCTGAGACTTCCCGGGCAGCGGCCTATTTGACTTCTCCAAGTGTAGCTGGACTATGGCGGTCACTCACGAGTTTGCTCATCTGCAGCAGCACATTCTGTTCAAAGGTAACTTTCATGATCAAAGACTGATCAATTACATGTCAATCTTCCGAATCTGAATAAACCCCTTTTTCACAACCAGTTGATCCCATCTCCAAAAACAGATGGGAACAAGGAGACAGGGGAATAAAATTAAAACGTGGGAAAAAAAGGGAATGCTGTTGGAATAGTTAATAAATAAAACCACAGTTAAAATTTAAATAAAAGGATAAAGCAAGAGAGAATAGGAGGGGAAAAGGGCAACAGGATGAAGGGAAGATAGCGTTCAGATTCCTTTCATTTCAGTGAAAGTAATGCCTTTGTGTTCCTAATATCGGATCAGCTTTATTCCAGTAATATTAAGGCTTATTTTAGCATTACCATGTGTAAGTTGAAAAATAAAACTGCTCATTCCAGAGAGACAGGTACCTCCCTGAAACTGCCAGAAATCCAAGGGTTAAAATCGAGAAAGTAGTTTGATCTGCGAATATCGCACATTGAGAGACCTGCCAGATCTACATTTCTAGAGTCCCTCGACACTCAGAATGTGTTTTACCACAGTACCATTCCCTTTAGGAATAGCACGGGAAGACTGATCCAAACATTTCCCCCCCCCCCCCCATAACCAACTAGTTCGGACAAAGCAGAGTCTAAGTAACTGAACAAAGCAGTCAAAGCTCGGTTGGAAAGTCTGGAGTAAGTATGCCAGAACTGAGGGGTTGTACCTATCAGGAGAGATTGAACAGGCTGTGGTTCTTTTCTCTAGAAAAGTCAAGGCTGAGGGGTGACCTGATTATGCAGGGAATTGATAGAGTAGACAGAGAGATAGTTCCACTAGTGCAAGAACCAAAACAAGGAGCCATTAATATAAGATGGTCACTAATAAATTAAATAGGGAATTCAGGAGAAACCTCTTTACCCAGAGAGTAGAGAGAATTTGGAACTCACTACCACAAGGAGTGGTTGAGGAAAATGGTACAGATGGATTTAAGAGGAAGCTAGATGAACACACGAGGGAGAAAGGAATAGAAGGATATGCAGACAGGGCGAGATGAAGAGAGTGGGAGGAGGCTCGTACGGAGCATAAACACCAGCATGGACCAGTTGTGCCGAATGGCTGGTTTCTGTGCTGTGTATTCTATGTGCAGAGTTCAGTGTTCAGCCCTGGTATATACACTATGTTACAGTTTGTCTGGATTCTGAAAGGTGCTGGAAACATTCAATGCTCTCATGTTGAAATTAAATGAACAGCAGCTGCCTTCAAGACTATCGCAGTCAAAATAGACTTTAGAACTCAGGTGCAATGTAATGTGAAGAAAATACCACAGGGAACTCCAGAGTTTAGGCTGCAATCTTATCAATTTCTTTAAAAAGGAAATATTGACTCCAACAAGCATCATCAATGTGGCAGCAATGCAGTAGGCACACTAGTCACTACAATAACCCCTAGTGAATTGGCCAGACTGGCTACTACAGTAAATAGCAAGGAGGAAGCACTAGTAATAGCCCAATGGGCAGAATGGCCATCAGGCTTCCAGTAACCAGCAAGGACGGATAAGCAGATGACAATTAAAATCAGGCCATCCACAGCATTTCTACAATATGTTAAAAACAAGATTGGGCGGGGGGACGTGACAATTCCCAGCACTTTCACTGTTTAGCAAAGAAATATCAGATATAAGAACAGCCAAGATCAAGAGAGACCTCAATGCACATAACTACAAGCGTCATAAGTGGGGAACAGTTCAGACTGCAGATCTGGGTTCAAATTCAAAAGTCCTGCACAAAGTTACGAAGGGGTTCCCTTTCCGATAGTCAAGAGTTCCTAGAATGAGCCAAGTTTAGTTCAGGTCAATCATATTTCAAGTAAATTGCAGTCAGTTGCACCAAAACGTGTACACACATACAAACACTGACAATAAATTTAATGCTGTAACAATATGATTGCTCACTAGATATTTCTGCCCGGGGGAATGGGGAGCAGGGAAAGGATTAGGTTCTGTAAGCCACTACGAAAAAAATAGTTCATTATAAAATCTGGCACAATCAACACTCATAAATAAGCCTTGCTTATCATTTGACATTTAAAGGTTACTCCATGCAATTCCCTTCAGAATTCCGAATTATTCAAATATTCCCACTGCAAATTGAACAAAAGTTAACAAATTTCGGATAACCAGTCCTCATTCAGGTTACACTGGCCGCCATCACTCTGACCCTGGCTGTTGGATCTTCCCTCTCCGTCCAATAATGTAGCAGTAACTTTCTACTGAGGTGAAGATGAAAATTCAAATTGAACAAACACAGGTAACCTCCTATTTGCTTGTTAAGTCGCAACTTTAAAAAAAAAATGGTAAAGGTGAACTTTCAATCCTATTCCCAAACATATTTTTTTAATCCAACTAAATATCTTACTAGCAGAGCTTTGAAAATTGAAGTTAACGCAAACTATTGTACCAAAAGGTTACTTTAGTCTTCAATATCAAAAGAGCCCATTCAGAGCAAGGGGAAGTAATAGATAACAAACCAGTCAATTAACGGGATGTGTGCACATTAGAGTTTTATGTAAGCGACTTGCCACAATTGTAGATTTTTGCTACTTTTAGTTCTTGACATATACAGATGTATTACCTTCACCGAGAAACATCCACCGCTTTTGCCACTTGTTTGCAAACCCACAATGCAATGACATTCAAAACCAGAAAATGATGGAAATACTCAGCAGGTCAGGGGGCATGTGTAGAGAGAGAGAAACAGTTAACGTTTCATGTCAGAACCCGATTAAAGGGCACAGACCTGAAACGTTAACTGTGTTTCTCTCTCTACAGATGCTGCCTGACCTGCTGCGTATTTCCAGCATTTTGTTTTTATTTCAGACTTCCGGCATCTGCAGTATTTTGCTTTTGTGTGAGATAACATAATTGCGTTGAAATGTATCAGCGCACATATCTGGAACATATATGACTCTTTGGCCGTGCGCCCCCCCACCCCACCCCCCCAACATGCGCTGAACATTTATTCATGAAAAGGTGATGCCCGTTCACAGTCTAACTAAGCTCGTATCGATTCTCGTGGTCAGACCTACAGTACGGGGGTCACTCGGATACGCTCGCAACAGCTGCATCACGTGCTTGATATCAGGCCCACCTCTGGAAACAGCTATCCTCTGGATTCCAGTGACCTGCCAGAGAAAAAGAAATCAAAAAAGCTGCACAGCACGCTTCAGAAAAACAAAGAACAAAGAAAATTACAGCACAGGAACAGGCCCTTCGGCCCTCCAAGCCTACGCCGATCCAAATCCTCTATCTAAACCTGTCACCTATTTTCTAAGGGTCTGTATCTCTTTACTTCCTGCCCATTCATGTATCTGTCTAGATACATCTTAAAAGACGCTATCGTGCCCGCGTCTACCACCTCCGCTGGCAAAGCGTTCCATGCACCCACCACCCTCTGCGTAAAGAAATTTCCACGCATATCCCCCCTAAACTTTTCCCCTTTCACTTTGAACTCGTGTCCCCTTGTAATTGAATCCCCCACTCTGGGAAAAAGCTTCTTGCTATCCACCCTGTCTATACCTCTCATGATTTTGTACACCTCAATCAGGTCCCCCCTCAACCTCCGTCTTTCTAATGAAAATAATCCTAATCTACTCAACCTCTCTTCATAGCTAGCGCCCTCCATACCAGGCAACATCCTGGTGAATCTCCTCTGCACCCTCTCCAAAGCATCTACATCCTTTTGGTAATGTGGTGACCAGAACTGCACACAGTATTCCAAATGTGGCCGAACCAAAGTCTTACACAACTGTAACATGACCTGCCAACTCTTGTACTCAATACCCCGTCCGATGAAGGAAAGCATGCCGTATGCCTTCTTGACCACTCTATTGATCTGCGTTGCCACCTTAAGGGAACAATGGACCTGAACACCCAAATCTCTCTGTACATCAATTTTCCCCAGGACTTTTCCATTTACTGTATAGTTCACTCTTGAATTGGATCTTCCAAAATGCATCACCTCGCATTTGCCCTGATTGAACTCCATCTGCCATTTCTCTGCCCAACTCTCCAGTCTATCTATATTCTGCTGTATTCTCTGACAGTCCCCTTCAGTATCTGCTACTCCACCAATCTTAGTGTCGTCTGCAAACTTGCTAATCAGACCACCTATACTTTCCTCCAAATCATTTATGTATATCACAAACAACAGTGGTCCCAGCACGGATCCCTGTGGAACACCACTGGTCACACGTCTCCATTTTGAGAAACTCCCTTCCACTGCTACTCTCTGTCTCCTGTTGCCCAGCCAGTTCTTTATCCATCTAGCTAGTACACCTTGGACCCCATGCGCCTTCACTTTCTCCATCAGCCTACCATGGGGAACCTTATCAAACGCCTTACTGAAGTCCATGTATATGACATCTACAGCCCTTCCCTCATCAATCAACTTTGTCACTTCCTCAAAGAATTCTATTAAGTTGGTAAGACATGACCTTCCCTGCACAAAACCATGTTGCCTATCACTGATAAGCCCATTTTCTTCCAGATGGGAATAGATCCTATCCCTCAGTATCTTCTCCAGCAGCTTCCCTACCACTGACGTCAGGCTCACCGGTCTATAATTACCTGGATTATCCCTGCTACCCTTCTTAAACAAGGGGACAACATTAGCAATTCTCCAGTCCTCCGGGACCTCACCCGTGTTTAAGGATGTTGCAAAGATATCTGTTAAGGCCCCAACTATTTCCTCTCTCGCTTCCCTCAGTAACCTGGGATAGATTCCATCCGGACCTGGGGACTTGTCCACCTTAATGCCTTTTAGAATACTTCCTCCCTCCTTATGCCGACTTGACCTAGAGTAATCAAACATCTGTCCCTAACCTCAACATCCGTCATGTCCCTCTCCTCGGTGAATACCGATGCAAAGTACTCGTTTAGAATCTCACCCATTTTCTCTGACTCCACGCATAACTTTCCTCCTTTGTCCTTGAGTGGGCCAATCCTTTCTCTAGTTACCCTCTTGCTCCTTATATATGAATAAAAGGCTTTGGGATTTTCCTTAACCCTGTTTGCTAAAGATATTTCATGACCCCTTTTAGCCCTCTTAATTCCTCGTTTCAGATTGTGCCTACAATCCCGATATTCTTTCAAAGCTTCGTCTTTCTTCAGCCACCTAGACCTTATGTATGCTTCCTTTTTCCTCTTAGCTAGTCTCACAATTTCACCTGTCATCCATGGTTCCCTAATCTTGCCATTTCTACCCCTCATTTTCACAGGAACATGTCTCTCCTGCACGCTAATCAACCTCTCTTTAAAAGCCTCCCACATATCAAATGTGGATTTACCTTCAAACAGCTGCTCCCAATCTACATTCCCCAGCTCCTGCCGAATTTTGGTATAGTTGGCCTTCCCCCAATTTAGCACTCTTCCTTTAGGACCACTCTCGTCTTTGTCCATGAGTATTCTAAAACTTACGGAATTGTGATCACTATTCCCAAAGTAGTCCCCTACTGAAACGTCAACCACCTGGCCCGGCTCATTTCCCAACACCAGGTCCAATATGGCCCCTTCCTGAGTTGGACTATTTACATACTGCTCTAGAAAACCCTCCTGGATGCTCCTTACAAATTCTGCTCCATCTAGACCTCTAACATTAAGTGAATCCCAGTCAATGTTGGGAAAATTAAAATCTCCTATCACCACCACCCTGTTGCTCCTGCAGCTTTCCATAATCTGTTTACATATTTGTACCTCTATCTCACGCTCGCTGTTGGGAGGCCTGTTGTACAGCCCCAACATTGTTACCGCACCCTTCCTATTTCCGAGTTCTGCCCATATTGCCTCACAGCTCGTGTCCTCCATAGTGCCTTCCTTCAGCACGGCTGTGATATCCTCTTTGACCAGTAATGCAACTCCTCCACCCCTTTTACCTCCCTCTCTATCCCGCCTGAAGCATCGGTATCCTGGGATATTTAGTTGCCAATCATGTCCTTCCCTTAACCAAGTCTCAGTAATAGCAATAACATCATACTCCCAGGTACTAATCCAAGCCCTAAGTTCATCTGCCTTACCTACTACACTTCTTGCATTAAAACAAATACACCTCAGACCACCAGTCCCTTTTCTTTCATCATCTGCTCCCTGCCTACTCTTTCCCTTAGTCACGCTGACTTCATTATCTAGTTCCTTACAGGCTTTAGTTACTACATCCTTACTCTCTACTGACCTCATTTGGTTCCCAACCCCCTGCCACATTAGTTTAAACCCTCCCCAACAGCGTTAGCAAAAGCACCCCCAAGGACATTGGTTCCAGTCCGGCCCAGGTGTAGACCGTCCACATCTTTTTTTTCCACCAAAAATAACATCTGTCGGTTAAACACTTCCCGTTCTCCAGATTTAGGATATCTAAAGTCTGGAAATAAAATTTACTGCACACAAATCCCAAGCAAATCATAAAATTTGCATTATATAAATTTTATATGTTTACAATAAATTGGATACCACTCCATGTTCATGGCCAATTCTGTACTAATGAGGGGCAATGCCCAGTTTAATTACAGAATAACAGTGATTACATTTCAAAAGTGGGTACGGTTGCATAGTGGTTATGTTAATGGACAAATGACAGAGGCTTGGACTAATAATTCAGACATGAGTTCAACTCACAACACGGCAGACAGCAAATTTTAATTCAAATAAATAAACCTGGAATAAAAAGCTAGTATCGGTATTGGTGAGCATGAAACTACCAGATTATCTGGTTCACTAATGCCCTTTATGTAAGGAAATTTGCTGTCCTTACCTGATCTGGCCTGCGTGTAAATCGAGACCCACAGCAATGTGGTTAACTCTTAACTGCCTTCTGAAACAGCCCAGCAAGCCACTCAGTTGTATTCAAGAGGGTGCCTCAAGGGCAATTAGAGATTCTGGCCTTGCCAATAATGCCCACATCCCATGAATGAATAAAAAATAGTAGTCCATTGGCTGTGACGCACTTTGGGACACCATGAAAGGCACTATATAAACGCAACCTGTCTTTTGCCAATATAATGCTTTGTGCTCCAAGAAACATGCTTCCCAAACCATTGCTCGTGAAAGCAATACTCTTATTAAAATGGGGTGGCGCAGTGGTTAGCACTGCAGCCTCACAGCTCCAGCGACCCGGGTTCAGTTCTGGGTACTGCCTGTGCGAAGTTTGCAAGTTCTCCCTGTGACAGCGTGGGTTTCCGCCGGGTGCTCCGGTTTCCTCCCACAGTCAAAGACTTGCAGGTTGATAGATAAATTGGCCATTGTAAAATTGCCCCTAGTGTAGGTAGGTGGTAGGAGAATTGAGGGAAGGTGGGGATGTGGTAGGGGACATGGGATTAATGTAGGATTAGTATAAATGGGTGGTTGATGGTCAACACAGACTCGGTGGGCCAAAGGGCCTGTTTCAGTGACTCTATAAAAATGGAACATTTTCTATTATGCCTCCCACCCCTTTCAGATTTTACTTTTCTGAAGCCTCCAACTCTTACGGGTAGATGGTTCTACAGGTGCCCCTCCAGTAGTTTGCAAAAGTATCCATCTATATTGGCTGAGCTCAAGATAGTGAGTGTTGACAAGCTACTCAACTGGGGAGGGCATCACCACTGAGCTTGATGCTGCCTGAGCATGTGCACTTTCCAGCACGTGCCACTGGACGGCGATCAGGAGCAAGGACCCTACCTGACCTTTAAATTGCCCATCTGAACCACAGGTAGTGAGGGAAACTATAGAACCCGAAGCCCCTTCCCTCTTCCGAGATCACCAAAGACTGGGAACGAAAGCTGGGAGCTTCTGGTCTGCACCATGCAATCCCTTTACTCCAGACCGATAGTGAAGTTACAGCACAGTTGCACAAAGCACTGATGATGAACCTTTGCTACCCAGATAGGCTAAAGCAGCTGTCTCTCTATTTATTTCTGAGCAGCACAGACTTAGAGACAACCTGACAGAGGTTTATAAAATAATTCAAGGGCTGGATGCCTATTGATCAGAGTATTCCAGTTTGACAGATTGGGGAGGACATGAGTTTAAATTCCCTAAGAGTAAGAACAGATTACATGATGGGCAGTTTGTCTTTTTCCAGACAGTAGTGAGATTCCGGAATGCCAGCTGGTGTGGTGGGTGCTCATTCTCTGCATTGCCTTCAAAAGGGAGATGCAACAGTTCTTTACTGGAGCAGAGATTGCATCACCTGGAGGCATGTGGGTTCACACAAACCAACAACTCACATTTATACAGCGCCTTTAACATTATAAAATGTCCCTAGGTGCTTTACAAGCATTATCAAACAAAATTTGGCATCAAGGAAAGACTTGCATTCACACAGCACCTTTCACTAGACGTCCCAAAGAACCTTACAGCCAATGAAGTACCTCTGAAATGTAGTCACTGCTGTAATGTAGGAAACGTGGCAGCTAGTTTGTGCACAGCAAGCTCCCAAAAACAGCAATGTGATAATCTGTTTTTAAAGATGTTGATTGAGGGATGAATATTGTCCAGGACACTGGGGATAACCACCACCCCCTCCCCCCACCCCCCCCGACCCCCGCTCTTGTTCGAAATAATGCCATGGCATCTTTTCCATACACCCGAGAGGGACAGCGGGGCCTCTCAGCCGAATGACGGCACCTCCGACGCTGCAGCACTCCCTCAGTACTGCATTGCTGCATCAGCCTTGATTTTTGTGTTCAAGTCCTGGATTGGGACTTGAACCCACAACCATGTGACTCAGACGCGAGTGTGCTGCCAACTGAGACACTACTGACACATAGGTCACGTAAGGGGATATTAGGCCAGATGACCAAATGTTTGGTCAAAGAGGCAGGTTTTAAGGAGAGTCTTAAAAGGATGAGAGAGGAGTAGGAGCGGGGAGATTACAGGAGGGAATTCGAGAGCTTATTATATCTTCATGGGGCTCAGCGTCAAATTTTGTTTGAGGCTCAACTCCTGGTCAAATATAACGCCAAGGTTGCGAACCGCCTGGTTGAGCCTCAGATAGTTGCCAAGGAGTTGGTGACAAAGGAATTTGTGACGGGGACCGAAGACATTGGCTTCAGTCTTCCCAATATTTAACTGAAGGAAAAAAACAACAGCTTCTGTAACACCTGATCCATGTGATCTCCCGGACTGCTCCTCGATCGCTTGAGATGGTCAGTGAGGAACTTTTCAGGGCATTTTTCCCCCCATATTGACCCTGGGGCTTCCTCTGCTCTTTTTGCCACTCCCAGGAGATTAGATTAGCGTATTTGTGACTTTGCCTCACGAGTTATGAGGCCATCATTACCGGTAAAATAAACGTTTAACCAATTCCTGCTGCCATCCTAAGACCTACGAGTAGCTGTTGTGTTGCTGCCTGCGGCGGGCAGTCCTCATTTTCTCAAAGCGGGCCTCCATCTCTTCCAGGACTTTGGGTGTGTATCGCACCACCAACTTCACCGTGCCTTGTGCAGCTTTCAACAACTCCACTGCCTTCTCATGCTGCTCCCCCTCTACACTCTGAAAACAAAGGGGGGGCGACAAGGCGAAAAGCAACATGTGAATCTCAGCAATACGCTGAAGTGAAACATGTCTTTTAAACATCAACACTAATCTCCCTCCGCCACCCTGCTGTTGGTGCCCCTCACGCACGCATGCACACACACACAAAGTGAGACCAAAGTAGTGGAGGAGCAGGGAGAAGGAGATGGGGCAGAAACAGAACGACTCTCCATAATCTCTCCATACTAACTACCAAGTAAATACTAACAGCCAAGTAAATTACCCTGTAATAAATAAATAGGATTTAAACTCATCTGATTTTGGCTGCACAGCCAACAAAGTACTCCATCGAGCCCCCATGGCTGTGCACACAAACTGCTAACCCTGGCACATTCACAACGTACCTAAATATACAGGGGAGGGGGGCTAAAAAAACAGAAGAGTCAAAAAACCAGCCCTGCTCATGGTGCCCTAGAGAGCAAACTGTTGTTACTGCCTACCAATTCACTTTACCACAGTGAATCAGCCAAGAGAGGTCACATCATAGTAACAACCTATCAAAGGAAATGAAACAAAGAAAGGCTCACACCATTCTTTGCAACGGCTGAGTCTGTTAGGCCATGCAGGCAGGGCCCAAAATAGACGAACCAAACCCAAGATTGGACGAGTGTCTCTCCAGTCTTTAAGCTGTTACATAAAGCTCTGGTTAGACCCCATCTTCGGTAACTGCATTCGATTCTGGGCACCTCACCTCACCTCAGGAAGGTGATACTGGCCTTAGAGAGGGTGCAGTGCAGATTCACCAGAATGATACTGGGGCTAAAAGGGTTAAATTATGAGGGCAGGTTGCACAGACTGGGCTTGTATTTCAAGTTAAGGTGTTTAAGATAATTAAAGGATTTGATAGGGTAGATACAGAAAAATGATTCCTCTGGTTGGAGGAGTCTAGAACAAGGGGCAAAACACTAGAGTTCGGCCATTCAGGGGGTGATGTCAGGAAGCACTTCCTCACATAAAGGTAGTGGAAATCTGCAACTCTCTCCCCCAAAACGCTGCTGAGGCTGGGGGTCAATTGAAATTGTCAAAACTGAGATTGACAGATTTATGTTGGGTAAGGGCATTAAGGGTTATAGAACAAGGTGGGTTTATGCGGTTATGATACAGATCAGCCATGATCTAACTGAAGGATGCAGAACAGGCTCAAGGGACTGAATGGCTTCGTCCTATTCTTATAATGATCAAGTCGATTCTCTGACCAACAAAGGAAAAACAGGACATTAAACCCAGATAAGCCTTCAACCCTTCTCAGCCAGTCGCTGTTACCAGTCACATCCAACAGGAGCAGAAATAAATACAGTAAGTAAACCTTAGCACCCACCACTCCATTAACTGAGAGCAACTGGTCTCCCCGTTTAAGTCCTCCGTGTCTGTCTGCGACTCCTCCGGGTATAATGCGGGATATATAGATTGGGGAGTTCTGTTCCTTCCCGCCCATTATGTTGAAGCCAAGTCCCTCTTCTGTTTTAGGAAGTTCCACAACCCGAGGGTGTGCATGCCCTTCACTGGCCGCAAAGGCTGCAACTGTTGCCTAGGATACAGAGAGAGAGAGAGGAGAACTAAATTAACTGACCCTGTTGGGAATATTTTCCCTGCCGGGAAAGAATAGTTTGCACTTCGCTAACACTTTCATGACCTCAGGACATTCCAAAGGGCTTAGTAGCCAATGAAGTACTTTTTGAAGCTTAGTCACTGTCGTAATGCAGGAAACACGACAGCCACCTAGCACACAGCAAGATTCCACAAACAGCAATGAGATAAATGACCAGAGAATCTGTTTTTTTTTTAATTGGTTGAAGGATAAATATTGGCTAGGACACCGGGGAGAACTCCATAGAACCTCCTCAAATAGCGCCATGGGATCATTTATGTCCACCTGAGAGGTTTCGACGGAGCCTCGGTTTAACATCCCATATGAAAAACGGCACCTCCAACAGTGCAGCATTCACTCAGTACTAGGTCCCTCGGCCCTCTAGGGCTCACATTCTGGAATTTCCTTCATAAACCTCTCTGCCTCTACGTCCTCTTTTAAAACACTCCTTAAAACTTACCTCTTTGGCCAAATTGCTGTTACCGATCACATCCGTCAGTAGCAGAAATAAATACATCAAATAAGCTTTAGTTGCCACCACTCATCAACACAGAGAAGCTGGTAGCCATGTTTAATTCCTCCATGTCAGTCCACTACTCTTCTGGGTATAAATTGGACTAACTAGATGGGGAAAAGTTTCATTTGTTTCTGTCCAGCAATGCTCATCTGATATCGCAAAGAACTGTCAAGCAAACACTACAGTAATTAAGCCTATGGGGAACAAAAGCGTCTATATCATACAGCTGGACTGGCCAAGTCTAGCTTAAATGATTCTAAAGAAATACTTGAGAAATTGCATGTTTGTCCTCTGTAAGCACCCATATCTCACACCTTGATTGGACACTATTTTCTCTGGTGGGGGAAGGCCAGAGCAAAGGGGACATCCCCTTAAAATTTGAGCCAGGCCGTTCAGGGGTAATTCATGGAGTATTTCTTCATATAAAGGGGAGTGGAAATCTGTAATTCTGTCCACCCAAAAAAATCTGATGCGGCTGAGGGTCAGTTGAAAATTTCAAATCTGAGGTTGATAGATTTTTGTTAGGTGAGGTTATTAAGGGATTATAGAACTCAGGCAGGTAAACTGAATGAAGCTGCAGATCAGCTGTGATCCGTTTGAATGGTGGAAGCGGTTCGAGAGGCAGGATGGCCTTCTCCTGTTCCTATGGTTGCAGATTAGCTAATACCTTAATGCTCATGCTCGATTAGAGTCATCGAGTCATTACAGCACAAGAGGTGGCCATTTGGCCCATCGAGTCCATGCCGCTCCTCAGTAGAGCAATCCAATCAGTTCCATTCCCCTGCTCTCTCCCCGTGGCCCTGCAAGTTTATTTCCCTCAAGTGGGCAAGCTGCTAGGACCTGCATTCATCAGGTTATAGGTACCTTGGCTGTTGCATGCGCTCTGATCTCAGGGCTGCCATTGATGTCGAGTGTCTCGTAAAGCTGCTCATATACCTGCAACGAGAGACAGACAGTCCATTATCTGGCCCTCCCATACCCGTTGCACCACTCTACGCCCAGCCAAAGGACAAAGCCTGTCAAGTGACAAACTTACAGGAGCAAAGAGAAAAAACTGCCACCAGAGAAAATTACCAAAGCACACCTGTTGGTGCTAACCCTGTGTTTGTTGGCGACAACTGCTAAAATTCACACACACGTTTCCAAACCCCTTTGTACACTTGCGTCATGTCAGGAATTCTATGCAGTGTCTACAAGTCTGCAGTTCCCAGCACTCCAACAGGGAACTTCAAAAATGTAGCAGCCTCTGCACTGAATTACTCCCACATCATCCTGTGCCCTTATGGAACAGCGCAGTGCTCTCAAAAATTAGTGGAATAGACTAATAACTGTAATCAGCCAATTATAAAGGACAGTCACTAGTGGATTACAATCTAATGCTGTCAGATCTCTTGTGGTATCTCCATGGTATAATTATACCAACAGGACTGTTAATCAAGTGTGGCGGGAAGAGTTTTACGGGAAATCAGCATCACATTTACGTGCCAGACTTAGAAAAATATTACAAGCTGATCTCCCATGGAATTTCACACAGAGTCAAGATCAAGTATGGGTTTCAGGTGAGATGAGATTAGAAGGCGAGGGATAATTGGAACAAAACACACAGCCATTTTAAAGTCTATCCTTATTTTTGTACAATGTGTCAACTTTTCTTATTACACGTTTCTACATCCACACTTATAATAGGAACTGTGTATGTAAACACGTCTCGTGTATAATTACACCTGCTTAGCAGTGATGGTCCTGCAGCACCTCCGCTGGGTGGAGGGTGTAATTACAGTGTGACATTTACAAAGGCAGTTTCTATTACAAAAGCGGTAGCAGGAATTTATAATGGAAAAAGTCGACACAAGCATGACAAAAGAAAGTAATAACCTGTAGACAGAAGGCAGGTATTACTGCAGAGGCAAGGTATTACAGGTTGCTCTCCACTGATGCTGTAAACGGGGCATTAAGACAAAGTATATTGTTCAGGTTAAGCTGGGGGGGGGGGGGGGGGGGGGTGGTGGGTTTCTCTGATGACGTGGACAACACAAACCTGAGGCACAACAACAGTGTAACTGCAGTGTGTCGAGTTTCCTTATAGACATGAAAATCGGAATTGACAAAGATTTATTTTTAATATATTTCTAGACATAGACAGATAATCCAGGTATGTAACATAGAATTTATAGCACAGAAACAGGCTATTCTGGTCTGTGCCGATGGTTATGCACTAGATGAGCCTTCTACCTGCCTCTTTCCCCATCCCTCAACTTTATCTCATCCTATCAGCATAACCTACTATTCCTTCTCCCTCATGTGTTTATTCAGTTCCCCCTTAACTGCAACTGTGCTATTCACCTCAACCACTCCATGTGGCAGAGTTCCAAATTCTCACCACTCGCTAGGTAAAACTTTAAATGTTAAAAAGTTTAAAATTCATTTTTAACTAGATACAAGAATACAACTTGCCAATTAGCTTATTCCCTCAAATGCTGTTGCATGCAGAAAGGGCTACAAAGCAATATTTGTTACCGACTGAGGGGTTTATGAACGCATGAGTTTAGGGAGCCAAGTCACAGATTGGGCACTGACCTCTCGGATGGCGGAGCAGAACTTGCTCTGAAGAACTCGCTGCAGCGTCTGCAGTTTCTGCGGTGGGACGTTGCCACTTCGCTGTAACTTCTCCAGCAGCTCGATTGCTCTGGCAACATCTGGAATACATGGAAAGCAGGAGTCAAGAATCAATCAGCTCCACAGAGTGTGCTCAGACATGAGATCCTGGGTCGCTTTCCCTCGCAGTTCAAATTCTCAGGTCCCTTGCCTCACTTACAGCAGTTTATAAATAACACCAGACCCCACCTGCCTCCTCAGGTGGACGTAAAAGACCCCATGGTACCACTTGAAGACGAGCGAGGGGTTCTTTCCCTGGGGGTCCTGGCCAATATTTATCCTTCAACCAAATCACTATAACTTAGTCATTATCACACCGCTGTTTGCTGGAGCTTGCTGTGTGCAAATTGGCTGCCAGATTTTCTATATTGCTGTTGTGAAACGTGTTATATCAAAGCAAGCTCTTTCTTTTCTTTATATGTTTTGCGATGGAAACAGTGAATGTTTAAGGTGGTGGATGGGGTGCCAATCAAGTAGGCTGCAGAATGCCCAGCCTCTGACCTGCTCTTGTAAGCCACAGAATTGATGTGATTGGTCCAGTTTAGTTTTTGGTTAATGGTAACCCCCATGATGTTTATGACGTGACACAAGACATCATTCATCCAGATACCCAACACTCCAATTGCTAAATCAATGTGACACAGCATTTAAATCAGGCAGACTTAAAACTTGATGATCAAAATGCTGGAGCCTCCACTATTGGAATATTTTTCTTGTATTAATGTAGTCTTTTTTCAGCATACTCCTCTGTCTTTTTATAGAAGAAAATAATATTGTATCATAAATACTGCTGCATTTATTCAGCGATGGGAATGCCGTTGAACCTCAAGGGGAGGTGGTTAGACTTTACCTTGTTGGAGATTGTCATTGCCTGCCACTTGTATGCACAAATGTTACTTGCCACTTACCAGCCCAAGCTGGAATGTCGTCCAGGTCTTGCTGCATGTGGGTAGTGACTGTTTCATTATCTGAGGAGTTGTGAATGGAACTGAATACCGTACAATCATCAGCGAACATCCCCACTTCTGACCGTATGATGGAGGAAAGTTCATTGATGAACCAGCTGAAGATGGTTGGGCCTAGGATCTCCTGAGAAACTCCTGCTGTGATGTCCTGGGACTGAGACAATTGGCCTCCAACAAATCACAACCATCTTCCTTTGTGGTAGGTATGACTCCAGCCAGTGGAGAGTTTTCCCCCTGATTTCCATCGACACTCAGTCAAATGCTGCCCTAATGTCACTCTTACCTAACCTCTGGAAATCAGCTCCTTTGTCCATGTTTGGACCAAGGCTGTAAAGAGGTCTGGAGCTGAGTGGTCCTGGTAGAATCCAAACTGAGCACCAGTGAGCAGTTATTGCTGAATAGCACAATTGATGACACCTTCCATCACTTTGCTGATGATTGAGAGTAGGCTGATGGGGCAGTAATTGGCCAGATTGGATTTGTCCTGCTCTTTGTGGACATATTTATCTTATCCGCAAGACGGCACTCCCCCAGTACCGCGCTACATTGATATAGAACCCATAACAGCTCAGGCATCACATCTAATTACTTTTGACAGACAATCATTCATGTTATTTAGAGAAATACAGCAGTCGATTTGCACTTAGCAAGTTCCCACACACAGCAAATGAAATGAAGGACCAGGTAATCTGCTTTCGTGCTGGGTGTCAGCCATGTCTTTGAGGGTAGTGCTCTTGCCTCTGAAACAGCAAGCTGTGGGTGTTAAGCCCCATTCCAGGGAATGGAGCGCTAAATCTAGGCTGACACTTCCAGCGCAGTACTGGGGGAGTGCCGTCTTGCGGACAAGACGTTAAAACCGAGGCTCTGTACGCCCTCTCAGGTGGACGTGAAAGATCCCACTGCCACTATTTCAAAGAAAAGCAGAGGATATCCCCCCCTCCCCAGTGACCTGGCCAATATTTATCCCTCAATCAACATCACAATAACTGATGATCTGGTCATTAACACATTACTGTTTGTGGGAGCTTGCTGTGTTCAAATTGGCCGCCGCGTTTCCATTACAATAGTGATCACGCTGTGAAAGTACTTAATTGGGTGCAAAATGCTTTGAGAAGTTCTGGAGGTTGTTAAAGGTGCTATATAAATGCAAGCCTCCCTTGAGAGGATGAATATCGGTTGAGATGCTGGGACAAACACTTTGATCTTCTTCCAACAGTGTCATGGGATCTTTTACAGCCACACAGACATAACCTCAATCTGACATAGAGTTATAGTCATTACAGCACAGGCCACCATTTAGCCCATACATCCCTCCTGTATCTCTTGTCCAAAACCTTAAAACCATGTCCCCCTAATCCTTGTACCATCAGCTAATAGGAGCAGCTTTTGTTTGTCTAACTCACTCATCCAAAAAGCAGCACAATCCTTCCTCAGTGCTGCACTGAATTATCAGCCTGGACTCTGGGTCCAAACCTCCTCAGCAATGCTCAGGTAACATTCCGCAGAAGCCCCGCCCCCTCCCTCTCCTATTGGCCTCGCCGCTTTTTGAATATTAATCAGTGCCGTCAGTCCATTGGTCCACCCTGTTGTCCATCAAAGCGCCGCCAAGCCTGATTGGCCGCGCGGATAACCGGCTCCTCATTCACGGAATAAAAATAATAAAATGACCGCCAAAGGGCAAACGTCCGACCTTTGCCGCTGCTCAAATAAATTGAGAGCGGCAAGCGCCGACTGCAAACAAACGGCGATCCGCTATTCCGCTCACCTCTCTCCAGCGACAGAGACTCCGCCAACGCCGCCATCGTGAAGCCGGTATCACCTGACCGGCAACCATGGAGGAGCACGTGACCGCCCCTGGCAACGCCGTAGCTCCTCCCACTTTGAGGAGGGGGGGGGCAGGAGGATCGCCCACCTGCACTGACCTTGTTCATTCACAGGGGTCGCTGTTAGCTGGCCTGGGCCTTTGGGTCTATTCTTTTGCCAACCCCCCATTGCCATTCATTGCTATTGTCCTTCCAAATGGAAACCACTCTTTATTAAAATAAAATAATGAGTGGGAGCAGCAGTAGAATAGAATTATAGAATAGTTACAGGACAGAAGGAGGTCATTTGGCCCACTGAGTCTGCTTCAGCTCTCTGCAACAGCAACTCAGCTGGTCCTACTGTCTTTCCCCGAAGCCCTGAAAAATTTTCTCTTCCAATAATTATCTTTTGAAGGGCACAATTGAATCTCAGGCAGTGCATTCCAGATCCTAACCACTCACTGTGTTAAAAAAATTTCCTCATGTCGCCTTTGATTTGTCCACCTTAAATCGGTGTCTTCTGGTTCTCGACCCTTCCACCAATGGGAACAGTTTCTCCCTATCTACTCTGTCCACACCCTTCACGATTTTGAACAGCTCTATCAAATCTCCTTTCAATCTTCTCTTCTATAAGGAGAACAGCCCCAGATTCTCCAATCTATCCTCATAACAGAAGTCCCTCATCCCTGAAACCATTCACAGAAATCTTTTCTGCACCTTCTCTAAAGCTTTTAGATCCTTCATAAAATGCAGTGCCTAGAATCGGTCACAATACTCCAGTTGAGGCAGAACGAGTGTTTTATAAAGTTTCATCATAACTTCCTTGCCTTGGTACTCTATGCCTCTATTTATAAAGCCCAGGATCTACCTGGCCACATGGCCCCCTTCAAGCCTGCTCCACCATTCAATAGGATAGGATGGCTGTATTTTCCCAATCTAGTCCGGGGACACACAACCTGACACTGACCTGACACAGCCCCGTTCACTTTATTGACTGACCTCAGGGAAGCCTGGGGTCATAGGAACTTGCACAGCCATTCATATTTAGAGTATTCATTCGGGGACAAGTTTCGTGAACCGGGGTCTCTTCCTTCTCTTCTGTGTTATTCTATGACTCTAATATCTAATATAGAAGAAATGGGCATCGCTGACAATGACACACTCCTTCAGTCCTGCATTGGTGTACCAAACCTAGTGGGGCTTGAACCCACTGCCTTTCAGTTTAGGAGGAGAATGGAAAACCAACAGAGCTATGAACCATAGAAAAGTTATGGCACCGAAAGAAGCCCACCGTGTCTGCGCCAGCTGAAAAAACTAGCCGCCCAAACCAATCCCACCTTCCAGCACCTGGTCTGTAGCTTTGCAGGTTACAGCACTTCAGGTGCAGGTCCAGGTACCTTTTAAATCAGTTGAGGGTTTCTGCCTCCACCACTGATCTGGGCAGCGAATTCCAGACACCCACTACCCTCTGGGTAATTTCAGAGCATGACGGCCCCCTTTTTAGTTTTATTTTTAGTTATTTTTTCTTTTTTATTTGCTTATTTTATTTTATTTTGTTTAGTTTGTTTCTATTATGCCTACCCACTGTTTTTTTTATGTTTCTGCTTGGGGCCAGGGCTGTTCATTGTTCTGTCAATTAACGCCCTCTCTGCACTATGCTTTGTCTTTCAGCACACCATTAACATACCATTTGCCTTTGCTCCATGACCTTCTGGTCAGTTATTCTCTGTTAATTTTTCCTATCAACACCTTCTCTTTTGTTATCTCTTCCCTACCCCCGCTTTACTTGCTTAAAACCTATTACATTTCTAATATTTGCCAGTTCTGATGAAGGGTCACTGACCTGAAACATTAACTCTGCTTATCGCTCCACAGATGCTGCCAGACCTGCTGAGTATTTCCAGCATTTCTTGTTTTTCTTTCAGATTTCCAGCATCTGCAGTATTTTGCTTTTATTTTAACATTTTTGTAAATTTCCTCTGTACTCTCTCCAGAGCAAGTATGTCCTACCTGTAATGTGGTGACCAGAACTGTACACAATACACCAGCTGTGTCCTAACCAGTGTTTTATACAGTTCCAGCATTATATCCCTACTTTTGTATTCAATATCTTGGCCAATAAAGGAAAGTATTCCATATGCCTTCTTCACCACTCTATCTACCTGTCCTGCCACCTTCAGGGACCTGTGGACATGCACTCCAAGGTCTCTCACTTCCTCTACCTGTCTCAATATCCTCCCGTTTATAGTGTATTCCCTTACTTTGTTTGCCCTGCCCAAGTGCATTACCTCACACTTCTCCGGATTAAATTCCATTTGTCACTTTTCCACCCAATCTACCAAACCATTGATATCATTCTGGAGTCTAAAGCTATCCTCTTCACTATCAACTACATGGCCAATTTTTGTGTCATCAGCAAATTTCCCAATCATGCCTCCCACATTTAAGTCCAAATCATTAATATATACCACAAACAGCAAGGGACCCAACACTGAGCCCTGTGGAACGCCACTGGAAACAGCTTTCCATTGGCAAAAACATTCGTTGACCACTACCCTTTGTTTCCTGTATCCCATGGGCTTTTACTTTTCTGACCAGTCTGCTATGTAGGATCTTGTCAAATGTCTTACTAAAATCCATGTAGACCACATCCACTGCACTACCCTCATCAATCCTCCTTATTACTTCCTCAAAAAATTCAGTTAAGTTAGTAAGACACGACCTTCCCTTAACAAATCCATGCTGACTATCCATGTCTTTCTAAGTGACAGTTTATCTTATCTCTCAGAATTGATTCTAACAATTTACCCACCACTGAGGTCAGACTGACTGGCCTATAATTATTTGGCGTATCCCTCGCACCCTTTTTAAACAATGGTACAATCTTTGCAGACCTCCAATCCTCTGGTACCTCGCCTGTATCTAGTGAGGATTTGAAGATGATCCTCAGAGCAGCCGCTATTTCCTCCCTGGCTTCCTTTAACAGCTTGGGATGCAATCCATCCAGTCCTGGCGATTTATCCACTCTCAAGGATGTCAGACCCTCTAGTACTTCCTCTCTCATTATGCTTATCATATCTAATATTTCACACTCCTCCTCTTTAACTACAATGTCTGCATCATCCCTCTCCCTTGTGAAGACAGAGACAAAGTACTCATTAAGAACCCTGCCCACATCTTCTGCATCCAAGCATAAGTTACCTTGTACATCTCTGATATGCCCTACCTTTTCCTTAGTTATCCTCTTGCTCTTAATGTACTGATAAAACATCTTCAGGTTTTCCTTGATTTTTTCTGCCAATAATTTTTCACGTCCTCTCTTTGCTTTCCTAATTTCTTTTTTTACTTTACCCCTGCACTTTCTATATTCCTCTAGACTTTCTAAAGTATTAAGTTTTTTGTGACTTTCATAAGCTTTCTTTTTCTGTTTTATCTTACCCTGAATGCTTCCAGATAACTAGGGGGATGTAGATTTGGCAGTACCACTCTTTTTCTTTGTGGGGACATATCTAAACTGTGCCCGTAGAATCTCACTTTTGAATGCCCCCCACTGGTTTGCCGTTGATTTTCCTTCGAGTAGCTGTAACCAGTGCACATTTGCCAGATCACCTCTCAGCTTCGTAAATTTTGTCTTCCCCCAATTTCGAACTTTTACTCCTGCTCTATCCTGTCCTTTTCCATAATAATGCGAAATCTGACTGTATTATGGTCACTATCTCCAAAATGGTCTCCCACTGCTACTTCATCCACTTGCCCAGCTTCATTCCAAAGACTAAATCTAGAATTGCATCCCCTCTCATTGGGCTTGTTATGTGCTGGCTAAAAAAGTTCCCTTGAATGCAGTTCAAGAATTTTGTCCCCCCTGTGCCCTTCACAATGTTTGTATCCCAGTTGATATTGGGGTAGTTGAAATCCCCAACTATTATTGCCCTACTGTTTTTGCACTCAGAAAATTTCTTACATATTTGTTCTTCTATCTCCCTCTCACTATTTGGGGGTCTATAGCAAACTCCTAGTAGTGGAGCTGTCCCTTTTTTTATTTCTGAGCTCAACCCATATGGCCTCATTTGATAATTTATTTAGTATATCATGCCTCCTCACAGTTGTAATTGATTAACCAATAATGCTACACTCCCTCTTTTTTTATCCCCTTCTCTACCTGCCTGAAAACTTTATATCCAGGGATGTTGAGCTGCCATTCCACCTCTCTTATAACCAAGTTTCCGTTATAGCAATGATATCATGTTGCCATGTGTCTATCTGTGCCCTCAGCTCATCGACTTTATTTGCTATATTCCTTGCATTTAAATAAATACCTTTTAACACTGCCAAATTCCTGTGCCGCACACTTTTTAGCTTTTGCTTCTTCTGTCTTTCAGAGTCGCTCACTAATTTTCTGCCTCCCGTCCCCTGCGCTGAATTTGCCCTATTTGAAACTGCCCTCCGGTTCCCATCTCCCTGCCAAACTAGTTTAAACCATCCCCAACAGCATTAGCAAACCTTCCTGCAAGGATGTTCATCCCAGTCCTGTTCAGGTGTAGATTGTCCAGCTTGTGCAGGTCCCACCTTCCCCAGAACCGGTCCCAATGCCCCAGAAATCTGAAGCCCCCCTTCCTGCACCATCTCTGCAGCCACGCATGCATCTGGTGTATTTTCCTATTTCTAAACTCACTAGCACATGGCCTTGGGAATAATCTGGAGATTACTACCGTTGAGGTCCTGCTAACTAATCTCTTTCCTAACTCCCTAAACTCAGCCTGCAGGACCTCGTCCCTTTATCTACACACGCCATTGGTACCAATGTGGACCATAACCTCCGGCTGTGCACCCTCACCCTCCAGAATGCCCTGTAGCCCCTCGGTGATATCCATGACCCTTGCACCAGGGAGGCAACATACCATCCTGGAATCAGGTCTGCGACCACAGAAATGCCTGTCTGTTCCCCTAACCATAGAATCCCCTACCGCTATTGCTGTCCTAGCTTTAGAAGAAAAGGGCCAACATGCACATGGCATTTCATAAATTGATCAAATTCCACTTTACCCTACCTTCACGATAGGCTAGAAACAGGCAAATTGGGGGAAAGTACCTGGAAACTGGAGAAGCTGGGGTTGTTGTTTCTTTTTATTCATTCATGGGATGTGGGCATCACTGGCCAGGCCAGCATTTATTGCCCATCCCTAACTGCCTTTGAGAAGGTGGTGGTGAGCTGCCTTCTTGAACTACTGCAGTCCATGAGGTGCTGGTAGGAAGGGAGTTCCAGGATTTTGACCCAGCGGCAGTGAAGGAACGGCGATATAGTTCCACGTTAGGATGGTGTGTGACCTGGAGGGTAACTTGCAGGTGATGGTGTTCCCATCTGCTGCTCTTGTCCTTCTAGGTGGTAGAGTTCACGAGTTTGGAAGGTGCTGTCGAAGGAGCCTTGGTGCATGGCTGCAGTGCATCTTGTAGATGGTACACACTGCTACCACTGTGCGTTGGTGGTGGAGGGAGTGAATGTTTGTAGATGGAATGCCAATCAAACGGGCTGCTTTGTCCTTGATGGTGTCGAGCTTCTTGAGTGTTGTTGGAGCTGCACCCATCCAGGCAAGTGGACAGTATTCCATCACACTCCTGGCTTGTGCCTTGTAGATGGTGGACAGGCTTTGGGGAGACAGGAGGTGAGTTACTCACCTCAGGATTCCTAGCCTCTGACCTGCTCTTGTAGCCACAATATTTGTGTGGCTGCTCCAGTTCAGTTTCTGGTCAATGGTGACCCCCAGGATGCTATAGTGGGGGATTCAGCAGTGGTAATGCCATTGAATGTCGTGGGGAGATGGTTAGATTTTCTTTTGTTTGAGATGGCCATTGCCTGGCACTTGTGTGGCGCAAATGTTACTTGGATGCTGTCCAGGTCTTGCTGCAATAGGTGACCTGATAGAGGTCTTTAAAATGATGAATAGGTAGACGTATAGAAGATGTTTCCACTTGTGGGGTCAATCACGAATAAAATTCAGATGAAATGTCTTTACTCAAAGGGTGCATAGAATGTGGAATTTGGTGCAACACACCAGTCGAATAACATGCAAAGAGAAGTTGGATAAATACGTAAGGGAGAAAGGAATAGAATGTGTTAATGGGAGTGAGGTGAAGTAGGGTGGGGTGGAGGTTCATGTGGAGGATAAAGACCAGCATGGACCTGTGAGTCGAATGACGTGCTTCTGTGTTGTAAATTTGATGTGTGGACATAAACCCATCGAAAATAAACAGGTTAACATGTGTGTTCAAAAAGCAGGCAGAAAGCCAGCATGAGGCAGAATGTCAAAACTTCCTCAACCGGGTAAAGTTTCAAGTTTTGGCCAACTTTCACTTGTTTAAAGGTAAAGGGACCTCTAACCAATGCACAACGGGTAGATCCCAGTTCAATTCCCAGCCTGCGCTGAGTTCTCAGTTGGGGACACTGGAAGGGCTGCCAAAATTGGGCCTGAACTTAGGGAGAGGAAAATCAGTCAGGAATGCTGCATCGATCACTAAAAGTGAAGGTTAATTGAGTATAGGATTGGGTTTTTTCAAAAAACATTTTGATTTTAAAATTCTCATTCTTGCTTTTAAATCCCTCCATAGCCTCGCCCCTCCCTATCTCTGTAATCTCCTCCAGCCCCACAACCCTCTAAGATATCTCTGCTTATCTAATTCTTGCCTCTTGTGCATCCCCAATTTTAATTGCCCCACTATTGGCATCCATGCCTTCAGCTGCCTCGGCCCCAAGCTTTGGAATACAGTGGCGCAGTGGTTAGCACCGCAGCCTCACAGCTCCAGCGACCCGGGTTCAATTCTGGGTACTGCCTGTGTGGAGTTTGCAAGTTCTCCCTGTGTCTGCGTGGGTTTCCTCCGGGTGCTCCGGTTTCCTCCCACATGCCAAAGACTTGCAGGTTGATAGGTTAATTGGCCATTATAAATTGCCACTAGTATAGGTAGGTGGTAGGGAAATATAGGGACAGGTGGGGATGTGGTAGGAATATGGAATTAGTGTGGGATTAGTATAAATGGGTGGTTGATGGTCGGCACAGACTCGGTGGGCCGAAGGGCCTGTTTCGGTGCTGTATCTCTAAACTTAAACTTAAACTAAACTCCCTAAACCTCTCCACCTCTCTTTCCGCCTTTAAGATGCTCCTTAAAACCCACCTCTTTGACCAAGCTTTTGGCCATGTGCTCTAATATTGCCTTATGAGGCTCGGTGTCAAATTTTGCTTCATAACGCTCCTGTGAAGCACCTTGGATGTTTTATGATGTTAAAGGTGCTATATAAATACAAGTTGTTTCTGTGATGCCACATGTGGTGGAATAGCTTGTTGACAGGGCACTTCTGCAGTCACACGCGAATAATGGTCATTTAAGGGGAAGTGACAGAGGACGTGAAGGTGGGACTGGTGACTTCTACCTGTGTTGATGGATTCTGTCGCACGTCAAGCTCTCTGTCATGTCCCCAATATGAGCACTCAGCTGGAAATATTACCAGCCACAAGAGGGCAGCAGAGTTCCTCTTTTTTACAGCATACTGAAGGCATCAACATTTTAAAGTGATTTAAGTTTTGTCATTTACCTAGTTTTTACCTTCTTTTGGAAAGTCACAAACAGGAAACAGGTTGGAGCTCGGAGAGGGCCAGAAGCAACGGCGGATGATTCCTGGGTAACACAAGGCCAGGCTGAAGAATGTGGGTAGCTAGAAAGACTGAACAATCTGGGGCTCTTTGATCTTGCAAAGAGAAGGCTGAGGGGGCATCTGACAGAGGTCTTTAAAACTATGAAGGGGTTTGATAGGGTAAACATAAGAGAAGTCATAGAACTGGGGGCCATTCAAGTAGGAGAAATAAAAAGGAATGCAGTAGTGGTAGGGGACAGTATAGTTTGGGGCATAGAGACAGTTCTCTGCAGCCGAGAGCGTTAGTCCTGAGAGTGTTGCCTGCCCGGTGCCAGCGTTAAGGACATCTCCTCGGGGCCGGAGAGGAACTTGGAGTAGGAGGGGAAGGATCCAGTTGTCATGGTCCATGTGGGTATCAATGACATAGGTAGGACTAAGAAAGAGGTTCTGCTGAGGGAGCACGAGCAGCTGGGGGCTAAAGTAAAAAGTAGGATCACAAAGGTAATAATCTCTGGATTACTACCTGAGCCACAAGCAAATTGGCATTGTGTTAATAAGATCAGAGAGTTGAATGCATGACTCAAAGATTGGAGTGGGAAAAACAGATTTCAATTCATGGGGCACTGGCACCAGTACTGGGGAAAGAAGGAGCTGTACCATTGGGATGGCCTTCACCTGAACCACACTGGGAGCAGTGTCCTGGTGAATCATGTAACTGGGGCTGTAAAGAGGGCTATAAAGAGGGTTCAGGTGAAGGGAAATTTAGAAAGTTAACGTGAAAGGACAAGGCAATAGTGCAGGGTAGCAATACGGGCAACAGGAAGTGTGACAGGAAGAGACAGAGTTTATAAACATAAGAGTGCACCAGCAAATAAGGTCAGTGTAGGGAAAATGGTAAAAAGAACGAATTAAAGGCTCTTTATCTGAATGCATGCAGCATTCATAACAAGACGGATGAAGTGATAGCCAGATAGAAATAAAAGGGTATGATATGATAGCCATTGTAGAGATATGGTTGCAAGGTGACCAAGGCTGGGAACTAAATATTCAAGGGTATTTGACATTTCAGAAGGATAGGAAAAAGGAAAAAGAGGTGGAGTAGCTCTGTTAATAAAGGATGCAATCAGCACAGTAGTGAGAAATGAACTTGGCTCAGAAGATCGAGATGCAGAATCAGTTTAGATGGAAATAACAAATAGCAAAAGAAAGGAGTCAGTCGTGGGAGCAGTTTATAGGTCCCCTAACAGTATCTACACTGTAGGACAGAATATAAATCAAGAAATAATGGGGGGGGGGGGGGGTTGTAGGAAAGGTATTGCCATAATGATGGGTGATTTTAATCTTCATATAGATTGTATAACAAAAGTGCATCTGTGTTTTGTTACATATATTTTTTAAGGATTCATATTTGAAAGAGTGAAGAAATGTTGAACTTTGTGGTTTTCAAAGGGGGTCCTGTAAAGGCCACTTGAGTTTGGAAAACAGTCCCTGGAAATATTTTTTAAAAGGGGCACTGAGAGGTCTTGTGAGGAAAACAAGCCTGTCCAGGAAACCACCTGACTTCCAGCTCAATAAACAACAGAGAACTTTGGACACCTGAAGAAGTTGTTTACGAAGAAGTGACAGGTCAAGATTGATGGAGGTCAAAAGGTTGACCTTCCTGTTGTCCGTTTCACTTTTGAATTGTTTTGAGTTGGGGTTGAACTGTATAAAAAGGGAGAGAACTTCCAAGGATAGAATTCCCAAGGAAGGAGAGAAGACCAGACCCAGCTCAGCTTTCTAGCACCTCTCTAAAAGATCCTGAGAAGACCACTGTGTCAACTCATCTCATCTCCTGTCTTTGAAGAAAAGCCTACTAAATTAATTCTCAATGCTGCCTGAAAAGAATTGTTCTAAAAGATCCCAGTGACCTGCTTACGTGTGCTTGGAGGCCAGACTGTGTGCCAGTTTTGGAACACAACATATCTCATCTGCTGTTTCTTCAAGAACGAGCAAGTATTCAGCCCATGTGTATTTTTGTTTGTAGTAGAGCTGTAAAAACAAAAAAAATCCCTTTATTTTTCTGGTTAACCGGTGTATGTGGGTGTGTGAAAGAGAGAGTGTGAGGGGCTCAGGTGAAAAGGGAACTTTAATATTTCAATCTGTGTGTTTATGCCTTACTTCATTACTGGTTAAGACTTGTTTTTAATAAACAACAAAATTATCAGGTTATTATAAGAAACCTGGTTGGTGTGTTTTATTCTGGGATAAAAATAGAGTCTATGATTGATCGTATTGGTAAGTGGGAAAAAATGTAAATATATGTTGTGATCCATGGAGAGTGGAACCAGGATAAACAGTGCGCTCCTCTATCCTCGTTCGTAACAACTGGACTAATCAAATTGGCAAAGGTGGCCTGGAGGATGAGTTCATAGAGTGTATTAGAGGCAGTTTCTTAGAACAATATGTTCTGGGACCAATCCAGGAGCATGCTGTATTAGACCTGGTAATGTGTAACGAGACAGGATTAATAAATGACCTCATAGCATAGGATCTTCTAAGCAAAAGTGATCATAACATGACATAATTTCACATTCAGTTTGAGAGTTTGGGTCCAAAACTATTGTCTTAAACTTAAATAAAGGCAATTACAAGGGTATGAAGACAGAGTTGGCTAAAGTGGACTGGGAAAATGAGTTAAAATGTAAGACACTAGAGAAGCAGAGGCAGACATTTAAGGAGATATTTCATAACTCTCAACAAAGATATATTCCACTAAGAAAGAAAGACTCTTTCTTGAGAAGGATGCATCATTCATGACTAAGGAACTAAGTAAGCTAAGGATGGTATCAAATTGAAGGAAAAGGCATACTATGCTGCAAAGATTAGCGGTAAGCCCGAAGATTGTGTGGAGCTGGAGGACATAGGTGAGGTTTTGAATGATTACTTTTCATCTGTGTTCACTATGGAGAGGGACGATGTAGGTGTAGAGATGAGGGAGGGGGATTGAGATATACTTGAACAAAGCATTGAAAAGGAGTAAGTATTGGCTGTTTTAGCGGGCTTAAAGGTGGATAAATCCCCAGGCCCAGATGAAATGTATCCCAGGCTGCTATGTGAGGCAAGGGAGGAGATAACAGGGGCTCTGACACAAATTTTCAAATCCTCTCTGGCCACAGGAGAGGTACCAGAGGACTGGGGGACAGCGAATGTGGTACCATTATTCAAGAAGGGTAGCAGGGATAAACCAGGTAATTACAGGCCGGTGAGTCTAACATCAGTGGTAGGGAAATTATTGGAAAAAATTCAGAGAGACAAGATTAATCTCCACTTGGAGAGGCAGGGATTAATCAGGGATAGTCAGCATGGCTTTGTCAGGGGGAGATTGTAACAAATTTGATTGAAATTTTCGAGGAGGTGACTGGATGTGTAGATGAGGGTAAAGTGGTTGATGTAGTCTACATGGACCTCATAAGGCTTTTGATAAGGTCCCGCATGGGAGATTGGTTAAGAAAGTAAGAGCCCATTGGATCCAAAGCAATTTGGCAAATTGGATCCAAAACTGGCTTAGTGGACGGAGGCAGAGGGTGATTGTGGAGGGTTGTTTTTGTGAATGGAGACCTGTGACCAGTGGTGTACCACAGGGATCAGTGCTGGGACCCTTGCTGTTTGTAGCGTACATTAATGATTTAGATGTGAATATCGACGGTATGATCAGTAAGTTCGCAGATGACACAAAAATTGGCGGTGTTGTAAATAGTGAGGAGGAAAGCCTTAGATTACAGGATGATATGGATGGGCTGGTAAGATGGGCAGAGCAGTGGCAAATGGAATTTAATCCTGAGAAGTGTGAGATGATGCACTTTGGGAGGACTAACAAGGGAAGGGAATATACAATGGATGGTAGGACCCTAGGAAGTACAGAGGGTCAGAGGGACTTTGGGGTGCTTGTCCATAGATCACTGAAGGCAGCAGCACAGGTAGATAAGGTGGTTAGGAAGGCATATGGGATACTTGTCTTTATTAGCCGAGGCATAGAGTATAAGAGTAGGGAGGTTATGATGGAGCTGTATAAAATGTTGGTTAGGCCACAGCTGGAGTACTGTGCACAGTTCTGGTCACCACACTATAGGAAGGATGTGATTGCACTGGAGAGGGTGCAGGGGAGATTCACCAGGACGTTGCCTGGGCTGGAGCATTTCAGCTATGAAGAGAGACTGGATAGGGTAGAATTGTTTTCCTTGAAATGGAGAAGGCTGAGGGGGGACACCTGATTGAGGTGTACAAAATTATGAAAGGATAGATAGGAAGGAACTTTTTCCCTTAGCAGAGGGGTCAATAACCAGGGGGCATAGATTTAAGATAAGGGGCTTGAGGTTTAGAGGGGAGTTGAGGGAGATTTTTTCACCCAGAGGGTGGTTGGAATCTGAAACACACTGCCTGAAGGGCTGGTAGAGGCAGGAACCCTCACGACATTTAAGAAGTATTTAGATGAGCACTTGAAATGCCATAGCATACAAGGCTGCAGGCCAAGTGTGGGAAAATGGGATTATATTGGATGGGGGCTTGATGGTCGGCGCAGATATGATGGGCTGAAGGGCCTGTTTCTGTGCAGTATAACTCTATGACTCTAAGATTGGGAAAATTTTAGAAACTGGCAGAGGATAACTAAAAAAAATGAGAAATTAGAGTATGGGAGTAAACTAGCAAGAAATATAAAAACAGACAGTAAAAGCTTCTACAAATATAGAAAAAGGAAGAGAGTAGCTAAAGTAAGCATTGGTCACTTAGAGGATGAGACTGGGAATTAATAATCAGAAACAGGGAAATGGCAGAGACTTTGAGCAAGTAGCAAAGGGTATGGGGGGAAAGCGGGAACAGGTTACTGAGTTGGATGATCAGCCATGATCATAATGAATGGCGGAGCAGGCTCGAAGGGCCGAATAGCCTACTGCTGCTCCTATTTCCTATGTTTTTATGACTTGGGCCGGGTCGGGCTTGGGGTCGGATGCGGTTCTGTGGGGCTCGGGTCGGGTCTCATTTGCAGACCCAAGCAGGCCTTTAATGCATTGGCTGTAATCTTCCAAAATTCCCTGGATTCTGGAAAGGTCCCAGCAGATTGGAAAATCTCTATTCAAGAAAGGTGGATGGGGGAGGGGGGGAGGCAGGGAACGACAGAAAGCAGGAAACTCTAGGCCAGTTAGCGTAACATCCGTCATTGGGAAAATGCTAGAATCCATTATTAAGGAAGTAGTAGCAGGACATTTAAAAAATCATGATGCAATCGGGCAGAGTAAACGTGGTTCTATGAAAGGGAAATCGTGTTTGACAAATTTATTAGAGTTGTTTGAGGATGTAACAAGCAGGGTGGATAAAGGGGAACCAGTAGATGTAATGTATTTGGATTTCCAAAAGGCATTCGATATGATGACACATAAAAGGTTACTACACAAGAGCTCATGGTGTGGGGGTAATATATTAGCATGGATAAAGGAATGGCTAAATAACAAGAAATAGAGAGTCAGGATAAATGGGTCATTTTCAGGTCAGCAAAGTGTAACTGGTGGAGTGCCACAGTGCTGGGGCCTCAACTATTTATAATCTTTATTAATGACTTAGATGAAGGGACCAAGTGTATTGTAGCCAAATTTGTGGATGATACAAATGTAGGTAGAAAAGCATGTTATGAGGAGGTCATAAAGTGTCTGCAAAGAGATAGGTTAAGAAAGTGGGCAAAAAATTGGTAGATGGAGTATAATGTGGGGAAAAAAATGAGGTTGTCCACCGTGGCAGGATGAATAGAAAAGAATATTATTTACATGGAGAGAGACTGCAGAATGCAGCGGTACTGAGGAACCTGGGCATGCAGGTACAGCAAGTAATTAGGAAGGCAAATGGAATGTTGACATTTATCACAAGAGGAATGGAGTATAAAAGTAGGGAAGTTGGAGGCAGTTCAGAGAAGGATTACTCGGCTGATTCCTGGGATGGAGGGGTTGTCTTATGAGGAAAGGTTGAGCAGGTTGGACCTATACTCATTGGAGTTTAGAAGAATGCGAGGTGATCTTATTGAAACATATAAGATTCTGAGGGGGTTTGACAGGGTAGATGCTGAGAGGATGTTTCCCCTCATGGGGGAATCTAGAACTAGGGAGCACAGTTTCAGAATAAGAGGAGTCCCTTTTAAGACACAAATGAGGAATTTCTTCTCTCAGGTCGTTAATCTTTGGAATTCTCTTCCCCAGAGAGCAGTGGAGGCTGGGTTCATTGAATATATTCAAGGCTGAGTTAGACAGATTTTTGAACCACAAGGAAGTCAAGGGTTATGGGGGGCTGGCAGGAAAGTGGAGTTAAGGCCACAATCAGATCAGCCGTGATCGTATTGAATGGCAGAGCAGGCTTGAGGGGCCGAATGGTCTACTCCTGCTCCTATTTATGTTCATATGTTTCCATTTGTGACGGAAACCAGGGGCCATAAGTACAAGATAATCATTAACAAATCCAATAGGGAGTTCAAGAGAAACTTCTTTACCCAGAGAGTGGTGAGAATGTGGAACTCACTACCACAGGGAGTGGTTGAGGCGAATAGCATAAATACATGTAAGAGGAAGCTGGATAAATACATGAGGGAGAAATGAATAGAAGGATATGCTGATAGGGTGAGATGAAGAGGGGATGGGAGGAGGCTTGTGCTGAGCAGAAACACCAGCATGAAGCAGTTGGGCCGAATGGCCTGTTTCTGTGCTGTAAATTCTATGTAAGGAAGCTTTGCAGGGGTGACAACTCTGGTTGGGGTATTACTGGAGATCTAATCACATGACCACTTGCTGCCCCACTTGGTTGAACAGTCATCACCACCCCCCCCCAAATGCCTCCCAATCTCCAATATCTTTATAACTAATTAGCAAAAATCCTCAAAGAAAATGAAGAAAACCCACGATCGTTTTTAATGCCCCTGTGATTTTTTTTTTTCTTCCTGCATTACTGGAAACAGTGTCCAGAAGATTATTCTTTAATTCCTGGAGATTAAATGACAAAAGCCATACCTAATAACATCGGTGCGGAGTGTCTGAGGCACAAGCCAAGAGGTATCAAGTGAATAATTAATTTGCAAAAACAAAATAAAAGGGAAGAGAAAAAGGAAGACTTGCCACCTTTAAGAACATCAGGCGTCCCAAACAGCTTTGAATCCAATGAAGCACTTCCTGAAGTGTAGGAAATGGAGCGGCCAATTTGTGCACAGCAAGCTCCCACAAATGTGATAATGACCAGATAATCTGTCCTTCAAAAATAATCAGTTTGAACCAGAGCCTAATTACATCAACAACAACAACTTATATTTATATAGCGCCTTTAACACAATAAAATACCCCAAGGCGCTTTACAGGACCATTATAAAACAAAATATGACACTGAGCCACAAAAGGAGATATTAGGTCAGATAACCAAAAGCTTGGTCAAAGAGTTCGGTTTTAAGGAACCTCTTAAAGGAAGACAGTAAGATGGAGAGGCAGAGAGGTTTAAGGAGGGAATTCCAGAGCTTGGGGCCCCAGGCAGCTGAAGGTGCAGCCACCAATGGTGGAGTGATTAAAATCAGGGATGCTTGAGGCCAGAATTAGAGGAGTGCAGAGGTCTTGGATGTTGTGGGTCTGCAGGAGATTACAGAGATAGGGAGGGGCGAGGCCATGGAGGGATTTGAAAACAGGCATGAGAATTTTAACATCAAGATGTTGTTTGACTGGGAGCCAATGCAGGTCAGTGAGCACAGGGGTGACAGGGGAATGGGACTTGGTACGAGTTAAAACATAGGCAGCAGAGTTTTGGATGACTCCAAGTTCACGGAGAGTAGAATATGGGAAACCAGCCAGGAGTGCATTGGAATTGGCAAGTATAGAAGTAACGGAGGCATGAATGAGGGTTTCACGGGCAGTTCACTTGAGACAGGGGCGAAGCCAGGCAATGTCACAGATGTGGAAATAGGCGGTCTTAGCGATGGTACGAAAATGAGGTCAGAAGCTCATCTCAGGGTCAAATATGATATCTGCCAACCTTAGTCCAATGAACCTCTGACCTCTAACCTGAAGACTATATTTGGTATGTGACTGAGAAAAACCGCCTGATTATATTAAAACACAGGATAATATATTTCAGCTACAATAAGTTAATACAAACAGTAGCAATATGTAAATTCAGGATTAATAAATACTATTGTTCAAAGTATAAACATAATTTTTTACATGCAATCCATAAAACTTAGTGAAATAATTTATATATTTTATATATTTACAAACATATAGATAACACCAGATAAAGTGAGGGGGTGGGGGGGGGGGGGGTGGGGGGTGGATAAGAGAGTTCAAATGTCACATTCTTCCAGTCCGATTAATCAACGTGCAAACGCACGAGGTGTTTATCCGTATCCAGCGCCAGCCCGCCTGCTTTTGGGCATCCATGGTAAGTGCCCGCACGTAGGACTGCTTGGTCTTGCACTCGGAGATCCAGTGCCTCTTGTCAACGCCCCTGCAGCCCCCCTGAGCAGTGGAGGACTGCTCGTTGCATTTTGTCTCGTAAAAGTACTGCTTGAGGGGGCCCGTGGATGTGGGCACCTCAATCATGACAGTCACCATCTTCCCGTGAACATCCACCGCCATTTTCCGGTCCGTCACCCAGCGGCTGATGCTGTCGCAGACTGAGAGGTCCCCCCTCCGGGAGGGGTCGACATTGCTGACCCCCGCCTGCCTCTTCACCCTCAAAGTCCGGTTCGCCACCTCAGCCTGGCTCAAGGACTCCTCCATGATAAACAGCAAGGGCGGGACCCCCGGAGGCTGGGCGGCCAAGGTCACCCTCGGAGAATAGAAGTCCCACTCCTTCCCCGAAACATCGGCGCCGACACCCTGGATATCAGGGACCACGTCCTCGAGGAGATACTCGCTGTCGGCCGCCTCATCCACCATCTCGCTATCGTACAATTGGGTTTCCCGCACGATTACCTCCTGAGGAGATCCGTGGCCTTGCAGAGCGGTGTTTGATTGCAAAGGGGCAGCTTTGACGCTTCCGAGATATAAAACAACCATGGCGTAAAGGAGGGTGATCATTACTCTACCCACCTCACAGACCTGTGAAGAAAGAACAGACCCAAAGGTTTAGATATTGAACAATGTCAGCAGGGAATAAAAGCGTTAAATTATGAGGACAAGTTGCATAAACTAGGCTTGTATTCCTCGAGTCCAGAAGATTAAAGGGTGATCTAATTGACGTTTAACATAGTTAAAGGAGTTGATGTGTCGATAGAGAGAAATAATGTCCTCTGTTGTGATGGGGCGGATTTGGGGGGAGTCCAGAACAAGGAGTTTAAACTTAAAATTAGAGCCAGGCCATTCAGGGGTGATGTCAGAAAGCACTTCTTCACACAAAGGGGAGTGTAAATCTGGAACTCTCTCTCCCAATTGAAAATGTCAAGACTGAGATGGATAGATTTTTGTTAGGTAAGGTAACAAGGGTTATGGAACCAAGGCGGGTAGTTGGGAGTTAAGATGCATATCAGTCTAATTGAACAACAGATCTGCCCTCCTCCTGTTTCCATGCTCCTATGAGTGTGCTGCGACTCTTTAATGCTGCGGCTCTTTAATACTGCAGCTCTTTAATGCTGCAGCTCTTTAATGCTGTGGCTCTTTAATGCTGCGGCTCTTTAATACTGCAGCTCTTTAATACTGCAGCTCTTTAACGCTGCAGCTCTTTAACGCTGCAGCTCTTTAACGCTGCAGCTCTTTAATGCTGCGGCTCTTTAATACTGCGGCTCTTTAATACTGCAGCTCTTTAACGCTGCAGCTCTTTAACGCTGCAGCTCTTTAATGCTGCAGCTCTTTAGTTTTAGTTTTAGTTTAGTTTAGAGATACAGCACTGAAACAGGCCCTTCGGCCCACCGAGTCTGTGCCGACCATCAACCACCCATTTATACTAATCCTACACTAATTCCATATTCCTACCACATCCCCACCTGTCCCTATATTTCCCTACCACCTACCTATACTAGTGGCAATTTATAATGGTCAATTAACCTATCAACCTGCAAGTCTTTGGCATGTGGGAGGAAACCGGAGCACCCGGAGGAAACCCACGCAGACACAGGGAGAACTTGCAAACTCCACACAGGCAGTATCCAGAATTGAACCCGGGTCGCTGGAGCTGTGAGGCTACAGTGCTAACCACTGCGCCACTGTGCAGCTCTTTAACGCTGCAGCTCTTTAATACTGCAGGTACCAATTAAACCCATCACCTGCCCATCAAAGGAACAAAAGTGGGCATCACTCAGTTATGCGACTCACCTACTGGTGGAAATCTTTCATTATTTGCCCTTTTGAATGTTTCCGTTCGATTCTCTCTCAGAGTGGGGTGTTTCTGAGTCCCAGTCCAGAGTGAGCACAAGCTGATGCTCCCAGTGCAGCACCGAGCGAGTGCTGCACGGTCGGAGGTGCTGTCTTTCGGATGGTACATCATGCTCACACTACTCCCTGGTCAAGCATTGTGCAAGGGTTCTTAAGTAGCTCATGTTCAGCTCCGACTGCAGGCGGAATGTCTAACGGGGCAGTCAGATTTAACACTAGACATTTCAAGAGGGGTCTGTTCACAGACTCTTAAATCTTTCACACTCCAAATAGTAGCCACAGTATTTGGAGGAAGGACTCCTCCATGAGATGTCACCTTGTTGTGGAATCTGCTAACAACAGGTTCATTATTCCCCTCTGTCCAAAACTAGGGGCCATGAATATAAGACAGTCACTAATAAATCCAATTGGGAATTCACGAGAAATCTCTTTACCCAGAGAGTGGTGAGAATGTGGAACTCGCTACCTCAGGGAGTGGTTGAGGTGAAATAGCATAGATGCATTTATGGGGAGGTTAGACAACCATATGAGGGAGAAGGGAGTAGTGGGTTACAATGATAGATTTAGATGAGGAAAGACAGGACGAGGCTCGAGCAGAGCTTAAAAGCTGGTATGGACCAGCTGGGCTTTTCCTTGCCTTATATCCTATGAAATCCTACCAACACACGGACTGCAGCGGTTCAAGAAGGCAGCGCATTACCACCTTCTCAAGGGCAATTAGGGATGGGCAATAAATGTTGGCCTGGCCAGCGATGCCCACAAACCATGAACGAATAAAAAATACTGCAGCCCTAGACTATGACTTGACGTCTGAACCAGAAGCCTGGGCAGCTCAGTCCCATCCTCAACCACTTGCTCACTGGGTTGTAGCTTGGATTTTGTGGGTTTGTTTTCATTATTGCTGATATAACCCTAAATCAGAACACCCGATACCAAAAGAAAATTAGAATTGCATTTAATTGGAATTGCTTTCAAAACAACAGGACATCCCAAAACGCTTTACAGCCAATGAAGTACTTTTGAAGTGTAGTCGCTGTTGTAATGTAGGAAACACAGCAGCCAATTTGCGCACAGCAAGATTCCACGAAAAGCAATGAGATTTTAGGTGTTGGCTGTTTTTTTGGAATTTTGATTGAGGGATAAATATTGACCAGGACACTGGGAAGAACACCCCTGCTCTTCTTCAGAATACTGCCGTGGAATCTTTTACCTCCAGCTGAGATCGCAATATCTCATCCAAAAGACTGCGCCTTTGACAGTGCAGCACTCCCTCAGTGCTGCACTCGAGTGTCAGCCTAGATTACATCCTGCAGTCTCTAGAGTGGGTCTTGAACCCACAGGTGACACCAATGAGGATCCGGTTGGCGCTTATATTCAATTCCATTCATTCAGAAAGAAAGAGCTGTCTTGGGGTTGCGTTAATTGTCTGAACCTTGCTGACCAGAGCTCTGCCACCGTGGGCGATAATCCACGAGCTGTTGACCCCTGCATAAACTGGAGCCCTGACTGGCAGGCGGCCTGCATGTAAGTGTGTAACATCAAATTCACAAATAGAAACAGGCCATTCGGCCCATGTGGTCCATACTGTTTATGTCCCACATGAGCCTCCTCCCACCCCATTTCATCTCACCCTATCAACAATACCCTTCCATTCCTTTCTCCCTCATGTACTTATCGAGCTTCCCCTTAAATGCACCTACGCTATTCACCTCATCCACTCCCTGTGGTAGCGAGTTCCACATTCTCACCACTCTCTGGGTAAAGAGGTTTCTCCTGAATTCCCTGGATTTATTAGTGACTGTTTTATATTTATGGCCCCTAGTTCTGGTCTCGACCTCAAGTGGAAACATCGTTCTTGGTATACCTCTCTGCAATTACACCCCTCCCCACACACCCCCCTGCCCCTTCCCCCCGAAGGGAATCACACATTCAGTGTGACAAGTTATGGAGAAATGGTAGCCCGTCTCAGAGGGTAAATGTTGCAAATTCCACAAATATTTACAGCTGGTTAGTCAAAGCTCAGTGCAGCTACCTCCAGCTCAAGTGGTAGCACGTTCCTGTCTGCATTAATATTCCACTCAGACAGTGGAATAAAAGGAAGGCAATTTTGCACAACACCGACCTCATTTTCATTGTGATAACTTCCCGTGCTTGCCTTTCACAACCTCAGGACCTCCCGAAGTGCTTTACAGCCAATAAAGCGCATTTTGAAGTGTAGTCACTATTGTAACGTAGGAAACCCAGCAGCCAATTTGCACACAGCAAGCTCCCACAAACAGCAGTGTGTTAATGACACAGATAACCTGTTTTGAGTGATGTTGACTGACAGATAACTCTCGGCCAGTGCACTAGGGAGAACTCCCCTGCTCTTCTTCGAAATAGTGTTGTGGACAAGGGCCTTGGTTTAGTGCCTCATCCAAGAGACGGCATCTCTGACAGTGTGTGTGTGTGTGTGTGTGTGTGCATGAGTGTGTGTGAGCGTGAATGTGTGTGTGTGTGGACAGGATGAAGCTTGTCCCATTCCTTACCTGCCGTGTTCAAAGAGCCCATCGACACTCTCTGTCTCCACTCACACATGAAGCAATGACACTTGGATGAGATACTGAGGGGCTGCAGAACTGCTCCCAACGCAAGTGTTGGCATTTCAAAAGAGAAGCCACATAAATCCACAGTTAACTCACAGCAGCCAGAACATCACTGAGCTCTTGTTCAGACACAGCCTGGGCCCCTCTTGAGTTTAATTCCCTCTCACTGCCACTCCCCACTTACAGTACAGATTTCAACAAAGTGCCCTGGGACAGGGTTAAACGAAACACCAGGCGCATTACGTAACCGTGCAAAAACACTAGGGAATGTCGGAGCTCCACCTGCCTAGGATACTCAAAAAAAAAGGGGGGGGGGTCTTTAAAATAATTGGAGCTTTCTGCAGAAAGAGCAAGGTTTATTAACCCAAAGAGAGAATCAAAACGGTTTCCGAAGCTGCAGAGTGCTCATTCTGTCTCTGACTGCACCCCCAACTTGCACAGTTGCGGCTGGCATTCGTTCTCTTTCTGGGTTTGGGAAAGGCACAGCATCAGAGAAGCAAATCCCTGGCTGCCCTGTGAGGAGAGTGGGTGCCCTGTGAGGAGAGTGGCTGCCCTGTGAGGAGAGTGGCTGCCCTGTGAGGAGAGTGGGTGCCCTGTGAGGAGAGTGGCTGCCCTGTGAGGAGAGTGGGTGCCCTGTGAGGAGAGTGGGTGCCCTGTGAGGAGAGTGGCTGCCCTGTGAGGAGAGTGGCTGCCCTGTGAGGAGAGTGGGTGCTGCTGATTAAAACACAGCTTTTGCCTGCAAGTTGCAGCTAACTCCATCGGGTGGCAGTGCTGCCCGCACAAACCACACAGCCAACTCTGGGCACTTGGGAATACCAAATTTCCCCACCCCCCAGGGTGTGCTTGCCCCCATCTCCCAATCCCACCGACCATCAGGAATTTCTCGCTTGCAAGCCAGAAACTGCGATACAGCGGAGATATGTAAATTCATCGGGCAGTTTTCCAACATGTGTGCTGATAGTTATCAGGGATGTTTCTCTTCTTGAAGGGTGACAAGCTATTTTTCTTGGCAAACTGCAGCGGGCTGAGTCCGGGCTTCTGCCAGCTTGCTGGCATCGCCAAGGGTACTGCAGCTTTCCCCAGACCTCGCCCTGCTGTGGATTTCCCGAAGGCCGTGTATGTCACCCCTGAGAACCTACAATTATGGCAATAATTATATGGCCGGATTAAAGCTCCTCGCCGCTCTCTTATTTACCTGCAGTCAGCGTGCTGCAAGGCTTGACTCATCATTTGGCTTGTGTCCAAAACCAAACACAGGGCAAGAATAGGAGAGAGACGGGCAGGAGGAATGCGATTGCTTTCCGGCGCTGCAGGTATCAGCCAGGACTCATTTGATTGCACTCTGAATCTGCAAGCTGCTGGGCTCAAGTCCCCATCCCCATCAGCACATCCAGCCCCACCACTCCCAGTGCAGTACTGAGGGAGTGCGGCACTGTTGGAGGGGCCGAGTCTCAGATGAGCTGTTAAACTGAGGCCCCGTCTGCCCTCTCAGGTTGATGTTATGTAACAAAAAAAAAATCTCATGCTGAGGACAAAGACCTGTCCCTGTCCAATATTTATCCCTTCGCTCATAATCACCAAAACACACGTGATCTGGTCATTATCACGTTGCTGTTTGTGGGATCTTGCTGTGCGCAGTCTGGCTGCTGCATTTCCTCCAACACTTCAAATAGGCGCTTCATTGGCTGTGACATGTTTTGCTGGGGCTGGGGCAAGAGTTATATAAATGTGATTTTGCTTTTTGTCAAAACTCCAGTCTGAAAAAAGCAAAAGTGCACAATCTGCTGTACAAACTATCACTTCCTTTGATCGTTTAGTTATCTCAGCGTGAATGTACTTGTGTTGGGGACATGACGATGGAGATTGAGGGGTGTCATTGTCCTTTATGGTCAGTAGGAAGGGTTGTTGTGCTGGGGCTTCACTTTATCCCATTGTTGAATAAAGAAAGGGAAGCAAACCCCAGTTATTTTTGTCCAGGAAGCTCATTCAAAAAAATATTCTATGGAGTCCTGTTGCAAAGACAGAGGGATAGGATTGAGCACAGTAAGAGTGGGACAAGGTCTACAAGAAAGTGCAGAATGGCAAAAGACCATTGAGCTCAGCCTGTCCTACAAACGGTGGGGTGTCCAACCATCACAGAGTCTCCCCGTTGGGAGAAGGGGGAGGGACGGACTAGGGACCGACCGCAGGAAATCTGTGCAAAGTTTCTTCCCCACGCCTGGCTCGACATTGTGACCAGTCAGACAGCGTACTGTCCCTTTAAGGGTCAAGAGATGGTGAAGGGCCTAGTGAGAAGTTGAGATTGAGATCACGAAAGGGGGCGGGTGTGTCTGAATTCATCTCCCTGTATCTATAGTTACGAAAATCTGTATACTATCTTCTGGAGTCTGCGTCTGAATCCAATCCAGACTGATGGATCAAAATGTTTCTCCTTTAGGTGGCTGTGAGGCACTGAGCAGAGAGATGTCAGCATGACTCAGCGGGTAGCATCTTGTGGAGTCAGAGGATGTGGGTTCAAGCCCCACTCCAGAGCCTTCAGCACAAAATCTGAGCTGATGCACCCAGTGCAGTACTGAGGGAGTGCTGCACTGTCAGAGGTGCCTCCTTTCAGATGAAACATTAAACTGAGGCCACTTCTGCCCTCTCAGGTGCGTGTAAGAAAAAAAATTCACCTCATTATTACGAAGAAAAGCAGAGGGAGTTCTTCCCCGGTGTCCTGGCCAATATTTATCTCTCAACCAACTGCTAAGCCAAATGATCTAGTCATTTACCTCATTGCTGTTTGTGGGATCTTGCTGTGCGCAAATTGGCTTCCGCATTTCCTACTTTAGAACAGCAACGACACTTCAAAAGTACTTCATGGGCTGTGAAGCACTTTGGGAGGTCCTGAGCTCATGAAAGGCGCTATATAAATGCAAGTTCTTTCTATCTGTCCTAGTTTCTGGTGGGCGTGGGTCTTTTACCCCCACGTGACAGCGCCAGGACGAGACCTATGGAGTGACTCACTGTCGTGTATCGCATGTGCACATGAAGCAGGGAGAGATAAGTTAGTGGTAATTATCGGCAACAGTTGTGGAAATGCCATAGACATTGCCGAAACGCACCCTGAGAAGATGCAGCCTGTAACATCATCGTTTCACCAACAGTGACGACTATAGACAGTGACAACTGGCACTGGCTCCTCCAAGAGAAAGCTTCTCACCAATTGACACAATATCCTGAGCTCAGATACTGTATGGGTTAGATACAGAGTAAAGCTCCCTCTACACTGTCCCATCAAACACTCCCAGGACAGGTACAGCACGGGGGTTAGATACAGAGTAAAGCTCCCTCTACACTGTCCCATCAAACACTCCCAGGACAGGTACAGCACCAGGGTTAGATACAGAGTAAAGCTCCCTCTACACTGTCCCATCAAACACTCCCAGGACAGGTACAGCACGGGGGTTAGATACAGAGTAAAGCTCCCTCTACACTGTCCCCATCAAACACTCCCAGGCCAGGTACAGCACGGGGGTTAGATACAGAGTAAAGCTCCCTCTACACTGTCCCCATCAAACACTCCCAGGCCAGGTACAGCACGGGGGTTAGATACAGAGTAAAGCTCCCTCTACACTGTCCCATCAAACACACCCAGGATAGGTACAGCAAGGGTTAGATACAGAGTAAAGTTCCATCTACACTGTCCCATCAAACACTCCCAGGCCAGGTACAGCACAGGGTTAGATACATGATTTAACTGAATGGCATAATAAGCTTGAGGGGCTGAATGGCCTCGTCCAAGAGAAAGCTTCTCACCAATTGACACAATATCCTGAGCTCAGATACTGTATGGGTTAGATGCAGAGTAAAGCTCCCTCTACACTGTCCCATCAAACACTCCCAGGACAGGTACAGCACGGGGGTTAGATACAGAGTAAAGCTCCCTCTACACTGTCCCATCAAACACTCCCAGGACAGGTACAGCACCAGGGTTAGATACAGAGTAAAGCTCCTTCTACACTGTCCCCATCAAACACTCCCAGGCCAGGTACAGCACGGGGGTTAGATACAGAGTAAAGCTCCCTCTACACTGTCCCATCAAACACACCCAGGCCAGGTACAGCACGGGTTTAGATACAGAGTAAAGTTCCATCTACACTGTCCCATCAAACACTCCCAGGCCAGGTACAGCACAGGGTTAGATACATGATGTAACTGAATGGCATAATAAGCTTGAGGGGCTGAATGGCCTCGTCCAGATCCTTTATACGTTCCTTATCCACCAAATCAGTGAACCTGTCAATAAACTGACCTCACAGATACAGATTAGCAAATAAAGCACTACTTAAACTTGCCAATAAAACTCACAGATAATTACCATCCTGATCCAGATTACATTGACCATGACAATGGTTGATGTTGAGGTCAAGTCAATACCTATGTCAGCTCTAGGAGAGGACTCATGTGAGAAATAGAAATAGTAACACTGGTGCAGTATCAGGGGCTGTTCTGAAATGGGGGTTTAGTTACATTGGGCAGTATAGAGGGAGCTTCAATTTGCATCCTACTCATGCGGGGTTAGATACATGATCTAACTGAATGGCATAATGTGCAATTCTTGATGGGGCAGTGAAGAGGCAGCTGCCTGAACAGTGTATGGCAACACGGCTTTCTTCTGCATCTGCCCTGAGTTGTGAGCACTTGATGCTGACATCAGATGCTTGAAGAATGAAAAATGCTTTCCGAGCACAACTTTCTCCCATCATCCTCCTAAAAACATTTGATTTTGTGCCAGTGATTCTGAATCTACAATGTTCCCAACTCGCAGGTCTGTTAGAAAAGGGAAGTGGATATGAGGCAATAAAACAGGGACAGAGGGAATATTGCAGAAGGAAATTCACGCTCCTTCCAGCATCCCTGTTTATTCAGCAGGGTAAGGATTACTCACTGTGCAACTGTACGGAGTTACTATTTGTTCAGCAGGGTAAAGATTACTCACTGTGTAACTGTACGGAGTTACTATTTGTTCAGCAGGGTAAAGATTACTCACTGTGCAACTGTACGGAGTTACTATTTGTTCAGCAGGGTAAAGATTACTCACTGTGCAACTGTACGGAGTTACTATTTGTTCAGCAGGTTAAAGATTACTCACTGTGCAACTGTACGGAGTTACTATTTGTTCAGCAGGGTAAAGATTACTCACTGTGCAACTGTACAGAGTTACTATTTGTTCAGCAGGGTAAAGATTACTCACTGTGCAACTGTACGGAGTTACTATTTGTTCAGCAGGGTAAAGATTACTCACTGTGCAACTGTACAGAGTTACTATTTGTTCAGCAGGGTAAAGATTACTCACTGTGCAACTGTACGGAGTTACTATTTGTTCAGCAGGGTAAAGATTACTCACTGTGTAACCGTACGGAGTTACTATTTGTTCAGCAGGGTAAAGATTACTCACTGTGCAACCGTACGGAGTTACTATTTGTTCAGCAGGGTAAAGATTACTCACTGTGTAACCGTACGGAGTTACTATTTGTTCAGCAGGGTAAAGATTACTCACTGTGCAACCGTACGGAGTTACTATTTGTTCAGCAGGGTAAAGATTACTCACTGTGCAACTGTACGGAGTTACTATTTGTTCAGCAGGGTAAAGATTACTCACTGTGCAACTGTACGGAGTTACTATTTGTTCAGCAGGGTAAAGATTACTCACTGTGTAACTGTACGGAGTTACTATTTGTTCAGCAGGGTAAAGATTACTCACTGTGCAACTGTACGGAGTTACTATTTGTTCAGCAGGGTAAGGATTACTCACTGTGTAACTGTACGGAGTTACTATTTGTTCAGCAGGGTAAGGATTACTCACTGTGTAACTGTGCAGAGTTCCTGTTTAAATCTGCATAAAATGATCTTGTAATAGCCATTGCTCTGATGTGAGGATTACAAATGTTGCTGTTGATGATCAGAGTGCGCAGTAAATAAATACTGACTCTGACATGAAGCAAGATACCTAGAATAAGGTATATGATAGTAGTGTGGAATTACAGAATGTGAGAGACAGAAAAAGAAAGAGCTGTATTTATATAGCACCTTTCACAACCACCGAATGCCCCAAAGTGCTTTACAGCCAAAGAAGTACTTTTGGAAGTTTAGCCACTGTTGTAATGTAGGAAACGTGACAGCCAATTTGCACACAGCAAGCTCCCACAAGTAGCAGTGACCAGATAATCTGTTTTTGTGATGTTGCTTAAGGGATACATATTGGCCAGGACACTGGGGAGAACTCCCCTGCTCTTCTTCAAAATATTGCCATGGGATCTTTTACATCCACCTGAGAGGGGCAGATGGGCCTTCAGTTTAATGTCTCATCTGAAAGACAGCACCTCTGACAATGCAGCACTCTCTCAGTGCTCTACTGGTTCGTTAGCCTGGATTTTTGTTCCCAAGTGTGTCTTAGACCCATAGCTTCTGACATAGAGGTGAGAGTAACACCAACTGAGCTGACAGAAAGAGAGAGAGAGAGAGAGAGAGAGAATTCACAAAACAGCACAAGAGAACGTGAGAGTGCGAGACAGCACAAGAGAACGAGAAGGAATGCGACGGACAGCACAAGAGAGTGGGAATAAGGAAATAGCACAAGAGAGTGCAAGAGTGAAGAAGTGAAAGAACAGTACAAGGGTATGAAAATGGGGGACACAGCACAAGATGTGTGAGAATAAGACAGAAACAACTGAAGAGAGCATGAGAATGAAAGACATAACTTGAGCCAACAGAGAAAGAGAGAAAGGCAGCAAAGAGAAATCTATGAATGATAGAGAGAACGCAGGAGAGAGAGAGTGGGAGGAGGTGAGAAATGAGTGTGTGAATGTGAGCTAGATGCAGGGAGGTATTGTATTATCTACACGCCCCACATCCTGCTCACAAACATGTCAAGTGAGTCAGTTCTCGAAAACACTGAAAGTTGTCCAGGTTAAACTGTGATTGACAACCTGATGTGCATCTGCACAAAACACAAGGCAGGTGGAGTTTATTTCCTCCAGATAAGCACTCCCAACTCATGCAGTTCACGTCATGCCGATTAACTCCTTTCAAGAGGAACTGGATGAATAGAAAGAATCTTTTATTTTTAATCACACGTTTCTCAGGATTTCCCAAAAGCAATTCAGATTTTTAAAAAAATACTTGAAGCAAAATCACTGCTGCTATGTATGGGTCTTTAAAAAACAAGGCAGCATCAATAAAACAGATTATCTGGTCATTAACTCATTGCTACTCATGGGATCTTGCTGTGCGCAAATTGGATGTAGCGTTTCCTGCATTACAACAGTGACTACACTTCAAAAACACTTGACTGGCTGTGAAGCGCCAAGGGGCATACTGAAGTTGGGAAAGGCGCTATATAAATGCAAGTCTTTCTTTCTTTAGGTGAAGGTCCACTCCTTTCAGTTTTGGTGCTAAGGGACGAATGTTTGCCAAGAAACTGTCATGTTCTTCTTCAAGCTATGTCACTGGGTATTTTACCTGGACAGGCAAGGGGGGGGGGAAATATCGGTTTACCATCTCATCTGAAAGATGGAATCTGTGACCAGGCACTCCTCTGCTCGCCAATAATTGTTCTCAGACTATTTCAACATCTCCTCCCTGCCCAAAGACATCCCTTGTGTGCGAATGAAGCTCAGAAACTTGCTCCTAGCACTCTAACAGAGCTCAGACATAACCAATCACAGAAACACATCCAATCGTAATCACAGGGATGAAGCTCGATGTTAGCTCAAAGAGCAGTGTCTCATCTTTGTTTCAAGCATTTTCCAGTCTTATCAAAGAAGCACATTCAGAGGCAATGGGAGAAATAAATTTGGAGAGGGCAGCATTGATAGCAAGAGAGGGGAAGGGTTCTGAAAGCTAACAGAAATAGATCTCACTGTTATGATGGGAAAACTGGATTGGTTGGTCGGGAAAAGCAAAATATTGCAGATGCTGGAAATCTGAAATAAAAACAAGAAATGCTGGAAATACTCAGCAGGTCTGGCAGCATCTGTAGAAAGAGAGACAGAGTTAATGTTTTGAGTTGGATATGACTTCTTCAACTGTGTTGGTAGTTTGTGACAGTTGGGAAGGAAATTAATTGGGAGTTACCATGGATTATGAAGTATAGTAACTGTCCATGATTTAGAAATATAAGTTTAATCGTAGAATCATACAGTGCAGAGACCATTCAGCTTATTGTACCTGTGCCAGCTCATTGAAAGTACTATCCAATTAGTCTTAACTTCTCCCCCTTCAGAACTTTAAGCATCCCAATTAAATCTCCTCTTAACCTTTGTTCTTCTAAAGAGAACAATCCCAGCTTCTCTTGTCAAATTGGGTTTAACAGTTTTAGATCTTAACCACTTCTCCCACATTCTCATGGACATTCTGTAAGGTTTTAGACTTTCTACGGACCCATCATTTCAGCGTCTTTTGCCTTGCACCATCCTCCCTTTTGTAACAATAAGTCCTGCCCTTCACCCTATCACCCAGCTCTCTCCTTTGCTGTTCCCCACCCACTTCCCCCACTCTCTTTCCCTTCCTCTGTACTTGCTTAAAAGCTGTGACGTCTCTAACATCTCCCAGTTTTGATAAAAGCCCATTGACCTAAAACGTTAACTCTGTTTCTCTCTCCACAGACATCACCAGACCTGCTGGGTGTTTCCAGCATTCCCTGCTTTTATTTCTGGGGCTCCCAGTGAGATGGACATCACTGTGGGATGAACCTCTCCTGATTGACCCTGCACGCTGACAACTTTCCCAATGAAGAAACATCTCTAGTTGAGTTTGAATCTTATGTAACCCTGGCACTCAAACATACAGGCTTCTATCTGACAGTGAAATACCAGCCTGTTCTCAACACATGACATCTGGGCTTTAAATAAGGTACTGTAAAGAAAGTAAGAAGGAATTTGCATTTATATAGCACCTTACACTTCCTCAGGACGTCCCAAAGTACTTTGCAATGTCGTCACGTGTTTTATAGGCAAATGCAGCAGTCAGTTTGCACACAGCAAGCCCCACAAAGAGCAATGAGATGAATGACTGGTTAATTTCTTTTTTATTCTTTCGTGAGTTGTGGGCGTCACTGGCCAGGCCAGCATTTATTGCCCATCCCTAATTGCCCTTGAGAAGGTGGTGGTGAGCTGCCTTCTTGAACCACTGCAGTCCATGTGGGGTAGGTACACCCACAGTGCTGTTAGGAAGGGAGTTCCAGGATTTTGATCCAACAACAGTGAAGGAACGACGATATAGTTCCAAGTCAGGATGGTGTGTGACTTGGAGGGGAACTTGCAGGTGGTGGTGTTCCCATGCATCTGCTGCCCTTGTCCTTCTAGGTGATAGAAGTCGCGGGTTTGGTAGGTGCCGTCGAAGGAGGCGTGGTGAGCTGCTGCAGTGCATCTTGTAGATGGTACACACTGCTGTCATTGTGCATCAGTGGTGGAGGGAGTGAATGTTTAAGGTGATGGATGGGGCGCCAATCAAGTGGGCTGTTTTGTCCTGGGTGGTGTCAAGTCTTTGGAGTGTTACTGGAGTTGCAGTCATCCAGGCAAGTGTAAAGTATTCCATCACATTCCTGACTTGTTTCTATTTTTGACAGTATTGATTGAGGGATGATTGTTGGCCAGGACCTAGGAGACCTCCCCTACTCCTATTGCAATAGTGCCAGATAACCGAGAGTCAAACGGGGTCCATTCTCCACAGCAAAACCTGTATTAGCTGTTAGTGAGTCAGTTGTTACCTAAATCCTTAGCTTGGCTCAACTGGTTATCCACACCCACCCCCTTCCCCCATATCAGGGCCAGAAGGTTGTGGGTTCAAGGCCTTCTCAAGGATTTGCACTCATAATTTGGGTTAGCAACTTTACTGCAGTATTGAGAGACTGATGTATAGTTGGATAAGAAGTTAAACTCTCTGGTTTCAGTGGATGTACTGTTTGAAGAAGAGCAGGAGGGCAATTAGATGCGATGTTAAACCAAAGCCTGTTTGCCCTCCGAGGTGGATGTAAAAGATCCCATGATGCTATTTTGAAGGGCGGGAGAGTTCTCCTAGTGTCTTGGCCAATATGTATCCCTCAATCAACATCACTAAAACAGAGTAATGAGCCATTTAACTTACTGTAGGTTGCGGGAGCTTGCTGTGCACAAATTGGCTGCTACGTTTCCTACCTTACAACAGTGACTACACTTCAAAAATGCTTCAATACCTGTAAAGCACTCCTGAGGTTGTGAAATGCAGTATATAAATGCAAGTGTTTTTATGTTTATCTGGTTCTGGTGAGCACAATGATTTAAGCAGCCGACAGTGACCGTGTGTGTTACACTGTACATACACAAAGGAACATTATGGAACTCACTCCAGGCAACAGACCCTGCCAATTATAGTAACAGATTTCAACCTCTGCACGTAAATCAATAACACATTGTGCGCCAAGCAGTTATCCCAGTCTTAATGAGCCTTCACTTTAGTTTATAAACCACCTGAAGCTTTTGAGCCTTTTCAATGGTGGAGGTAATTAAAGATGGCGGCATTCACGGAGAAACCAGTTATACTGTCCACAGCCGTCAGACCAGAGTAATAGCTGGAGCTGTGACTGATGATTTACCATCGGAGGCGCCTGCAAGGGGGCTGCATGAGACCGACAGAAAAACAGCACGCCTGCTGCAAGGAGTCTGCAGCAAAGCTGCACCTCTGCTGCGAGAGATTTTGATGGGAAATATTCCGTGAGAATCCCAGGTCTGCATTGGGGCCACTGAGCCAGAAGATGAACAACTGTTTGGGATTCTTGGCTAGAGAATGTGTTTATCCAGTTTCCCCTTAAAATGTATCGATACTATTTGCCTCAACTACTCCCTGTGGTAGCAAGTTCCACATTCTCACCATTCTCTGGGTAAGGAAGTTTCTCCTGAATTCCTTATTGGATTTATTAGCGATTATCTGATATTTATGACCCCCGAGTTTTGAACAAGTAGAAACATCTTCTCTACATCTACCTTCAGCTTCCACTTTTCTAGGAAAATGAGCTCCCTAGCCTGTTCAGTCTCTCTTGATAGGTATAATCTCTCAGTTCTAATATCATCCTTGCGAGTCTTTTTTGCACCTTCACCAGTGTCTCTACTTCCTTTTTGTAACAGTGAACAGTACTGTAAGTGTGTTCTAACCAAGTTTCTAATATGACATAATATTTAGACAGTCTTATTAATCTCTTGTGATGATACTCAGGTAGATACACCACAGTAGCATTATTCCACATTATATTATTCCGCTGCTAAGGTGGGCCCATGTTTAATGTTGGCCTGTCCCTTTAAATCCACAAAGTTTACTAAATAGGCTCATCCTGAGTTTATATAGGGGCTAACGACTGTTTGTCAGAGAAATTGCTGATTGATGACTACTTGTAAATGGGTGCAAATATAATGGGCCCAATTTTAACTCCTTAAAATAAGGGCAGCAATTTGCTCCTAACGTCAACTTGCTCTTTTGAGCTGGCAAGCAGGATGCTTACAGGAAGGCAAGTGGGATCCTTCTGTAAACACACAGATTGGGCCCTGATGGGCACCAGTGGGACCCGACTGCAAGTTTGGTCGGAGGCCTGAGTCAGCAAAGCAATGATAGTTCCTCCTCAGGCGCAACCCCTACCCCAGGCCCAACCTGCTGGGAGTAGGGGACTGTTCATGAGCCAGAAGAGGCTCAAACAGGTAAGTAATTAAATCTTAGGTCTCCTGGTGGGACTGGAGCCACAGATAGGCCAAGACCTGGTAAGGATGATAAGTTTCTGTCCCTTAAGGGCAGAGTGAGCGAGTTGGGTTCATGGCCACCTGTACTGACACCTGATTTTAATTTTAAACTGAATTCAAATTCTCAAACAGTTGCGGTGGGATTTAAACTCACAATTTCTGGATTATTGGTCAAGTAGCATAACAACGACACTACCAGGAGAATGGCTAAGTTGTTCTGGTATTTTGCATTTTTGCTTTAGAAGGTTAAGGCTTAACTGTGACAAACACACACACGCACAATACATCATGCCAACTTAATGTCTCACTATCAGTGCAGAAAGTAAGCTCTACGTCACAGGACTGTGAATCCACTCAGATGTTTAATGTCGATTACAGACCTGCCAAACAGGTGGACAGAAAGAAAAGACTTCTATTTTTATAGCGCCTTTTATGACCTCAGAATGCCCCAAAGCAATTTACAGCCAATGAAATACTTTAAGTGTAGTCACTATTACAATGTAGGAAACACAGCAACCAATTTGCACACAGAAAGCTCCCACAAACAGCAATGTAATAATGACCAGATCATTTTTTTTTAGACAATATTGGCTAAGACATCAATATTAGAACTCCACTGCTCTGAATAGCAGCCAACAGGATCTTTTACATCCGGCTGACAGGGCCTCAGTTTAACATCACATCTGAAAGACAGCGCCTTTTCTTCATTAGAAAGACTGACTCTTCTGTTCAAGTCACTAGAGTAGGATTTGAACCCACAACCTTCCAACCTAGAAACAACAGCACGACCGCTGAGCCCTGTTCGGAATGGATACATGCAGTGCAGGCTTGCTGTGTAATAGGGTGGGATGAAAAAAGTTACATGACACCATACCTCTGCATTCTATAGTCCTGATCCCAGTTCTGATCACATTGGCAGGACTGACTATCCCTTTACTGATTGTGTCCTTTAGTGACACAGCGCCAGTGTTGATCAGACCTATAGCAGGACCTGCAGTGCCTGTAAGAAGACTGACCCACAGACTAACTATCATTTTACTTGACTCTGTCTGCAAACAGGACCGACCCATTACTGCCGATGTAACCAGGAGGACTGGCCTAATGACTGTGTAAATAGCCAGCAGCTGACCATCAATAATAGAACTGATCAATACTGCCACCTGGAACATAGGGTGTGGGAATGTAAATCCAGAGTTGAACACCACATCGCACATGGGGATATTAGGAATGATCGGTATTCCATGAAATTATCTTCTAACAGAGGTCTTAATGCTTTAAGATTAAAATGGGTTAACACATCTATTATTCACTTACACACACACAGCACGGTTTCAATCTCGTCCTCATTACAATACTGCCTACACTTTAAACATACTCCATTGGCTGTGAAGCACTTTGGGACATCCTGAGATTGTGAAAGGCGCTATTTAAATGCAAGTCTTTTCTTTCATGAAATTTTTGCAACATGAACCGTCCACCCGCAGGGATTCTGTGCCTTGGCAACTGGTGCCCAAGTCTCTCTTCCATCTGCCAGACTCCCACTTGCGAACCACCTGCCGTTTCGTCCACCAGCTACATCCGGCTAACACCCACCTCTGAGTAAAAATCCAAACCTAGAAATACAGTGCACAGAATGTGTGTGTCATAGTCATAGAGAGATACAGCACCGAAACAGGCCCTTCAGCCCACCAAGTCTGTGCTGACTATCAACCACCCATTTATACTAATCCTACATTAATCCCATATTCCTACCACATCCCCACCTTCCCTCAATTCCCCTACCACCTACCTACACTAGGGGCAATTTACAATGGCCAATTTACCTATCAACCTGCAAGTCTTTGGCTGTGGGAGGAAACCGGAGCACCCGGCGGAAACCCACGCAGTCACAGGGAGAACTTGCAAACTCCACGCAGGCAGTACCCAGAACTGAACCCGGGTCACTGGAGCTGTGAGGCTGCGGTGCTAACCACTGCGCCACTGTGCTGCCCGGAGGCGTGTGTGTGCGTGTGCGCGTGCGTGACCCCTGAAGGAGGCCAGAAGGGATTTAATTGTAATCGGACTCAAATTATGGGTCTATCACTTGGTGCTGCAGAGACGCACTCAGTCAAACCATCATGAATAAAATTCAAGCAAGGCGGCAGTGATGCTTTATTGCAGCCTAGTGCTTTCCTCCTGACTCCATGCACAGATGAAAGTATCTCCACAACTGGCCCTGCACCCTTTCAGGTGTCAGCTGTGGCGCAGTGGGTAGCACTCTCACCTCTAAGCCCCATGGTCATGGGCTCACAACCCCTACTCCAAAGATATTAGCTCGAAATCCAGGCAGATACTTCAATGCAGTACTGAGGGAGAGCAGCCCTGTTGGAGGTGCCGTCTTTTGGATGAGACCTTAGAGTAGGGGCAGCTTTCCATGAGGCCAATATTTATCCCTCAACCAACATCACTAAAAACAGATTATCTGGTCATTACCACATTGCTGTTTTTTGGGAGTTTGCTATGCACAAATTGGCTACATTACAACAGTGACGACACTTCAAAAGTACTTTGATGGTTGCAAGATGCCTTGGGCTGTCTGAAGTTGTGAAATGCGCTATAAAGTTTTCTCCTAAATGCCATTTCACGTGCAACTGCAATGAACTGGTTGTATGCTGAGTCACTGCACCGTCTCATTCCCACATCAAGTGATTTTTGTTTTCTCTCAATGACGTGCTCTCCTCTTCTACTTTTCTCTCCTGAAGGTGCTCCTAACCCATGTGGTAACACGATCATGTCGTGCCCAGTGAGCTTCAAGAGGCCGATTGACCGCTGGGTGCATCACAGCCTAGCCCACTCCTGTTCTCACCTGGCGCACACTCTTTAAAGCAGGAGTAAAGACACTGGCTGAATTTCCTCCCTCTGCCCATCACTGTCTCTCCGCCCAGAGATCAATTCTCATGCCCCCTTCATTGTGCCCTGCTAAGCTCAGCCTCTCCAGCAGGGCTTCATAGCTGGGCCATTCCTGGGCCATTAGTACCACACCCACGTGATGTGCTCAGCCACAACGCCATCAAGGCGCCTGCAGCCAGTTCTGTTTGCAATTGCTGGCAAGTAAACATGTACGATGACAGAGAGCTGGAAAATCAGAGCAACTTTCATCCTCACACATTGCTTTAATTCTGCAGCAGCCAATCCCCTCCATCCCAGAACACTTTCTATTTCTGGAAAGACGCACAGAAACTGCACAAAGTGAAGGGGAAAAAAACCCAAAACTCTCCACCTGCCTTAGCTCTGCGCAGTAATCGAAAACAGGTTCCCCTTAACTTTGTTCTGTGGGCAGTTTTCAAACCTTTAACATGGGCTCTGGCACCTCAGCCCCATTCAAGAATCTCACCGCAGTCAAATTCTCATGCTCCCTCGAGATTCCCAACGCCAAAGGGAAAATGCCTGGTATTGGTGGCCCATCCCAAAATTCCTTTCCATGGGAATGATGCGTGGTTATTTTTACCGGCTATTGCGGATTGCTGCCTATTACCCAGAATTAATGCAGGCCCTGCTTTAAAATTTTCGTTCTTGCATTTCAACTCCCTCCCAAGTCTCACCCCTTCCTACCACCATAACCTCCTCCAGCCCCACGTCTCTCCCAGATCTGTGCATCTCCAATTCTGACCACTGGCTAATCCCTGATTTTAATCGCTTCACCATTGGCAGCCAAGCCTCCAGTTTCCTGAGTGCTAGGTTCTGAAATTCGCCTGTCTCTCCTCCTTTAGCATGTGCCTTAAAACCTACCTCTTTGACTAAGCTTTTGGTCACCTGTCTGACATTTTGCTGGATTTACTTCAGTAGAGATACAGTCAGTAATACAGGGCACTGAGGCAGGAGAAGGAGAGGTTATTGAGTGACAGTGAGAGACAGCCAGAGTAACATCAGAACAGATACAGTTTTGTAATAGAGTCATCGAGTCATTATGGCACAGAAGGAGGCTATTCAGCCCATTGAGTTCATGCTGGCTCTCTGTAGAGCAATCCAGTCAGTCCCATTCCCCCGGTCTATCCCCATAGCCCTGCAAGTTTATTTCCTTTTGAAATCATTGATCTCCACTTGCACCACCCTCATAAGCAGTGAGTTCCAGGTCATTACTGACTTTGTTGAAAATGCTGGGGTCCCTTTAATTAACCAGGACTTACTTCAGAGTTAATAGAGGCGATGCTCATTGCAGCTTGTATTTAAGGGCTGAGTTTTTCCTCAGTAGAGAGAGTCACTTCTGGACAGGGAGTTCGTCCAGAACGGAGTGTGGAAATTGGTGTTTGTACTGAACCGTGGACTGAGAATCAAACAGTTGTGGATCACAGACTGTCTGCTGCTTCCTGATTTTGGTGAATGGCTATCTGCCAATTGATCAATTACGACTCTGTGTAAAGAAGTGCTTCCTCACATCCCCCCACCCCCCCACCGCCCCCCGTTTCGCTTGCCCAAAATGTTACATTGGGTTCTGAAATTCATCTATTCTAATATGAAACACAAACAACATTTTATGGATGTTGCATGATTGAGTACCATGTAAAAACAATTTCTAAAGGCTTGCAATTTTAGTTCCACTTTTTTTTTCCCGCCCATCTTCCAATTCCCCATGTCAGGACTGAACCGTTTTTAGTTTAAACTGAAAGTCTACGTTGATAAAACAACACTGGGTTAAAAATTTGCAAACTCATCTGTAGGAAATAAAGTCCAAGGAAAAAGACACAGTACATAAAGCTTCTGTTGACTACAAAAAAGACACCACCTTCACCCAACAAAAATCTATCAATCTCAGTCTTAGAAGCTCCAATTGGTCCCCATCATCCAAAGCCTTGTTGTGGGGTGGGGAAGTTGCAGATTTTCACTCCCCTTTGTGTGAAAACGTACTTCCTGATTTCACTCCTGAATGGCCCTGAGCTCTCATTTAAAGAGCATGCTCCCCATTCTTGATTTCCTCATCAGATGAAATAGTTTCCCTGCATCTACCTTTTCAAATCCTTTTAACGTTTTAAACACCTCAATCTGATCACCCCTCCATCTCCTATGCTCAGGGGAATACATACCAAGTTTATGCAACCTGTCCTCATAATTTAACCTTCTGAGCCCCAGTATTCTGCTGAAAATGTGCTGCACCCTCTCCATGGTCGATATATCCATCCTGAGATGCAGTACAAAAAACTGAGCACAGTTACTCCAACTGGGGTCTGACAAAGCTCTGGACAACCGAAGCTTGACTTCTTCCCTTTGTTACCAGTTCACTTGAGATTAATGACATTCTTGTATGCACCACACAAATGAAGCTTATTGAAGCAGTTACTTTCTTATTGAAACCACAACGTTTGAACTCAATAATATTCTACTAACACAACTTAAGCACCACAACACAAGAAAACATCACAATGTGGTTATCAGTGGGGCTCCAACTAGATTCATTCAGCCAGGCATTCCAGTACAAGTCTGGCACACTGTTCCAGCTGCCCAAACCTCCCACTTCCCTCACCCAAGTGCTCACCAGTGTTGCCACTAGTGTCCCTGGAATGAAAGAAAGACTTGCATTGATGTAGCTCCTTTCACAACCTCAGCCAATAAAGTACTTCTCGAAGTGTAGTGTTGGAGTGTAGGAAAGTGATCGCCAATTTGCACACAGCAAGTGCCCACAAGCAGCAGTGAGATAATAACCACATCAACTGTTCTTTCAGTGATTTTGGTTGAGGGATAAATATTAGCCAGGGCACCAGGGAGAATTTCTCTGCCCGGCTTCAAAATAACGGCCGTGGGATCTTTTACAGCCACTCGAGGGCAGATGGGGCTTAGTTTTAATAAGAAACAGCACCTCTGACAGTGTAGCACTCCCTTAAGGCTGCACTGGGAGTATCAGCTTAGACAGTGTGCTCAAGTCTCTCAAGTAGGACTTGAACTCCTGAGCATCTGACTCAGAGAAAAGGATGCTACCCGCTCAGCCACGTTACTCCCTCAATGGCAGCATGTGGTGTGGTACTAAGCCATGCAGACTAGACGGTCCCAGTTTCATGCTCCAGGTCTGTGCTGAGCTTGCTGACCTCAGCTGAAGCAGTAAAAAAAAACACAGATCTGTAAATCAGTCTCAGCATCCCTTGATTCGGGAAACAGCAAATCATTCAGGGTTCACATCTCTAATCACTCTTTAATCATTCCTGGTGTAAAGCTCATGTGTAAAGGAGGTTACTGGGTGGGGATTGAATTCAATTTGGTTGCAATGGCTCCCATGGTGGAATAGCCTGCCACTGCTCACCGTTAGGGTTCAAGTGCAACAGGCTTCAGCTTTGGCGAGGTATGCTGGGGGTGGGGGGGGGGTGGAGAGATGTCTGTAGATCTGTTACCCCAAAAAGACCCAATGCTTTGAGGAAGAGGATGGGTGAGGGGGGGCTGGAAATTGGAGGGGATATATTTTATTGAAAAGAAAGATTAAGGATGTCACAATTTTCATCGGGGAGAACCCCTCCTACCTCCCCACCCTCCCTCAGCTACTCATTCAATCATATTTTCTGGTTTGTGGGATCTTGCTGTGCCCAAACCAGTTGCTGCATTTTCCCACATAACAAGTGAATGTGTTTCAATTGGTGATCCACTGGGACATCCCAAGGATGTGACATATAAATGCACCATCTTTTTTAGATTGCTACAGAGTCCCTCCTAGTCTCTCAGTTCCTCTGTTCAGCTAGGGGCTACATAAACTACACACGTCGTGATACCTCAACCAATGCAGGACCCCAAAGCCCTTTCCCGGCACATCACGACCTTCCACTGCCTGAGGGAATGCAAAGCTAGTGCATCTGTCTAATGTTGCCCAATATGTATTTCATTATAAACGTCTGATAATTAGGATAAAACTGGGAAAAGAACATCGTATTGGAAGCAGCCTTACATTTGGGAAAACGAATTCAGTTGGAGTTCAGACTGAATTCCTGCTGTGAAAATTACCAATTACTTTAATGCAAAATGTCGCAGAAACAGTTTTCACTTGCTGATGTGAAACCTAAACTCACAAGCACAAAGCAAACACCCTGGCCTGTAATGAACAGTTTGTGGCATATGGTTTCCTCATGAAACAGAGTAGAATTAATCCAGAGACTTGAGCACGTAACCCTGGCTGACGCTCCAATGCAGTACTGAGGGAGTGCTGCACTGTCAGAGGTGCCATGATTCGGTTCAGATATTAAATCGAGGCCCTCTCGGGTGGACGCACAAGAGCACTATTTTAAAGAAGACCAATTGAGTCAATATTTAACCCTTAGTCAACATCATTAAAAAAAACAAATTATCTGGTCACTATTACTTTGCTGTTTGTGGGATCTTACTCTGTGCAAATTGGCAGCTACGTTTCCTATATTACAACAGTGACTACGCTTCAAACAAGTACTTAATTGGCTGTAAAGCGCTTTGGGAGGTCCTGAGGTCATGAAAGGTGCTATAGAAATGCAAGTTCATTCGCTAAATGTGATGGTCTGTAGTCCAGAACAGAGGCAGACGCAGACCAGAGTAGAAACCTGTGCAAATCTGCAGATGTATGCAACCTTAACGTCCTGTTCAAATCCCTCCTAATTTTATCTCCTCAGAGCCATACTGTTGAGATCATGTCAACAGTGGGTTTTACTGGTTGCAAATCCCATCAAAAGTCTTGTGGATCCTGCCTGCTCCCAGAGAATACACAGTTTATTGTACAAACCGATTGCTAAAATGGGATGGGGCTTTGATCACGGATGTTTGCTCACTGAACCTTCCTTTAAACATTGATTCTTGTGATGAAGAAAAAAAATTCCAAACCATACCTTTTGTAAAATCAGGGAGTGTTTGTATCCGAGCAGGGAACCCATTCTGAATGAGGCATCACTGAGCACCTTTTACAACTAACACTCGGTAAACAGGTGCTGAAAAGCAGAATCCCAAAGGCAGTCTACAGCTCTCATTAAAACAAAAAAATCCGAGGCAGAAAAATGTCTGTTCACACAAAGCACACAATGTTGTTTAAACTTCATGTCCAGACGCAATCCAAGTAAAGGTGAAATAATTTAATCTGACTACAGACACATTGCTCAGAAACATCTGTAAACAAGAATATGTCAATGAGCAAAAAAAAAACAACAAACTCCAACCCCTAAATTTCCACCAGGACTTGGGTCAACCCCAAGGAGCCAATTTATTGGAGGAGTTTTAATAGCAATATTTACAGACAATCCCCTTGGGGAAACTGGACACAAGAGACTGTCAGAGGCCAGAATCCAATACAATTTAAACTGATGAAGTGTTTAACAATGGTTGAAGTCTTCTAACCTTATAACTTTGACAAGCTGCATCAGTGGGCATTAGCTGGCTGGATCTCTGATGTCTTGTTGACTGAGGGTGAGGAAGGGGTGGCGGGAAGCTAACCCTCTCTCTCCAAGTAATTTTTCCTCTTAACATGCCTGGAAGATGCAGCGTGGAAGTGACATTCCTCAGGATGGTCTCCAGGACATGTTTACAGCGGACTGGGTTCTGCCGAAGGGAGACAAAGGTGGGAGTTTGAACTGGGGTTGGGACCCAAAAGGGGAAAAAATGCCAGGGCGACTCACATTTCCTATAAAATCTTTATAACTTGTGGCTCTGGCAGGGATCAATTTCACACCGGAGGAGCTCTTTTAAGGGCTGAACGGGGCCATGAAATTTTTTTTTCGTGAAAAACACCATGGACCAGCGCAGAAAGAGAATTGCAGTTTCCGCCTTAAAATAGGCAACAGTTCTCAGAGAAAAAAAACTCCTGAAATTTTAAATGGAACCATTTATAGCTGAAACGCTATAACCTCAACTTTTGCATGGAGACATAGTGAAAAAGGATGCGGTGAAAACGTTGGACAAGCTCGTTTAAGAGCAAATGTGCCCTTCACGTTTGATTTGGGAGGGAACTTTTTTGTTTTAATGAGATATTCAAGTTTATTTTGTCATTGAAAGAGTTGGTAGAGAGAGAGACGGTTAGTGGGTGGGGGGTGGGGGGAGGTTCAGACTGCAGGGCTGCTAAAATGTGTATCTGAATAATGTTTTTTCTGTGTGACACTCAACTAGGATAATGTATAATTCATGCAGATTAAAAAGCCCGCGTTTATTCAGGAATACCATCCCCAGTTGTAAAAGGATTGATGTCTTTTGAACAATCCCGTTTAGCCTTTGAAAAAAAATGCAATTAAATTAATGCAGTCATCCCTTATTAATGAACTTATCAATTTTCAGTGTCATTAACGGACACAGTCAGGAGCAGTCAGCCAGTTCCAAGCGGGTTTATTTATTAAGATAACACACAACAACACACACACATTTATTCTTACCGTCTGGGAGTTGGTTTGATCCCAAACCAGACTTGGAAAAAACACGCACGCTTAGAGGCGGGCTCCCCCGGAATCCTGGATCTCATGCAAGTCGATTAGAATCGATCCGATTGCCCTGTCAGCCCCGTGGGGTGCAGGATGCAAGGTGAGCTTTTGGTTCCGTGCCATGTTGAGCGGAGCTGAGCCGGTTCTGGTCCCGAAGCAAAGCCACCGACCCGGGGTTCCAATGCATCTTTCACCCAGTCTCTCCCCCCGCCCTCCCCCAGTTCTTAAACCTCCTTTTCACGCTGATTCTTTTTTGAGGGGGATTTTGGGGGGGGGGGGGGGGAGGAACTCGTGGGCAATCTTCTTGCAAAAAAAAAAGAAATGAAAATCAAAGGGGGGAATCACGAGAGAACGAGAGAGAATTCTTGAGTTACTTTCTGCCGGTGACGTGTCCTCCAAATCCGCCCCTTTTAAAACCAGGAAAAAATCAAATTCCATTTGATTTCGATTATTCCCAGGAACAAGGGTGGGGGATTGTTATAAATCACCATGGGACCCCGGAGGTTTAACCTACCCGCAGTCTCGAGGCTGGCGAGAAGCCGCTGCTTATAGTTTTGAGAAAATTCAAGAGTTAAAAATGAATGGAGAAATTGATCCAGCAGTCAGTTTCACCTCAGGCACTGAGACGGTTAAGCTGACATTTTATTTTTCTCTCTTGCGAGTGAACTGAGCGAGAGAACACGTTTGTGGCAATCACCCAGAGCCGTGTGGGAGAAGGGAAATACTGTTGAATGTTAAACATAACACACGCTTCAAGATAGCGAGGTTTAAACCATCCTCTCTCACACACCACCTGTGTCGAGAGACCACCTGCCTGTAGTTACCACCTCTATGGATCACCTGCCTATAGTGAGCCCTCTACAGGTACCTGAAGAACCCAATCCGACACATCACCTGGCTGCAGTGCCTCCTCTATAGGTACCTACACCACCCACATCTGTACATTACCCGTCAGCTATACCCATTTCTACATTAACTTGTCCAGAGACTAGCCATCAAGCCTAAGCAAACTTAGTTTGAACCTACGTTGAGACCAACCTTTCCAATAAGACCCCCATCGAACCAATCTAAATTGTGACAACATTAGATACTCAACGCTCAGAATAACTAGTAAAACTCAAAATAGAAATTTAATATAACAGAATACTACTGAAGATTAGACAATATTAGACAAGAATCTAAATAGAAGGAAAGATTTGCATTTATATAGCACTTTTCATGACCTCAAGACACCCAAAAGTGGTTTACAGCCAATGAATTATATTTGAAGTGTAGTGACTGTTGTAAAGTAGGAAATGCGGCAGCCAATTTGTGCACAGCAAGCTCCCACAAACAGCTATGAGATAATGACCAGATAATCTGTTATAGCGATGTTGATTGAGCGATGCAAATTGGACAGGACATCAGGGAGGGACCCCCCTCTCCCCCCCAACATAAATAAATGAATCATTAAAGATTAAACGCTGCACAGAATACTGGGACAATTATAGGTGCTTATAATTGCCCCCATGACAATTTTGAAAATCAGTCTGGGGTTGGTGTACACAGAATCCATACACTGGTTAACCAGGAGTCCTCAATGTTTCTCCATGGGAAGGAACAGAGATTTCATCCAAATTACACTTGTGATTTCCTGGCTTTTGGTGACAGAGTTGGTCGTGGGTTTGGGAGCAATTATTGTTGCCCAAATTCCCAACCAAGGAAATAAAGTCTTTAAAATTATGAAGGGGTTTAATAGGGTAGAGAATAGAGATATTTCCATTTGTGAGGTCTAAAACTAAGGGTTGTAAATATAAGATAGTCACTAATAAATCCAGTTATGTTTTAAGCAGAAACTTCCTTACGCAGAGCATAGCGAGAATGTGGAATCCATTACTACAAGGAGTGGTTGAGGCAAACACTGATGCATTTAAGGGAAAACTAGGTAAATACACAAGGGAGAAAGGAATCAAGGCTCACCATCACCTTCTCAAGGGCAATTAGAGATGATCAATAAATGCTGGCCTTGCCAGCGATGCTCACATCCCATGAACGAATAAAGAAAAAGGATATGCGGACAGGGTTAGGTGAAGTAGGGCAGGAGAAGGCTCAGGTGGAGCAGAAACACCAGTTGGGCTGAATGGTCCATTCAGTGCTAGAATTTCTATGTGAAATAGTGGGGTGAGTGAGTCCTTAAAGAATGAGTAGAGAAAGAAAATGTTGTCGAGGAGAATACTGAGATTCAGACTACTAGGCTAGATGGGATTGAGGTTCACAAGGAGGAGGTGTTAGCAATTTTGGAAAGTGTGAAAATAGATAAGTCCCATGGGCCAGATGGGATTTATCCTAGGATTCTCTGGGAAGCCAGGGAGGAGATTGCAGAGCCTTTGTCCTTGATCTTTATGTCGTCATTGTCGACAGGAATAGTGCCGGAAGACTGGAGGATAGCAAATGTTGTCCCTTTGTTCAAGAAGGGGAGTAGAGACAGCCCTGGTAATTATAGACCTGTGAGCCTTACTTTGGTTGTGGGTAAAATGTTGGAAAAGGTTATAAGAGACAGGATTTATAATCATCTTGAAAAGAATAAGTTCATTAGCGATAGTCAGCATGGTTTTGTGAAGGGTAGGTCGTGCCTCACAAACCTTATTGAGTTTTTTGAGAAGGTGACCAAACAGGTGGATGAGGGTAAAGCAGTGGATGTGGTGTATATGGATTTCAGTAAGGCGTTTGATAAGGTTCCCCACGGTAGGCTATTGCAGAAAATACGGAAGTATGGGGTTGAAGGTGATTTAGAGCTTTGGATCAGAAATTGGCTAGCTGAAAGAAGACAGAGGGTGGTGGTTGATGGCAAATGTTCATCCTGGAGTTTAGTTACTAGTGGTGTACCGCAAGGATCTGTTTTGGGGCCACTGCTGTTTGTCATTTTTATAAATGACCTGGAAGAGGGTGTAGAAGGGTGGGTTAGTAAATTTGCGGATGACACTAAGGTCGGTGGAGTTGTGGATAGTGCCGAAGGATGTTGTAGGGTACAGAGGGACATAGATAGGCTGCAGAGCTGGGCTGAGAGATGGCAAATGGAGTTTAATGCGGAAAAGTGTGAGGTGATTCACTTTGGAAGGAGTAACAGGAATGCAGAGTACTGGGCTAATGGGAAGATTCTTGGTAGTGTAGATGAGCAGAGAGATCTTGGTATCCAGGTACATAAATCCCTGAAAGTTGCTACCCAGGTTAATAGGGCTGTTAAGAAGGCATATGGTGTGTTAGCTTTTATTAGTAGGGGGATCGAGTTTCGGAGCCACGAGGTCATGCTGCAGCTGTACAAAACTCTGGTGAGACCGCACCTGGAGTATTGCGTGCAGTTCTGGTCACCGCATTATAGGAAGGATGTGGAAGCTTTGGAAAGGGTGCAGAGGAGATTTACTAGGATGTTGCCTGGTATGGAGGGAAGGTCTTACGAGGAAAGGCTGAGGGACCTGAGGTTGTTTTCGTTGGAGAGAAGGAGGAGGAGTGGTGACTTAATAGAGACATATAAGATAATCAGAGGGTTAGATAGGGTGGATAGTGAGAGTCTTTTTCCTCGGATAGTGATGGCAAACACGAGGGGACATAGCTTTAAGTTGAGGGGTGATAGATATAGGACAGATGTTAGAGGTAGTTTCTTTACTCAGAGAGGGTGGCACAGTGGCGCAGTGGTTAGCACCGCAGCATCACAGCTCCAGCAACCCGGGTTCAATTCTGGGTACTGCCTGTGTGGAGTATGCAAGTTCTCCCTGTGTTTGTGTGGGTTTCCTCCCACAAGCCAAAAGACTTGCAGGTTGGTAGGTAAATTGGCCATTATAAATTGCCCCTAGTATAGGTAGGTGGTAGGGGAATATAGGGACAGGTGGGGATGTGGTAGGAATATGGGGATGAGTGTAGGATTAGTATAAAATGGGTGGTTGATGGTCGGCACAGACTCGGTGGGCCGAAGGGCCTGTTTCAGTGCTGTATCTCTAAACTAAACTAAACTAAACTAAACTAGTAGGGGCGTGGAACGCCCTGCCTGCAACAGTAGTAGACTCACCAACTTTAAGGGCATTTAAGTGGTCATTGGATAGACATATGGATGAAAATGGAATGATGTAGGTCAGATGGTTTCACAGGTCGGCGCAACATCGAGGGCCAAAGGGCCTGTACTGCACTGTAATGTTCTAATTCTAATTCTAATGAGTCCTTATCTCTGGAAAGAGATCTCCAGAGGCAGAGAGAGTCCTGCTTTTGTATTCTGTTTGTAGAACCTCTGCTGGAATATTGTAATAACTGATGTTGATTTTTAATAATTTGCTCACACAAATTCTGTTCAGTGCCTTTTCCAACAAAAATAGCTTAATAAACAAAAAATGTAAAAAAAAGTGGAAGCATCTCCTCCTAACCACTAGCTGTCGTCAGTTCATTTAGTTAACAGTGTGACCACAGATAGGCAATGGATTTGCAATTGGAGATTTATAAAAAGACTTGCATTTATATAGTGCCTATCACAACCTCAGGACCTCCCAAAGTGAACAAAGAACAAAGAACAGTACAGCACAGGAACAGGCCATTCGGCCCTCCAAGCCTGCGCCGATCTTGATGCCTGCCGAAACTAACACCTTCTGCACTTCCGGGGCCCATATCCCTCTATTCCCTTCCTATTCATATATTTGTCAAGATGTCTCTTAAATGTCGCTATCGTATCTCCTTCCACCACCTCCCCTGGCAGCAAGTTACAGGCACTCACCACCCTCTGTGTAAAAAAACTTGCCTCGACACATCCCCTCTAAACTTTGCCCCTGGCACCTTAAACCTATGTCCCCTAGTAACTGACTCTTCCACCCTGGGAAAAAGCATCTGACTATCCACTCTGTCCATGCCGCTCATAACTTTGTAAACCTCTATCATGTCGCCCCTCCACCTCCGTCGTTCCAGTGAAAACAATCTGAGTTTTTCCAACCTCTCCTCATAGCTAATGCCCTCCAGACCAGGCAACATCCTGGTAAACCTCCTCTGTACCCTCTCCAAAGCCTCCATGTCCTTCTGGTAGTGTGGCGACCAGAACTACAAGCAATATTCTAAGTGTGGCCTAACTAAGGTTCTGTACAGCTGCAACATGACTTGCCAATTTTTATACTCTATGCCCCGACCAATGAAGGCAAGCATTCCGTATGCCTTCTTGACTACCGTATCCACCTGCATTGCCACTTTCAGTGACCTGTGGACCTGTACGCCCAGATCTCTCTGCCTGTCAATACTCCTAAGGGTTCTGCCATTTACTGTATACTTCCCACCTGCATTAGACCTTCCAAAATGCATTACCTCACATTTTTCCAGATTAAACTCCATCTGCCATTTCTCCGCCCAAGTCTCCAACCAATCTATATCCTGCTGTATCCTCTGACAATCCTCATCATTATCCGCAACTCCACCAATCTTTGTGTCGTCTGCAAACTTACTAATCAGACCAGCTACATTTTCCTCCAAATCATTTATATATACTACAAACAGCAAAGGTCCCAGCACTGATCCCTGCGGAACACCACTAGTCACATCCCTCCATTCAGAAAAACACCCATCCACTGTTACCCTCTGTCTTCTGTGACTGAGCCAGTTCTGTATCCATCTTGCCAGCTCCCCTCTGATCCCGTGTGACTTCACCTTTTGCACCAGTCTGCCATGCGGGACCTTGTCAAAGGCTTTACTAAAGTCCATATAGACAACATCCACCGCCCTTCCCTCATCAATCATCTTCGTCACTTCCTCAAAAAAAAAGTGCTTCACAGCCAATGAAGTACTTTTGAAGCGTAGTCATTGTTGTAATGTAGGAAACACAGCAGCCAATTTGCACACAGTGAGATCCCACAAACAGCAATGAGATAGGGAGAGGATATCCCATCGTACATTCAGTGCAGACGATTCCCAACCAAATTGCCTTCAACAGGAGCTCCTAAAATACTTTGGGAGGATTGAACTTTGAGTTTCTCAATAAATTTTACAGTGCCAGAGGATTAATTATCCTGAAGGCCTGCCAGTTTTGTTAATCTTCAGTTCATAGACTATGCTACTGAAACAAACTCGAAGAATAAGTATTCGCACTTTAAAAAAAAAATTTGACATGTTTCAACACATTAAAGTGATAGTTAATGCATCAGCTGTGACTCAGCAGAAGTCTCACCTCTGAGTCAGAAGATGGTGTGTTCAAGTCCTATTACTCGAGCACAAAATCTCGGCTGACACTCCCAGTCCAGTACTGAGGGAGTGCTGCACTGCCAGAATCACAGAATTGTTACAGCACAGAAGGAGGCCATTTGGCCCATCATGTCTGTACTGGCTCTCCGAGTGAGCAATTCACTTCGTGCCATTTGGCACATGGAATGCTTTCCTTTATTGGCTGAGGTATGGAATACAAAAGCAGGGATGTAATGCTGGAACTGTATAAAATGCTGGTTAGGCCACAGCTGGAGTATTGTGTACAGTTCCGGTCACCACATTACAGGAAGGACATAATTGCTCTGGAGAGAGTGCAGAGGGGATTTACAAGAATGTTGCCAGGGTTTGAAAGTTGCAGCTATGAGGGAAGATTGTTTAGGCTAGGGTTGTTTTCCTTCGAACAGAGGAGGCTGAGAGCTGACTTAATTGAGGTGTACAAAATTATGAGGCACCTAGATAGAGTAGACAGGAAGGACCTGTTTCGTCTAGCAGAGAGGTCAATTACCAGGGGGCACAGATTTAAGGTGATTGGTAGAAGGATTGGAGGGGATATGAGGAAAAACATTTTCACCCAGAGGGTGGTGGGTGTCTGGAATTCACTGCCAGGAATGGTGGTGGAGGCAGAAACCTTCAATTCTTTTAAAAAGTATCTGGACATGCACCTGAAGTGCTGTAACCTGCAAGGCTATGGGCCAGGTGCTGGAAGGTGGGATTAGATTGGGCGACTAGTTTGTTTGGCCGGCATGGACACGACTGAATGTTGCTGAATGGCCTCCTTCTGTGCCGTAATTTTTCTATGGTTCTATGATTCTAGTGCCATTCCCCCGCCTTCTCCCCATAACCCTGTACATTTCTCCTTTTCAGGTAACTATCTAATTCTCTTTTGAATGCCCTGATTGGACCTGCCTCCACTGCACTCTCTGGCAGTGAATTCCAGATCCCAACCACTCACTGTGTGAAAAAGTTTTTCCTCATGTCACCATTGCTTCTTTTGCCAATTACCATTCAGAGGTGCTGTCCTTCGGATAAGATGTCACACCAAGGCCCCCTTCTGCCCTCTCAGGTGGATGTAAAAGATCGCGCCACATTATTTCGAAGAAGAGTAGGGGGGAAGTCTTCCCTATGTCCTGGTCCATATTTATCGCTCAGCCAACATCACCGAAACAGATGATCTGGCCATGGTCACATTGCTGATTGTGGGATCTTGCTTTGCCTTGATTTGGCGGCTGGAATTCCTACATTATCACAGTGACTACTCTTCAAAAGTATTTAACTTGTTGTAAAATGCTTTGGGACACCCTGAGGTTGTGAAAGGTGCCAGTCCTTTCTTTCTAATATGTCATAATTTTCATAACATTTCAATACTTTAAAAAAAACAACTATTTCAATGTTTAAGCTCTGTAGAACATTAAGGTAGCTGTGCCAGTACTACAACACCAGCAACCACAAAATGAACAGTTACTCTGTTTTCTCTTGGTCATGTTGACATAAGGAGGAAGACTGGCCCAGGATACCAGCAGAACATGCAATAGTGCCAGGGGCTCTATAATGTCAATCTGAAGAACCAGAATGCGCAGATTTAGATCTTGTTTTTATTTTTATTCATTCACAAAACGTGTCTGTCTATCACCAATTGCCCTTGAGAAGGTGGTTGTGAGCCACCTTCTTGAAATACTGCAGTCTTTGTGGTGAAGGTGCTCCCACAGTAATGTTAGGTCGGGAGTTACAGGATTTTGACCCAGTGACAACCAAGGAACGGCCAATATAGTTTCAACTCAGGATGTTGCATGTTTAATGTTGTATCTGAGGTTGGCATCTCCAACTGTGCAGCTCCCTTGCTGATGTTTAACAACAACAACTTATATTTATAAGTTTCATGTAGTAAAATGTCTCAAGGTGCTTCACAAGAGTATTATAAAACAAAATATGACACCGAGCCACATAAGGAGATATTAGGTCAGATGACCGAAAGCTTGGTCAAAGGGGTATGTTTTAAAGGAGGAGAGAGCCAGAGAGGTGTAGGGAGGAGATTCCAGGGCTTAGGCGGCTGAAGGCATGGCCACCAAAGGTGAAGAGATGATTGAAGGATTTGAGAGGTTAGAGATAGACTATGTCCTGCTGTGGGAGAGTCCATAACATGGGGACATCACTGTAAAATTAGAGCTAGGCCATTGGAGGCTGATGTCAGGAAGCACTTCTTCACTCAAAGGGCAATGGAAATCTGGAACTCACTCTGCTGAGGAGTTGTTGAAGCTAGGGATCAATTGAAAATGTCAATGCTGAAATTGATAGATTTTTGTTAGGCAAGGATGTTAAGAGAACCAAGGTGCGAGTTGGGGTAAACTTACAGATCAGCAATGGTGTTTCTATGTTCTCCATTGAAAGGGAAAATAGAAGACCAGAGTAGAAACCTGTGCAAAACCTGATTGTGAAATTCCTAATGGAAAATTAAACCTTTTGAAGTAGCTTTGGTTGAACTGGCAAACTCAAAACCAAATATGCAATTAACCCCCTTTCCCTCCACAAAAGCATTTTTGCCTGTTTCTCTGTGAATATTCTCATTAATTTGCATCTCTCCCAAACTGGGGATGCCAACTAGCCTTCTCCTTTCAGAGGTAAGCAAGTGAGCCAAGAACAGTCCTTTCCAAAGGTCCAGGATAATTCAGATACAACAAGCCACTGAGAAGGAATAACAGGACTGGATTCCTTAAGCTGTAAGGACCAGATCACCAGAGCTAGGGGTGTCAGGCAACGGGGCATATGATTCACTAACTGCAGTCTGGACAGACATATCTGCCATACAGGACCTGACAGGAGCAGGACCACAACTGTTGCTGGCATTTATCTCAGGAAGGCTGCAACAGTCCAAGGCAGAGACCGCAGGGAATGGGCCGTTTGCCGAACCAAGGCTTCTAGAGACTTCTACGAGGCTGTCAGAGAGCTGGTATCCAACGCAATTTTTCTGTGGTCTCAGCAACCACAGGATTAAATTTATGAGGATCTACCCTGATTACAGATGTGTTTGGTCACACCCTGTTATTATGCTGCTTAATATACCAAAAAAAAAAGTTCCAGATTTTAGAACACTGAGTTCTGAAAAGCATATTTTCATTAGAAGAAAATTTTTGGGGCAAACGAGTTGGAAATATAACTCAAGTTTTTGAAATAATAACAGGAGTGCCAGTGTGGATGGATATTGATATATCATAAATATCTAGGAGCTGAGAACCACAGGAAATGGTTTGAAGCTAAAGAAACCGCATTTATATAGCGCCTTTCGTGACCTCAAGACGCTCCAAAATGCCTTATAGACAACACAGTTCTTTTGAAGCATAGTGACTGTTGTAATGTCGGAATCACTGCAGCCAATTTGCGCACAGCAAGCTCCCATAAACAGCGATGCAAAAAAAATGACCATAAAAGATAATTTCTTTACTGAAATTAGTTTAGGGCTAAATGGTGGCAAAGACTGCCCTGCTACACACAAAATAGACCCACTGATCCATCAGGATAGTTATAGAATTCTAATAATTTACCCAATCTGGTCACTTAGATGCATGCCACTATTACATAAAATATACAGTACAGAAACAGGCCATTCGGCCCAACTAGTCTATGCTGGTGTTTACACTCCAGATCGGTCTCCTTCTACTAACCTGATCTCAGCCTTTCAATAAGTCTTTCTCTCCTCTTTTTCGCTGATGTACTTGTCCAATTTCCTTTTGAAATGATACAAAAATTGGCTGTACCATTGATGATTTGGAAGAAAGCTGTAGACTGCAGGAAATATCAATGGACTGGTCAGGTGAGCAGAAAACGCAACAAATGGAATTCAATCTGGAGAAGTGTGAGGTAATTCATTTGGGGAAGGCAAACAAGGCAAGAGAATATATAATAAATGGTACGATATTGAGAAGTGTATTGAGGAACAGAGGGACCTTAAAGCGCATGTCCACAGATCCCTGAAGGTCGGTTCCATATCTACCCTATCCAACCCATTTATAATTTTAAAGATTTCTATCACGTCACCTTTCGTTCTAAGGAGAAAAACCCTCAACCTGTTCAATCTTTTCCGATAGCTGGAGTGAAAGAATCAGAAAATTCAAGCAGTCAGCCTTTATTACATAGTTAACAAGTCACTCCCTTTTAACTGAGCAATAGGTCTCACTTAAGGGCTATTCCAGTGCACCCCTGCCTGGCCTCTCACTTTCTACCCTCCATAAACTTGAGATCATTCCAAAACTCTGCTGCTCATGTTCCTACTCATACCAAGTCCCATTCACCCATTACCTCTGTGTTCGCTGACCGACATTGGCTTCTGGTTAAGCAACGTCTCGACTTTAAAATCCTCCTGCTTGTTTTATGTCCCTCCATGGCCTCGCCTCTCCCTACCTCTGTAATCTCCTCCAACCCACAACCCTCAGCGATATCTGCACTCAATCTAATTCAAACCTCTTGAGCATCCTCGATTTTAATCGCTCCACCTTTGGTGTCGGTACCTTCAGCTGCCAATGCCCGAAGCTTTGGAATTCGCTCTCTAAAGCTCTCCACCTCTTGATAGCACTTTCCTCCTTTAAAAAGCTCCTTAAAACCTACCTCTTTGACCAAGCTTTTGGTCATTTGTCCTAATATCTCCTTATGTGGCTCAGTGCCAATTTTTGCTTTATAATGCTCCTGTGAAGCGCCTTGGGGCATTTTATGTTAAAAGCGCTATACAAATACAAATGGTTGTTGCTCGTGAAGTTCAATAATGAACTAAAATAATAATACAACTTTTGAAATAACAGTAGAAACCTCAGGCTATTTTATCTTTTAAATACAGCTCAGACCTGCGTGCAGTGAGAGAGCTTTACAGCAATTTCCATGATTCACTCCAATCTTTCATTAGTTTCAGCTTGTTCAGCAGCAGGTAATTTACGAGAAAACAGTCAGATCACTTTTTGACATTGAAGAGACACACAGGTCACTGACATCAAATACCCCCCACCCTTCCCTCCAAAACCCCCAGACAACATGAAACTCCAGGATCAAGGGGATAAAGATATTTTTTTCTTGTTTAGTGACTACAATAAACGGAGATCAAGTTTCCGATTCCAGGGAACAGGAGCAAATTGTGCACTGTTTTCAATTGTCGAGACCTTTAATCACTCTCAGAATGTGAGACACTAGGGCAGTCTTAACCCATCGGGATCCGATTACTTCTGCATTTTGACTTTTGTATCACTTTAAAGGAATTTTGTTCTCCTGACCTACCGACCATCCTTGCCTTTTAGGGGCTTCTGCCACTCACAGTCCACTTCAGTCTGGGGAGGGAGGAAGTGGGACTCCTTCACCCATCACCCCTGTGCTCGCTGACCTACATTGCTTTCTAACACCCTGATTTTAACATTCTCATCCTTGTTTTCAAATCCCTCATGGCCTTGCCCCCTCCCTATCTCGTGACCTCCTTCAGCCCTACAACCCTCGGAGATATCTGCGCTCCTCCAATCTGGCAGATTGCAGATCTCTGACTTTCATTGCTCCACAATTGGCAGCTGTGCCTTCAGCAGCCTAAGCCCCAAGGTTCTGGGATTGCCTCTGTAAACTTCTCCACCTTTAAGACACTCCTCAAAACCTAACTCTTCTATTAAACTTTTGGTCATCTCTCTAATATCTCCTTTTATGGTTTGGTGTCAAATTTTGTTTGATAATACACCTTGGGACATTTTATTACATTAAAGACAATATATAAATGCAGATTGTTGCTGTTTTCTGTTCGCCAGCTCCTGTGAGATGAACTGCGATTCAATTAGATCACGGTTGATCTGTTATCGAACTCCATTCACTCCAATTCCATTGATTCCATTCCCTAACAGTCTTGAAAATTTTCACTGACCCAGACTCCACAGTCTAGAGCAAGTCCCAGTTTGCATTATCTTGAGATGTACTTTACACCTGTCAACCTGCAGTGATGTGATTTGGGTCGGCTCCTGGACTAGGGGATTGTGGATTTCTGTAGAAGTGGCCAAAATTTCAGCTGATGAACAAAATATGTGTTTCCCTTAAAAATGACCCACGCCATTATTAATACAAAAGCTGACCAGCAACTTGTGGCGAGGAAGGCATCCCACGAACGGCACTGCTCTGCTGTGAGCTTTGCGCAAACAGCATCTTGTTCTTAACCTCACCGTGAGTTTCATGAAGTTGCTGCATTTGTGCATTAAACTCACCATGGAAAGTTAAGTCTAGTAATGAACAGCTTAAGTACCCTTTTAATGCCAAGAGAATTGTTAATAACTGCCACTCTACCTCTCTGGTCCAGAAAGTGAAAAATTAAAAGTGCGGTGTCTCAATCCTTCAGGTTGTTAATTATTGGCCTTTTTAAAAAAAAAGTGACTTTTTTTGCCTCTTTTTTTTCTCTCTCTCTGAATCCAATCTTTCTTTTCCTCTATTTCTCTTTCTGTATCTGAGTTGACATTGAATTCATTGACTCTATTTCACGCTGCTTCACTATTTTACCTCTGTTTATTTCTCAATCCTTAAGTGTCATTGATTAAGGAGAGGAATTGTTTGGCCCTTGTTCTCCAAGATCCCAGATTCCCTCATTATCACCTGGCATTTCCAGCAAAAAGTTTTTAAAACCTAAATCTGCACAAACACGACTAACTAACAATGCACACTGCAAGATGCTTTACTCCAGCAAACTCTGGGCCATAAGATAATATATAGAGAACATATTTGTGTTTACATCACACCTCACATTACAGCATTTCAGAACACTTTACACGCTATAGTTGGTTGTCAAACGTTATGTAGTCAAACATCTGAAATATATCAGCCTGTTGCCAAATACAAATACTGATGATATCCTTGCTTTGAAAGAGGGTTGGTCTTCTTTCTGCCTTCAGGATCCATGACTGCTTCATTCACTGCTCTTGCTCTGGGTTATCTGGCTCTCCCTTTGATGTGTCCTTTTCTCTTGCAGGCTGATTAATGTTACAGGGGTGGTTCACTCGCTGATTGTGGTGCAGGCCTATCTGCAGATCACTTCCAGATGAGAGCTCCCACCAGAGCACTTTGTTGCCAAGTATTTTCTCTTCTTATAAGATAACAGGACAAATTTTTTGTTACTACCCAGGTAACTTGGAAAATACCTACCGGCAACACTCTTACTGTTGGTGCTCTACTGTAACCATCCAGGAGGAAAGCACTCTTTCACAAGTGGCCCTCCTACTGTGAGGGGAAACATCGCTTGCATTAATTCAACTGGTGCCAGAAAGGAAATGAAAGTTGGAGAGTAAAGGAAGGGGAGCAGACATCAGTGGAGCGTCTTTTCTACTAGGCAGTTTTGTGAATTAGTCCCCATCCCAGGAAGTGCTCTATCTCGGCCTGGTAGAGCAGTGGAAGAGACTATTCTATTGATATCCCCTCAAACTTCTGCACTCTCTCACTACCGGACAGCGACTGTCCGGAGACTTTTGTGCTCAGGTCTCTGGAATGGGGCTCGAGACTCAGGCCTTCTCCACGAGATGCAGCACTCTGCCAATTACCACTGCTCTTTCAGTTAGACATACAGAGAGCTGAGAAGATTAACACATACTTGCCTGCCTGTAGCGAATACCCGGGGCATGTGTTTCTATCTTTTGACTACGAGTCTGAGGTGGTCCTGCTGCAGGTATCAGCTGCTGAGATAGCATTGTAAAGCTGCCTGTTCTACTACCATTAAGACCTCCTGTGCAAGTATAGCCTTTAAAATGGGCCTTTCTGACAAACAGTGCACTATTCAATCATATCAGCTGTGGGTCAGGGGGTAAGACTCTTGCCTCTGGGTCAGAAGGGTGTGGGTTCAAGACTCACTCTGGAGAATGGAGTAAAAGATACTTGCTAACACTCCCAGTGCAGCATTGAGGGAGTGCTGTACTGTACGAGGTGTTGCTGCTTGAATGATGATTCCCATCTGCCCTATCCCAAATTTAACTACCAGTCTGTCATCAATGGTTGACTCCAGCTTGCAACTAACCTGCTACCAATGGGACCCAGTCCTTCCGAAGCTCGCAGTGGTAGGAATCAGCTGATGTTTCTACCTTTGATGCTAATTAGCAACTCATCTAAATGTACACATGAATATTTCTCTGCACAAAGGACACTGGCAATCCGGAACCATCTCCCTGGATTAGGGAGAAAAATGGCATAAAATTAAGTGAATCTGAGAAACAGCTTAAGCTCTAAATTCTGGGCCCAATTCTCAGTGTAGACCAGCAGTCACACTTTTTTTTTTGTCGCTGTTTGCTTGCTTCTCCCACTGGTATCACAGAGGAAGAGCTCCCTAGGCGTGGTCCTACAGGGCTTCTTTCTCAGTCCGAGGTACCTCACCAGATCAAAGTATTTGCAGAAGGCAGCGAGTACGCAACTTGATCCGAGCCAGACACTCGATCTGTCCAGTGATGACTGCGCACACACACAAACAGCTGTCAGTATGTGCTGTGGACCCATGGAAATCAATATGCTTTAGCTGTGACAGATGCCTTGATTAGTGGGAGACTGCCATGTAATTATCTGTCTGACAACTCTCTGGTCAGCTGTGTGACACAGGCACGAACCTCCTTAAAATAAAAGGGAACCCCTGTCATTTTCTTTTTTGACAAATATCTTGCCCCCAAGCAACATACAGGCATAAAGGAGGTATTCTACTGCATCTATGTGCAAACAGACAGGGAGGCAAAACGTAGAAAGGAAGAACTTGCACTGCTTATCACCTTTATCACATCCTGAGATTGTCCCAAAGCACTTCACATCTGCTAGGCTACTTCTGAAGCACTGTTATCACACAGACAAACCAAGAGCCAAGGGACCTTTTATATTCACTTGAACAATCAGACATGGCCTTAGTTTAACATCTCATCCAAAAGGTAGGAACTCAGACAGAAAACCATTCATGCAGCACCACAGTCAAGTGTTAACATAGGTTACATACTTATCTCCTTGAGGGGGTCGTGAACCCACAACCTTCTAAGCTCACAATCAAGATTGTTATCAATTAAGCCAAGCTGACACATAGCTGCTACTTGTCTTCAGAGACAGAGACGCAACACAGAACACCTTTTTAAAAAAAATCTTTCATGGGATGTGGGCGTCACTGGCAAGACCAGCATTTGTTGCCCATCCCTAATTGCCCTGGACAACTGAGTGTCTTGCTAGGTCATTTCAGAGGGCAGTTAAGAGTCAACCACATTGCTGTGGGCCCACACCAGGTAAGGATGGCCGATTTCCTTCCCTAAAAGGACATTAGCAAGCCAAATGGGTTTTTACGACAATTGATGATAGCTGAGACGAGCTTTCAATTCCAGATTGTTTATTAATTAACTGAATTTATTAATCAATTGAATTTAAACTCCACCAGCTGCCATGGTGGGATTTGAACCCGTGTCCCCAGGACACTAGCCTGGGCCCACAGATTACTAATTCAGTGGCATTACCAGTAAGCCACTGCCTCCTCAAGTCAAATATTGAAAATGCCTATTGTTCATCTTGGTAGCTAGTTTGGGCATTTAGTATCCCATTATGAAACCGAGCCATGCACAGAAGGTCACTGGACATTGTCGAGTTAACAGGCCTCGGTTTGGATGGGGGGGTTGAGGTGCTATGACCACAGCATCCCCAAGTTGTGCAAAATTAAAATCAACCAGGGTTTCTGCTCCTGATCGTTACAAAGCGACCATTTCCACCCCCCGAAAATTTGCATGTATTTGCGGACATCAAACAAGGACAGGATCAGTTTGTGCTGCTGTGCTTGCTCCACATCCCCAATCACCTGACTACAATCACCTTCCAGGTTCAGTTGTGTAAAATGGTCACTTGAGTGAAGGACTAGAGGTTATTCGACACTGTGCCACTACAGCCCAGCAACAACGTACATTTATATAGCGCCTTTTATACTGAGACATATAAGCAGACATTAGGGCAGACGACCAAAAGCTTAGTCAAAGAGGAGTCAACACAGCCAATTTTTGTCTCAGGGTTCCTGCTGGCTTCCAGACAAGCCCAATCCTACCCACTGGGCCTGACAACAGGTCCCCACCCTCACTCACCATCGCGCACACATCCCAGCCTTAACTCCCTCCCCATTTCCTCTTTGCTGCATTTGCAATTGAGCAATCCAAAGGGCAGCGATGAGGGAAAATTGACCCCAATGTCTTCAGGCGAGGAGGCTGAAGACCAGTGGGGGCGAGGGGAGGAAAGGTTACTTAAAGAAAATGTACAATTCTTTCCTTTCTAATTGGTCTAATCTTTCTCTCAACTGGTGCCAGGTAAAGCAGGTTGTTCAAATTAAAGAAGGATCACAGAGACCAGCCTTATGGGTATGGACCAGCCCAGAAAGAAATTTTGATGATTGATTTGAAACTGGAATCAGTCATGCGTCAAAGTGTTTGTCATCTCAGCATTACACTTTCTACAACCACTGCACATATTTCCTGTTTTGTATTTGCTAGTTTCTTTTTTGGTGAAATGATTTTCCCTCAGCTGCGGTACAATGAGAGCATATGCTGCCCGCCTCTGAGTCAGAGGCTTGCGGCTTCAAGCCTCCCTCCAGAGAGTTAATTACAAAATCTAAGCTGGCAGTCCTGAGGGAGTGCTGAACACGCTGTCTTTCGGATGAGGCCCCCAGCTCCGTCTGCCCTCTTGGGTGCGTGTAAAAGCTCCCATGGCCCAGTTTGAAGAAGAGCAGGGCAATTCTCTCCAATGTCCCACCAATATTTATCCATCGACCAATATGGCTGAAAAAACAAATATTATCTGGTCATTATCATCTTGCTGGCTGTGGGAGCTTGCTGTGCCCAAATTGGCTGCTGCAGTAACTACACTTCAGAAGTACTTCACTGGTTGTAAAGTGCTTTTGGAAGTCGTGAGATCATGAAAGGAGTGATACACATGCAAGGTTTTCTCCCTTGTTACATACGAATGCTTACAAGAAAATGACATAATTGAAACTTTGCCAATAATTTTATCAAATTGTAAAGTAATCAACACTAATTCTGATTGGCCACATCCCCAGGATGAATATTCAAACTCTGTCCGCCTTGTTTACATACACTGCAATGTCCCAGTTTTAAAACTGCCCATCTACACGAACTTCACTGGGACCAAGTCTAATAATTCACACAAACTCTCCGCTCCAGATATTAAACAGCCAGTCTGTTTCCTGCAATTCTCACAGGCACACTGCAACCTGCCTTAGAATTAATCGCTGCTTCTCAGAGCCTTCTCATTTAAGCAGAGGACCACTGAGAATGCTGGGCTCAGAACATCACCAAGGCTGAAAAGACGAGATAAATTGAGAACAGCGGGTGTTAAGCTTGTGTTTTAACACCTCGAGTGTAGCTAGAAGGAAGAAGTGAGGGAGAAAGGAAGGAAGGACTGATGGAGGGAAGGGAGGAAAGAGTGAGGGAGGGAGGAAGGACAGCCTGGGGGAGGAAGGAGGGAGTGAGGGAGAGAGGACAGAGTGAGGGGAGGGAAGATGGGCTAAAGGAGGAAGGACGAATTGATGGATGGGACAGGGCTGAGGGAGGGAGAAAAGAAGGAAGGAATGAGGGAGGGCAGACTGAGTGAGGGAGGGAGGGAGGGAGGGAGGAGCAATGGGGGAAGGAATGAGTGCGGGATGAATGAAGGAGTGAGAGATGAAGAAAAGAGTGAGGAGGAGAGTGAACTGAGGGAGGGAGGACAGACTGAGGAAGGAAGACCAAAAATGTTAATAGTATGGAGGAGGACTAAAGGTGGAACCTGGATATTGGTTAAATTTGCAAGAGACACAACAAAGTTGTTGCGTTGAAGAATTCAAAGCAAAGTGCTTGGTGAATAGGACGAGTGGGAGGCGTTTTTATTTGGTTGCAGTTTTGTAATTATTCACCTAAACCCCGCCTCGTGAACAATCCAGAAAGCCTTCTACTGTGCACCTGTCAAATCGAGTGACTGCTTCAGTCCTTTCGCGAGAACACCGATGAGAAAACTGGTTATAATATTGTACACGATTCAAATGTTTTTGCGTGGGAAGTCTTTTTGATGTGATCAGATAAGCAGACAACTTGCATTTGTCTCGTGCCTTAATTTTAGGGAAATATTCCAGAAAGCAATTACTCCTTAAACCCTCTAACAAGCAACATTCGGCAGTTGCCAACTTTCACCATTAATTCCAGCAGATGTCATGTGACACACCCTGGTTCAGCAGATACATCTGTAGACAACTTGCTTTGCCAAAAATTACTTTAGAAGCAACAAGCTCAGTAAATCTCATAATGTGCGATAAACATAACATACTAATGAAAAAATTGAATTTCTGAATACTCTTTTATCTATCTTGTCACGTTGTCCCGAAGGAGAACGTTTTTTTTTCTCTTGGCATACAGCACAGCAGAAGACAAGACAGATGTGATGATCCACTGAAACAACTTGCATTTATACAGTGTCTTCATCATAAGTAAAGTTCCCAAGGCACTTCACAAGAATGTTGACTGACAAGATCTGACATCGAGCCAGACAAAGATAGTAGCCCAACAGCCAAAAGCTTAGTCAAAGAGATAGGTTTTAATGTGCAAACGCGACATGAAGTCCTGTGACATTGATCACAAGTCGTGGGAGTCAGTTGCCAGCGATCGCCAGAGCTGGCGGGCAGCCCTAACGGCGGGGCTAAAGTGTGGCGAGTCGAAGAGACTTAGTAGTTGGCAGGAAAAAAGACAGAAGCGCAAGGGAAGAGCCAACTGTGTAACAGCCCCGACAAACAAATTTCTCTGCAGCACCTGTGGAAGAGTCTGTCACTCTAGAATTGGCCTTTATAGCCACTCCAGGCGCTGCTCCACAAACCACTGACCATCTCCAGGCGCTTACCCATTGTCTCTCGAGACAAGGAGGTCAAAGAAGAAGAATAGAAGAGAGGGATGCGGAGAGGTTTAGGGATGGAATTCGAGAGCTTAGGGTCTTGTCAGCTGAAGGCACGACCGCCAATGGTGGGGTGAAGGGAGTGGAGGATGCACAAGAGGCCAGAGTTAGAGGAAAACAAGATTTCTTGTTGGGTTGTAGGGTGTTACATAGATAGGGTGGGGCGAGGGATTTAACACAAGGGTGAAAATTTTAAAGGACGTCCAGGCGACATTGCAGATAGAAAAATTATTCTGATGGCATGCGATTTGGTGCAGTACACCACATAGCCTGGGGATTTCTACACATACCTCAATTTTCTGGCCAAGTAGCTCTTAAAGATGCTAGAGACAGGCGGCACAGTGGCGCAGTGGTTAGCACCGCAGCCTCACAGCTCCAGCGACCCGGGTTCAATTCTGGGTACTGCCTGTGTGGAGTTTGCAAGTTCTCCCTGTGTCTGCGTGGGTTTTGTCCGGGTGCTCCGGTTTCCTCCCACATGCCAAAGACTTGCAGGTTGATAGCTAAATTGGCCATTATAAATTGCCCTTAGTATAGGTAGGTGGTAGGGAAATATAGGGACAGATGGGGATGTGGTAGGAATATGGAATTAGTGTAGGATTAGTATAAATGGGTGGTTGATGGTCGGCACAGACTCGGTGGGCCGAAGGGCCTGTTTCAGTGCTGTATCTCTAAAACTAAAAATATCTGAGCAACAGCAAATCACTTTCTCCAATTGCTGGAGGACTTAGCAGCAACATGAGCTTTTACACTTGAAGTCTCTTGAAGGAAGAGAGGACAATTCAATTCTCAAGCCACGTCCCCTCTTTCAAACTGTGAGCACAAACATGATGCTCTGTAAATCTAGGAGTAATAAGAAGTGGAAGGGCAGAAACCAGTGGAACTGCAGAATATTCTACTCTGGGAATAAGCAGAAAGCTCCATTGCTGCATCTTTGATGTTGGCTTGCGAAATGTTGGCTGAAGCCCTCAAGGGTCTGTAATGGTTAATGATTCACTGGCAATGCAACAGTACCTGTCCAAGAGAAGACAGAACAAGAATCAACCAGCTGGTCTTGTGTCAAGTCTCCTGAGAAGACCTGTGTACCCGATAACGTAACTGTCACTGAAGCTTAATCCTTCTGTCATAAAGAAAACGCGTCAGAATTTGATGTGATTCTAAGACACCTGTAACATCAAGGACGGTTTTCTCATAAATCACCAATAAAACCATGGAGCTGTTCTGAGCCTGAGTTAGCTGATCTCATCTGGGACAGCTACAATAGGCCCCAGCGTTCCCCCCAGCGGGCCTAGTGAGAGACTGGGGTGAAATCACTCTCCATCGTTTTTAAGCCGAGAGAGACTTGAACACATAAGCCAGGCTGAATCATTGAGGGAGTGCTGCACTGCCAGAGGTGCTGCCTGTCAGATGAGATGCCAAACCGAGGTCTCGTCTGCTCTCTCAAGAATGTAAAATATCCCAAAGAGGAAGAGGGGGAGTTCTCCTTGGTATCCTGGCCAGGATTTATCCCTCAACCAGCACCACTAACACTGAATAGCTGTGAATTTTCTGGGCTGCAGTAATGGCGAACATTACTGCTATGACCACTCGAGTTTCAGGAAATTATGGCACTGGTGTAAGTATTCAGTTAACCTCATACTATCCTGGGAATTTAATAGCGATTGCAATGCCATCCACTTCCATCCTTCAGCTCCATTCACCAGATTCCTGCCGACACCTGGAAAGGATTGTTACGGGAGGTCCGTATCCCTCTCCCCAATTGAAAACAGCAGCGAAGGCGAATTTGCTGCATTGAGGCAAGTTTAATCACCACTTTAAAGGAACCCTGCTACAGAAAGGTTTCAGAGAGTCAGGCTCAATAGATCCGTGACTGTGGAATGATTACGATATACTGACAGTTGTGGTTTCAATATCCAGGTTATTATGAGGATGTGGAAACAATTTATAATACACATTTTCATATCATTAGGGCAACACTGTTTTTCCAGTGATAATTTTGATTTATAGACAGTTGAGGAAACTTACTAAACGCTGTATCAATTTATGTCACAGCAACACTGTGCAGCTGTTTCAATAATAGATAATACAGAAGTTATACACTCGCCAAGGGCTGTTTTTAAAAAGTGATAAATTACTTTATTCTGAATATAGTCCAACAACAGCAGCTTACATTTATCTAACATCTTTAATATAGTAAGATGGCCCCAAAACACTTCCCAGGTGCATTGTCAAACAAAATTTGACACCAAGCCACGTAAGGAGATATTATGACAGGTGCCCAGAAGCTTGGTCAAAGAGGTAGGTTTAAAAGAGGATCTTAAAGGAGAAGAGGTGGAGAGGCAAAAGAGATTTACGGTGGGAATTGCAAAGTTTAAGGCCTAGTCGGCTAAAGGTATGGCCACCAATCGTGGAGCGACGAAAATTAGGATGCGCAAGAGGCCAGAATTGCAAGAGCGCAGAGATCTGAGGATTGTGAGCATGGAGAGATGGACACAGAGATAAAGATGGAATTGAAAACAGGGATGAGAATTGCTTTGCTCGAAATCACTATTTAGGTTTCAGAATTAATCTCAGTTTTACATTTCTGATGTTAAATCTAAGGCGGCAAAGGTACAGACTGAAATCAAATGCCACTTGTGATTTCACTCCCATCATTGAGGATGTGTGAATTGCAAACTGAATTCGGGAGAAAACAGTTTGATATGTGCCAATTTCCAAGGTCTGGTGGCTTGTGAAATAGCACTGGGATCCCCATTGAGCATTAATGCTGATGTCTCAAAACGAAATGGACCTGGGCGTGCAGTTGGCCCACTTCTGATTCAGAGTGTTGCTTCCCTTGACCTGCTCTGTCGTGGTGCATCTCAACGAGTTTCCTGGCAGATTTTGGCTGTGGATCAGCGCCAGAGGATTGCTGGGCAGGCGTATGATGGTTTTACCTATGGTGATAGTCACTAATTACACCGTCGCTTTATCATATTGCTGTTTGCGGGAGCTTGCTGTGTGCAAAGTGGCTGCCAAGTTTGCTTATGTATCAAAAGTGACTATACTTCAAATGTTCTTCATTGGCTTTAAAGCGAGTTGGAACGTCTTGCAGCTATGAAATGAACTACAGAAATGAAAGTTCTTTCATAGCATCTTACAGCACAGAAGGAGGCCATTTAGCACGCCATGTCTGTACTAGCTCTTCAGTGACTCAGCACAGAATGGAGATTGAACCTGTGACAATCCTGGTCCATCGGCATGAGCTATTCACTGGCTAAAGCCACTGGACCAACAACAATTTATTTATATAGTACCTTTAACATAATAAAAGGTGGTTCACAGGAACATTATAAAATAAAATATGACACAGAGACACATGGCAGATATTAGGTCAGATGACCAAAAGCGTGGTCAAAGAGGTAGGTATTAAAGGAGGAAAGTGAGGTAGAGGGGTGGGGAGCTGTAGGGAGGGTATTTGGGTCTGGACAACTGAAGGTGGAGTGATTAAAATCAGGAATGCTTAAGAGGCCTGAATTAGAGGAGCACAGATATCTCGGAGGGTTGTGGGGCTTGAGGAGATTACAGAGCTAGGGAGGGGCGACGCCATGGAGGGATTTGAAAACAAGGCTGCGAATTTTAAAACCAAGATGTTGCTTGGCTGGGAGTCAAAGTAGGTCAGGGAGCACAGGAGGGAGAGGGGAATGGGACTTGGTGCGAGTTAGGACACGAGCAGCAGAGTTTTGGATTACCTCCAAAGATACCCTGTGCAGCACAATGCACTTACTTGGAGACAGGGGTTCAAATGATAACCAACCTTTAAAACAATAAGAAAAGTATCGCCTGGAATTTATTGATGTAATGCAACCTGTATTTAATCTGAGAGCAAAGCAGAGACATGCTCAGGAACTGTAATTTCCTGGCAAAAATGAGTTTTTTTGCCTCCTCCGTAGAAAGCAGTAACTCTTCCATCAGGGACAGTTTAATGAGCAACAGTCATCCTCCCATTCTCAACTTCACAATACCACCCCCCCCCCACCCCACCCCCCCCCCCCCCCCCACCCCTGGACTTCACACAGATCTCCTGTTCTGGATCTTCCCCCATTTATCAAAAGTCCTTCAACAGCCATCTCCTAGATCATGCCTTGGCTATCACCTCCTGATCCTGTACTGCACCATACTAACCATGACTTCCAGATCTTCTACCAGCCATCTCCTAATGATCATAGCTCCAGAATTGATTCTCGTTCTCAAACTTCAGACTACAGACTATATTATGAGATGAGAACAGAAAGTGATAGAAACACTCAGCAGGTCTGGCAGCATCTGTGTAGGAAGAAACAGAGTTAATGTTTCAGTTCAGTGACCCTTCATCAGAACTGGCAAAAGTTAGAAACAAGTCTTTGAGCAAGAGGGAAAGAAGAACAAGGAAGAAGGTCTGTAATAGGATGGAGGGGGGAGAAATTAAGTGACAGAGATGTCATGGAACAGAAGGCAAATAGAGTGGTAAATAGTTGTAGACAGCATGAGTCTAGAGAGAGTGCTAATGGCAGAATAATCAACAGCTTTGTACGAAAGCAAAAACATAAAAAACAAGTTTAAGACTAGCATATGGTTAAAAAATTAAGAGGAGAAAATATATAACAAATAAATAAAAACATACCAAAAATAATGGACTTCATGGTCTGAAATTATTGAACTCAATATTGAGTCCAGAAGGCAGTGGAGTGTCTAATCGAAAGATGAGGTGCTGTTCCTCAAACTTGCGTTGATGTTCACTGGAACACTGCAGCAGGCAGAGGACAGAAATGTGAGCATGGGAACAAGGTGGTGAATTAAAATGGCAAGCAACCGGAAGATCAGGATCATGCTTGCGGACCGAGCGGACGTGTTCTGCAAAGCGGTCATCCAATCTGCACTTGGTCTCCCCAATGTAGAGGAGACTGCACGGTGAGCAGCGAATACAGCATACTAAATTGAAGGAAGTACAAGTAAATCGCTGCTTCACCTGGAAGGAGTGTTTGAGGCCTTGGCTGCTGCAGAGAGAGGAGGTAAAAGGGCAGGTATTACACTTCCTGCGATTGCATGGGTAGGTGTGTAGGAAGGGGACAAGTGGCGTGGGTGATGGAGGAGTGGACCAGGGTGTCGCGGAGGGAACGATCCCTTTGGAATGCTGACAGGGGAGCGGAGGGGAAGATGTGTTTGGTGGTGGCATCACACTGGAGGTAGTGGAAATGGCGGAGGATGATCCTTTGGATATGTAGGCTGGTGGGGTGGAAAGTGAGGACAAGGGGAACCCTGTCATAATTCTGGGAGGGAGTGGAAGGGGTGAGGGCAGAAGTGCAGCAAATGTGTCGGACATGGTCGAGGGCCCTGTCAACCACAGGACAAGGGAATCCTCGGTTGAGGAAAAAGGAAGACATATCAAAAGCGCTGTTGTGAAAGGTTGCATCATCAGAACAGATGTGTCAGAAATGGAGAAACTGGGAGAATGAAATGGAATCCTTATAGGAGGCAGGGTGTGAAGAAGTGTAGGTGAGGTAGCCTAGTCAAGGTAGCCTTGGGAGTCGGTGGGCTTACAATAAATACTAGTGGACAGTCTATCCCCAGAGATGGAGACAGAGAAGTAGAGGAAGGGAAGTGTCAGAGATGGACCATGTGAAGGTGAGAGAAGGGTGGAAATTGGAAGCAAAGTTGATAATGTTTTCCAGTTCGAAGCGACAGCAGGAAGCAGCACCAATACAATCATCAATGTACTGGACAAAGAGTTGGGAGAGGGGACCTGAGTAGGACTGCAACAAGGAATATTTGACATACCCCACAAAAAGACAGGCATAACTAGAATAAAAACAAAAAATGCTGGAAATACTAAGCAAGTCTGGCAGCATCTGTGGAAAGAGAAGCAGAGTCAAAGTTTCAGACCAGTGATCTTTCATCAGAACTAGGACCCATATGGGTACACATAACAACACCTTTTATTTGGAGGAAATGAGTGGAGTTGAAGGAGAAATTGTTAAATGTGACAAGTTCAGCCAGACAGAGGAGGGTGGTGGTGGATGGGGACTGGTTGGGCCTTTATTCAAGGAAGAAGCGGAGAGCCCTCAGACTATCCTGGTTGGGGATGGAGGTGTAGAGGAATTGAACATCCATAGTAAAGAGGAGGCGGTTAGGGCCAGGAAACTGGAAACTGTTGAAATGATATAGGACGTAGGTGGGAAGAGACTGGACAAGGGGAGAAAAAAATAGAATCAAGATAGGACAAAATAAGTTCAGTGGGCAGGAACAGGCTAAAATGATGAGTCTACTGGCACAGTCCTGTTTGTGGATTTTGGGAAGAAGATAGAAGCGGGCTATTTGGTGTTGCGGGACTATGAGGTGGGAATCTGTAGAGGGAAGATCTCCAGAGGAGGCGAGGTCAATGACAGTCCTGGAGATAGTGGTTTGATGTTCGGTGGTGGGGTCATAGTCCAGGGGGAAGTAGGAAGAAATGTCTGAGAGTTGGCGCTGAGCCTCTGCAAGGTAGAGGTCGGTGCGCCAGATAACAGCACCACCCTTGTCTGCAGGTTTGATCACAATGTTAGGGTTAGACCTGAGAGAACGGAGTGCAGCAAATTCAGAGGGAGACAGGTTCGAGTGAGTGAAGGGGGCAGAGAAATTAAGATGGCCAATGTCAGGCTGACAGTTTTCAATGAAAAGATCAAGAGTGGGTAAGAGACCAGAAGGTGGGGTCCAGGTGGAGGGAGAATACTGGATGTGGGTGAATGGGTCTGCTGGTCGGGGTGATGGGGAGTGGTGGGGGTGGGGGGGGGGAACTCCTGGCCAAAGAAGTGAGCCTGGAGGCAAAGGTGACGGAAGAAAAGCTCAACATCACGTTGTGCGATGAATTCATTGAGGTGGGGGCATAAGGGTATAAAACTGAGTCCTTTGCTAAGTACAGACTATATTATGAGCATCAGCAGGAGATCCAAACCCAATGTTGTCCTCTACCCAACCTCTACCAGGCCACATGATTAATCAGATGGGTTGGAGTCATCGAATTGCTATCAGGACCTGGAACCAGTTTAAGTATTCCCCACCCAAGCTAAGGGGCATTGTAAGAAAATTATAGACCCTGGACCATTGCCAATGCAGCAGTCTTAGCTGAAAGAGTCTTAGCTGAAATCCCCAGTCTGTGAGACCTAGTTCCACACCGCACAATGAAATGATCCAGGAAGGTCTTGAGCAACCAAAAACAGAAATTACAGTTTGGGGTTATTAACACTTGTCATAACCAATGTCAACTCTTATTTGATCATAAGTTTGAGGCCATACAAAGCTGCTCATCAAAGGGAGTGACTCGTGGAGAACAAGGTTGAGATCCCAAGGAAGCAGGCAGGGATGAAACAAAGATTTTAAGTTTCAGAGGCCTTCCAGCCTGGGGATGTTCCTCTGAAGATATGTTGTCCTCCAACCACCACCCAAAGGGGAAGGTCAACTACAATGCACCAAACTGGCGAAAGGCCTGTTAAAAACTAAAATGATAGACAAGAAATCAAAAGAATCCTCCTGATTGCCAAAGCATTCTTTTTCAGTTTGCTATTGTGTTCCGGAAGTGTGGAATATTTTAATGATACTGAACAGTATATAATGCCAAGAAGTCATCTCTCGAGACAAACTGAGGCCCTGGGAGCAGAAGAGCATTGAATGAAAGCTGACCTCCATCGAGTTGTTGACATAGTTTCCTTATCCAGCATTGGATTATGATAAACCCTTTAGCTTCTTCTACCCAAAACCTGAAGGGAAGTAACAAGGGAGGGCATAGAAAAATAATCTCTTGATTTCATGGAATATCAAGGTCTGTTGCTTTTCTCACTGACCCCTAATTTTTTGTAATAGAAATTCCATCGTTGGAGCTCAGCTCTCTGTCATGGAGACAGTCGTGGCTCAGTAAGTAGCATCTCGCCCCCGAAGTCATAAGGTCTTGGGGGTTAAGACATACTCCATGGGCTTGAGCCACAAATTCTAATGCAGTACTGAGGGAGTGCTGCACTGTTTGAAGTGCTGACTTTGGGATGAGCCCTCTCATGTGGAAATAAAAGATCGCATGACACTACCGTGAAGAAGCAGAAAAGCGCTAAGGCAGTCCCGAAATTATGAAAGGCAAGATTTTGTTTTGATGCGGGAGTGAGACTGCTTCATCATCTCCAGTGAGGTACACCAGACAAGCTACAATGTTCAAGTTCATCTGCTCTCCAACCCCATGCTCCCCAAACCGAGTGTCCTCACAGCTCCAAGCAACCGGGCTTAAGACGGCCTATATGAAACTCTGGCAGCTGGCGTGACTTTCGTGCTTTGTGATTTGGTTTAAACGCAAGCAAATTCTTTTTAAAAGGCTGGTTGAAATGGGAGGCACTGGATTCACAGCCCTCTCTCTAGTGTTGGGCATTGTTTCTGGAATGAGCCAATGTGTTGCCTCGTGACTACATTGGTGCCTCTGACATTTTACCAAATTCCCACGGTAGGATCATCTCCCTCCCAACCTTACTGTTTAGGCTGTCTCAGGATCAATAGATGACTCAACTGACATTTCGACATTTAAAGAACCTGGCTCCAATTCTGGGTTCGGAAATTTGGCTGAAATAAAAGCTTTCATCTTTTCGGCGACTCTCACTGCTATTGCCCAGTGAATTGGAACACATCTGTGCACAAGGAGCGGGGAGAGTAAGGAGAAGCAGTTCAGTTGCTGCTTTTGCTGATACAACTGGGAACAGAGCTTAGTTTGAGAGCACTTGAAATAGTTATGATTATATATTGGTGTGAAGGAAGCCAAATTATTTCCCTAGTTCCCACCACTTGTAAAACTGTAAGGTTAATTCAGTTTTCCCTGGGATATTCTGGTTCCAATCAAACACAAGACACAAGTCGGAGAGGAAGTTAAAATGGCTTATGGGTCTTGCCCAATCTCATCTGATTTCGGCCTGTTCTTCTGATCAGGCGAGAGGGAGACCTGACTGGAAGGCAGGGGCGAGTCTTGCTTTACATTTGCAGGTTGGGGATTTGAGGACATGAAGGGCCATGACTACAACTTTACCAATGGCGTGTGGCTTTTCCCATCAGTCCGGTATGGGGTGCCGATGAATTGGGGCCAGAAGAAACAAATCTAGATTTTTTTTCCCAAAGTTTTCTTGTAGAGCCAGAAGAAATGGGAGGGTTCCACACAAGAAACTGAGTCATCCCCTACCCTCAATCCATTATATTCTCTCAACAACCCTCCCTCAGAGAGATTGCTCTGTTGGGTTTCTGGCTGTGGCCTCCTACCATCCTGCACCTGCCAACTATCACGCTCCACCAGGTTCAAACGGGAGATTGTTGAAGCCTATTATGAGGCTCAGGAGTTAAAGGTCCCAAAGCTTCAGTCTGCGAGGGCTGGATGGTTTGATGCTTGCCTAGGTCCCAACTGCACAACACACCTGCTGGGAGCTAAAATTGGAGCTATTGACTCATTAATGTGCCCAGGAAATAGCAGAATGGCAGCAGTGTACCACAATACAGACTCTGGTCTGTCTTGGCCTTCAGTAGGAAATCAACCAAATGTCCATGATTCGCTATGTGATGACACCCTATTTGTTAGCACAGGAGTGGGTCAGGATCTGCGTTGCCCCCATGTTCGAGATGCCCATCGCGCTCACTGTCCATGCTTGTGCACGCAGAATGGCCGCTTGGCTAAAGTTCAAGAGTGTCTCCAGTGCTTGGAATGCTTAGAGCTGACCTTACGTCACTTGCCTTCAGAAAAGGACAGAAATAGTGGGAGGACGACAGCCAAATTCCCTGAAACAGTGTGCACATTTCATGGGAGAGTGGTTTCACATTTTGGCAAAAAAGGCACAAGCCTTCCTATTTAAAGAATGGGGCAATAAATCTGAGATACAATCACTCATGGGTGGTGCTTGGAGTCCCTGAACGGCACATGGTGTCTCACACATAAATCATATGCAGTGATTTGAACTGAACGTTGCAGAAATGTTGGCACTAGATGATAATAAACTGAAATATTTTATGTTAAACTGTACCCTTGAGGCTCTTCGACATAGTTTCAGACAAAGCCATTTTTGATTGAGTAAAAACATCTAAGGTTTCACTTAAATGATACCCAGCCAAGTGCTCATTTTATAAACCTTTTTTATTCTGAATTATAACCTCCTTAACTGGCCACATTTCAGATTGGTTGATACGATTTAATGAAAATTTGTTAAAACAGTAGCTTTTAAACAAAAAAATTAAGATCCCTCTCTTACAGCAGATACCAACTGATAGCCAGTACCCAGTATCTTTTGGATAAGATGTTAAACCAAGACACCATCTACCCTCTCAAGTGGACATAAAAGATCCCATGGCACTCTTTTGAAAAGGAGCAGCAGAGCTCTCCCCAGGTGCTTTGGCTAATATTTATCCCGCGCCAATATCTAAAAAAACAGATGACCTGGTCACTATCACATTGTTGTTTATGTAAGCTTGCTGTCTGCCATATTTTCTATATTACAACAGCGAACGTGCAAATGGGGCCTCGGTTTAACATCCCATCTGAAAGACGGGAAACCCCTCTTTGAGTCTCCAGTTCACTGGTGGGAAGCGATTAAGGAGAACATCAAGAGGTTCTTCATCCACAAAGGTGTTCAGAGGGCGAGAGAGAGACAGAGGGAAATGTCCCGACTCCAGAAAAGTATGCAAAATCTGCTCCGGTTGCAGTCAATGGGGGTCGAGGTCAAGGAGGACCTCCAAGAGGTGAAGAGCCAGCAGGCCTCGCTCTTTGCCAAGGAGGCCTCCAAGATCATCTTCCGGTCCAGAGCCCACTCCATCGAGCAGGATGAGACGTATTCGCGTTACTTCTTCCAAAAGGTACACAGAGAGAGCTCTGTTATCAGCAGCCTGAAGGAAGAAGATGGCTCGGTAACGTCTTCGCAGTCCGACATACTAAGGATCAGCAAATCCTTTTATGCTGGGCTGTATGACGCGAAGCCCACAGACAGCAGAGCCTCCCAGTTCTTCCTGTCATCTATCACAGAGGTCTTAGATGACAGCAGGAGGGAGAGATTGGACAAGTCGCTAACTCTGGACGAGCTGACAAAGGCCGTCGAGTCCTTCGAGACGAGTAAAACTCCCGGAAGCGACGGCCTACCGGTCAGGTTGTACTCGGCCCTGTGGGACTGGGTCGTCCCGGACCTGCTGGAAGTATACGAGAGTATGCTCCTGGCCGGCAGCATGTCAGAATCCATGAGGAAAGGCATCATCACCCTCATTTACAAGCGGAAGGGGGAGAGGGCAGAAATCAGAAATTGGCAGCCCATCTCACTGCTTAATGTTGACTACAAGATTCTGTCCAAAGTCATAGCCAGTCGAGTCAAATCTGCTCTGGAGTTGGTGATCCACCCGGATCAGACCTGTACTGTACCCGGCAGGAAGATGTCTGATAGTCTCGCGCTACTCAGGGATACGATCGCCTACGTGCGGGACAGGAGGGTGGACACCTGCCTCATCAACCTGGACCAGGAGAAGGCTTTTGACAGGATATCGCGCACCTACATGATGGACGTGCTTTCCAAAATGGGGTTTGGGGAGGGAATCTGCAATTGGATCCAACTGCTCTACACAAACATCAGTAGCGCAGTCTCAATCAATGGGTGGGAATCGGAAAGTTTCCCGATCAAATCTGGAGTCAGACAGGGCTGTCCTCTCTCCCCGGTCTTGTTTGTTTGCTGTATTGAACCCTTTGCTGAGTCTATTAGGAAGGATGTGAGCATAAGAGGGGTGACAATCCCAGGCAGTGGAGGCACTCAGGTTAAAATCTCCCTGTACATGGATGACGTCGCCGTCTTCTGCTCGGATCCGCTGTCTGTGCGCAGACTGATGAGCATCTGTGACCAGTTCGAACTGGCCTTGGGAGCCAAAGTTAACCACGGCAAGAGCGAGGCCATGTTCTTTGGGAACTGGGCTGACCGATCCTTTGTCCCCTTCACCGTCAGGTCAGATTACCTGAAGGTGCTGGGGATATGGTTCGGAAGGGCCGGGGCATGCACCAAAACCTGGGAGGAGCGAGTAGCCAAGGTACAACAAAAGTTGAGCATGTGGGGGCAGCGATCTCTCTCCATTGTGGGTAAGAACCTGGTCATCAGGTGCGAGGCGCTCACGTTGTTGCTCTACGTGGCTCATGTCTGGTCCATACCCCACTCCTGCGCTGTGGCAGTCACCCGAGCCATTTTCCGCTTCATCTGGGGATCTAAAATGGACCGGGTCCGGAGGGACATGATGTTCAAATCTCTGGACAAGGGCAGGAAAAATGTACCCAATGTGGCCCTCATCCTGATGACCACCTTCGTGCGCGGCTGCATCAAGCTGTGTGTAGACCTCCAGTACGCAAACTCCAAGTGTCACTACTGAGGTTCTATCTGGCCCCGGTGTTGCGAAGGATGGGCCTGGTCACATTGCCGCGGAACGCTCCATGCAGTTGGAGCGTGCCGTACCACCTATCCTTCGTGGAGCAGTTTCTGCGGGAAAACACCCTTGACCACCGATCCATCAGGCGGTGGTCTGCACGGAATGTCCTCAAGGCCCTACGGGAAAAGGAGACGGTGGATCCTGTTGGATGCTTCCCCGAGCTGACCGCCAAAGTCATTTTGCGGAATGCCTCATCACCAGAACTTTCATACAAGCACCAAAATGTAGCTTGGCTGGTGGTGAGAAGAGCCCTCCCCGTCAGATCCTTCCTGCATGCCCGAAGTCTCACCCCCTCTGCGCAATGCCCCCGCGGTGGCTGTGGTGTGGAAGAGATGGTTGCCCACCTCCTCCTGGAATGTGTCTTTGCAAAGCAGGTGTGGAAAGAGATGCAGTGGTTTTTGTCGAGGTTCATCCCAAGCAGCTCTGTAACACAGGAGTCTGTGCTCTACGGGCTGTTCCCAGGGACGCACACCGAGACAAACATCAACTGCTGCTGGAGGACTATCAATTCGGTGAAAGACGCCCTTTGGTCTGCCCGAAACTTCCAGTGCAAAGAGTTGTCCACCACCGATTGTTGCAGACTGGCACATTCCAAGGTCCAGGACTACGTGCTGAGGGACGCACTAAAGCTTGGGGCAGCCGCAGCAAAGGCTCAATGGGGAAAGACCACAGTGTAAGGTCCCCCCCCCAAGCTGAACTGAGGGGCTGGATCCATGGGAAACCCCTCGAACTGTATCGGGAAAATTTCTGTCTCCCGTATAATGTAAAAATGTATCTGGCAGGACAAATGTGAAATGGAAGGGTTGTGAGGCAACTCATGATTGTATAGAAGGAAACTGATCACCTTTGCACTGTTTGTATTTTTTGACTTGATGCTGTTTTAAACTGTTTGGGAATGTAATTTTTACAGATTTTTATGAATAAAGTATATTTTGGAAATTAAAAAAAATTAAAAATCTGAAAGACGGCACCTCCGACAGTGCAGTTCACCCCCAGTACTGCACTGGGAATGTCGACCTAGATTTTGCACTCAAATCTCTGGAGTAGGACTCAAACCTTCTGACTCAGGTGAGAGTGCTCACAGCGGGAGAGAACTGGACGGCTATCCCAGCTGGATGAGGGTGAACTTGTTGAAGTAATGAAAGGAAACAGAAATGCATTCATCCCATATGCTTGAAATATGCTGCTTACATCAACAGCAAATATGGTTTTAGTTGTGTTGTTACTTTGGGCTGTGTTTTATTTTTCCGAGAAGAATTAAAATTTTAAGTAGGAGCCAGAAACCATTCCAATTGTGAGGAGCATGTGGGAAACTAGAGTGTTTTGGCTGCCAGTGATCGACCACAACCCTACAGTGAGCATTACATCCACCCGCTCCCTCAGAAACCAAGCTCAATGCTTTGCTGAGGGAATCTAACCAGCTGCCAATTTGAAAACCAACACCAAGACTTGCTAAGAGAATGATTCTGTTGGAACCTCACAAGAACAGGGGCACATCGAAGTATAAAGTATTGATGGGGAAGAGGGGATAATAGGCTGCCCCAGAAATGGGGAAGAGGGGACATAGTACCATGTGTTCCCATTGGTGCAAGGGTGGAGAACCAGAGAACACAGATTTAAAAGGTGATTGGCAAAAGAACCAAAGGCCACTTGAGGAAAAACGTTTTTTTAAAGCAGCAAGTGGTTACGATCTGGAATGCACTCCCTGAAAGGGAGGCAGATTGAATCATGGCTTTCAAAAAGGGAACTGGATAAGCATCGGAAGGGAAAATATTTACATGGCTACGGGGAAAGGACAGAGGAGTGGGACTAACTAAATTGTTCTTAAAGAGAGCTGGCATGGACTCAATGGGCTGAGTGGCCTCCTTTGGTGCCGTAATCATTCTATGATTCTATTCTACGATTCGCATAGAACAGGAGGAGACCATTCTGCCGATTATGTTTGGCTCTTTGAAAGAGATTTCCAATTAATCCACTCCCTTTTCCATAGCCCTGCAATTTTTTTTTCCTTTTGAAGTATTTATCCAATTCCCCTTTGAAAATTACTATTGAATCTGCTTCCAACGCACGCCCAGGCAGTGCATTCCAAATCATAACAACTCTGTGTAAAAACATTTCCCCTCACTACATTTCCAATTCTTCTGCCACAGCCCATATGAAAAATATTATAGATTAGGGGTGCAAGCCAGATCCAAGTTGCACTTATGCCCCCTCTCTTTACTGATTGCACTGAGACATAGAGATAACATTAGACTAGTGCGGTACAATGGTTTTATAAACTGAGAGAATGAAGTCCAAGAGAGAGGTGCAACATATACCCAACACATCACCTCCACCACCTAGAAGGACAAGACCAGCAGGTATATGGGAACACCACAACCCCTAACTTTCACCTCCCTAAGTCAAACAACATCCCGACTTGGATATATATCACCCTTCTTTCATTGTTGCTGGGTCAGATTCCTGAGACACCCTACCAGTATGGGGATCCCTTCACCATATGGATTGCAAAGGTTCAAGAAAGCTGCCCATAAAAACCTTCTCAAGGACAATTAGGGATAGGCAGTAAATGCCAGCCTTGCCTATGAACCCACCTCCTGAGCATGAATTTAAAAAATAGAACCCAGTACCATGTAATCACAGAAACCTATGATATTCATATTCTAGAGGGTTATTCGGACATTGTAGGTTATGAACACCGAGGAACCTCTCAAAATATTGGGACAACGGGTTAAAGAATAATGGAACTTGCATTTGCATAGCACCTTTCAGGGCTTCCTAGAGCGCTTCACAACCACTTAAGTACTTCTAAAGTGCAGTCTCTGGTGTAATGTAGGAGGTCTATTAGATGATGCAAAGTAGAAAAACGTCCACTTGCAACATAATCCTCACTAACAACTTGTACAGAGACAGCACACACTGCCTCTGAACAGACTACTCATTCAACCCAACAACACTGAACAATCTATGTTGCTTGCTCTTAAACAGGCACCCAATAATACCACCGGTACAGTCCCTGGCATTTCCAGTCTCTCAGTAGATGCATACTTGTTAATTGTGTTATCTGTGGCTCAGTGCGTTTCGTCTCTGAGTCAGGAGGTTGTGGGTCCATGTCCCCCTCCAGAGATCTGAGCACATAGCCTCAGCTGAGACAGAGAGTGTGCTGCACTGTCGGAGGTCCCATCGCATAAGACATTAAACCGAGGCCCCTTCTACCCTCTCAGGAGGCCGTAAAAGATCCTTTGCCATTATTTTGAAGAACAGGAGAGTTCTCCTAATGTCCAGGGCCAACATTTATTGTTCAACCAGCATCACGAAAAGAAATTAGTTGATCTGGTCATTATCTCATTGCTGTTTGTGGGAGCTGGCTGTGCGCAAATTGGCTGCCGTGTTTCTCTACATACAAGAGTGGCTATGCCTCAAAAGTACTTTACGGCCTGTGAAGCGCTTTGGGACATCCTGAGATTATGAAAGACACTATATAAATGCAAGTTCTTTCTTGTAGAATATGTGGTCATGCTTCTGTTTAAAAAAATGCTAAACATGCAAACAAGTTTGCCATATGATGCTGCATTATATGCAGAAAGTTTAGGCTTGTTCGGGCTGGGTACTCACTGGGAACACGTGTGGTATTAGACCCAGTGGTAGTCTCGAAAATGGCTGAACAGGTGGTTCGGACTGCATTATGAGGACATGGGTTTATTGACCAACCAGTAAAACTATTTTCTGTGGTCTAGAGATTTAATTCAGCATACAACTCATGCTTTGCCAAAGATAACATCCTTCATTATGGTTACCTTTCATGGGAAGGCTTCGACTGACAAACAAAAATGAAAAAGCAGCCAACACTATGTGTGAAAATGTCTGACAGTTTGCATAATTTTGCATCAGGAAATGCAGCCTGAGGGGATTGGGCCTTTCTTTTTTTCTGTATCCAAGATATCGTGTTCAGTCTTGTCAAATCAAGTGCAGTGGATTGCCAACTCCAGCTTAATCCGCTACCTTTTCATGGACTTTTCAAGTATTCCTCTGGGATGAGTGACAGTTACTGTTTTCGTCAGAATACAAGGCAGTTTGTGGTTAACTTCATCTATTAAAGAAACACAAAGAAGTTTTCAAGGCACAGAATAGCTAATAGACCTGAATTCAGAGGCTAGGCTCAATTTGCAGTCGAACTCCAACCCAGAATTCAACCCATTTAAGCAAGCTTGTTTCCATAACTCGCTGTGAAATTGGAGGTAAGAATCAAGTCACCCTACCAATGCCCCACACTCCAACTGCACCTTCACACAGCTCCAAATTGCTCTGTTCATCCCCCACTTGATCCAGGTTCTATTCTCCACCACTGATCCCCTAGCCTGGTCATGGCTCCATCTCTACCGATCTCCAGCCTACAGCAGTGACAGATGCAATTCAGTTTTGCCATGGACTCTCATTCATGCCTTTGTTTCCTACAGACTTGACTATTCAAAGCATTCCTGGCCAATCTCTCACATTCTACCCTCCGTAGACTTGAGGCCATCCAAAACTCGGCGGCCCTGTCTTTACCGTTCCATTCCATTCGCCTATCATCCTTTCTGCTCAGTGACCTACAATGTCTCCTGGCTAAGCAACACATTGATTTCAAGATTCTCATACTTGTTTTCAAATATCTCTAAGGTCTCCCTATTTTTGCAATCACCTCCAGACCTGCAGCTCTCCGAGATATCTCCACTTCTCTAATTCTGACATCTTCACCATCCTAATTTTAATCGCTCCACCTTTGGCGGATGTGCCTTCAGCTACCAATTCAAGGCCCTAAGCTCTGGAAATCCCTCCCTAAATCTTCCCACCTCTCTTTCATCCTTTAAAGGTGCTCCTTAAAACCCTCCTCTTTGACCAAGTCTGAGGTAATACATTTGGGGAAGGCTAACAAAGTAAGGGAATACACAATAAATGGTAGGATATGGAGAAGTGTAACGGAACAGGGAAACCTTGGATTGCATGTCCACAGATCCCTGAAGGTGGCTGGATAGGTAGATAAGGTGGTTAAGAAGGCACATGGGATATTTGCCTTTATTAGCTGAGGCACTGAATACAAGAACTGGGAGGTTATGATGGAACTGCATAAAACACTAGTTAGGCCACAGCTGGAATATTGTGTACAGTTCTGGTTACTGCAATATAAGAAAGATGTGATTGCACTAGAGACAGTACAAAGGAGTTTCATGAAGATGTTGCCTGGACTCGAGAATTTTGGTTATAAGGAAAGATTAGATAGGCTAGCGTTGCTTTCTTTGGAACAGCAGCTGAGGGGAAACCAAATTGAAGTGTATAAAATGATAAGGGGATTAGATAGAGTTGATTGGAAAGCCCTATTCCCCTTGATTGAGAGGTCAATGACCAGGGAGCATAGATTTAGGGTAAGAGGTAGGAGGTTTAGAAGGGATTCGAGGGGAAGTTTTTTCATGCAGAGAGTCGTGGGAATCTGGAACTCACTGACTATAAGGGTGGTTGGGGCAGAAACCCTTATAACATTGAAAAAGTACTTGGATATGCACTTGACGTGCTGAAAGTTACAGGGCTACAGGCCAAGAGCTGGAAAGTGAGATTAAGCTGGATGGCTGCTTGTCGGACAGGGAGGACACCATGGGCCAAATAACCTCCTTCCATGCTGTCAATTCCTATGATTCTGGTTATCTGACTTAAAAACACCTTATGTGTCCCTCAACCAAGGTCATTTGAAAAAGGATTATCTGGTCATTATAATAGGGATGCTTGTGGAATCTTGCTATATGCCTGCCACATTTCCCTAAGTTACAACAGTGAGTACACTTCAAAAAGTACTTCATTGGCTGCAAAGTGCTTTGGGACAGAGGTTCTGAAAGGTGCTATATAAATGCAAGTTCTTCCCTTGATAAAATAGTGGCATATTTCCCAAAAACAATCTCCTCCCCATTCCATGACTGCAGGCAGTAAATGTATAAACAAAAAGAAGCAATGACGCCCACTTTAAGATCAAAGGGCACTATCCTGCATTTATTAAAAGCAAAATACTGCGGATGCTGGAAATCTGTAATAAAAACAAGAAATGTTGGAACCACTCAGCAGGTCTGGCAGCATCTGTGAAAAGAGAAGCAGAGTTAACGTTTCGGGTCAGTGACCCTTCTTCAGAACTGACAAATATTAGAAAAGTCACAGGTTATAAGCAAGTGAGGTGGGGGTGGGGCAAGAGATAACAAAGGAGGTCCAGATTGGACCAGGCCACATAGCTGACCAAAAGGTCAGTGGCGCAGTGGTTAGCGCCGCAGCCTCACAGCTCCAGTGACCCGGGTTCAATTCCGGGTACTGCCTGTGTGGAGTTTGCAAGTTCTCCCTGTGTCTGCGTGGGTTTCCTCCGGGTGCTCCGGTTTCCTCCCACATGCCAAAGACTTGCAGGTTGATAGGTTAATTGGCCATTATAAATTGCCCCTAGTATAGGTAGGTGGTAGGGAAATATGGGGACAGGTGGGGATGTGGTAGGAATATGGGATTAGTGTAGGATTAGTATAAAATGGGTGGTTGATGGTCGGCACAGACTCTGTGGGCCGAAGGGCCTGTTTCAGTGCTGTATCTCTAAACTAAAACTAAGCAAAGGCAAACAATATGTTAATGGTGTGTTGAAAGACAGATTAGGTGTTAATACACTGAATATTGAACAGCAGCAAGTGCAAACCTGAAAAAAAAAAACAGTGGGCAAGCAAACTGAACAAACTAAGATGAAATGAAATAAATGCCAAATAAAATTGTAAAAAATGTAAAAAAAAATGTAAAAAAAAGCAAGAAAAAATAACTAAGAATGAAAGTAAAATGGGGGGCTGTCATGCCCTGAAATTATTGAACTCAATGTTCAGTCCGGTAGGCTGTAGTGTGCCTAATCGGTAGATGAGATGCTGTTCCTCGAGCTTGCGTTGATGTTCACTGGAACACTGCAGCAATCCCAGGACAGAGATGTGAGCATGAGAGCAGGGGGGAGTGTTGAAATGGCAAGCAACCGGAAGCTCAGGGTCCTGCTTGCGGACTGAGCGGAGATGTTCCGCAAAGCGGTCACCCAGTCTGCGCTTGGTCTCCCCAATGTAGAGGAGACCACACTGTGAGCAGCGAATACAGTATACTACATTGAAAAAAGTACAAGTAAATCGCTGCTTCACCTGAAAGGTGTGTTTGGGGCCTGGGATAGTGAGGAGAGAGGAGGTAAATGGGCAGGTATTACACCTCCTGCGATTGCAGGGGAAGGTGCCATGGGACGGGGACGGGGACGAGGTGGTGGGGGTAATGGAGGAGTGGACCAAGGTGTCGCGGAGGGAACGATCCCTTCGGAATGCTGACAGGGGAAGGGAGGGGAAGATGCGACTGGTAGTGGCATCACGCTGGAGGTGGTGGAAATGGCCTTTTGAAATTTTACTTTCATTTTTAGTTATTTTTTCTTCCTTTTTTTACATTCTTTTTTACATTTTTTACAATTTTTTTTTGCATTTATTTCATTTCATCTTACTTTGTTCAATTTGCTTACCCACTGTTTTTTTTCAGGTTTGCACTTGCTGCTGTTCAATATTCAGTGTATTAACACCTAATCTATACTAATGCTTTGTCTTTCAACACACCATTAACATATTTTTTGCCTTTGCTCCGTGACCTTTTGGTCAGCTATGTGGCCTGGTCCAATCTAGACCTCCTTTGTTATCTCTTGCCCCACCCCCACCTCACTTGCTTATAACCTGTGACTTTTCTAATATTTGTCAGTTCTGATGAAGGGTCACTGACCCGAAACGTTAACTCTGCTTCTCTTTTCACAGATGCTGCCAGACCTGCTGAGTGGTTCCAGCATTTCTTGTTTTTAATCCTGCATTTATTCACTATCTGCCCACACCTACCTATGTCAGAACAAGTATTTCCTGAAGCCAAGCCATAGTTGTTGAAAGAGTCTGGTCCTCCTCTCTTTGAAACAAAGCAGAAGAGGAGACATTTTAACGGTTCAACTATAAGCCATTTGAGCACAAGGCGTTGGAATGTTCACAACAACAGTGAATAGACAAATCTGGGTTAGGGACAGAAAGTTTAATGCGCTTCCATCAACTGACCTTCGCAAGGGATAATTCCACGAAAATGGATCCGACGCTCTCTCCATCCTTCCTGAACCTCCATAAGTTTGACAGTAGTGAGGTGCTCATTCTCTCATGCTTATCTTGCCCCGGATATTTTCCAATTGGAGGAATCCAAATCTGGGACATAACTGAGCAGTGGGGAGATCCCAGGCAGGGCGAGTTGCAGACTAAGTTAAAAAATGGCGAAATAAAAACAAGAAATGCTGGAAATACTCAGCAGGTCTGGCAGCGTTCTAGTTCTGATGAAGGGTCACTGACCTGAAACGTTAACTCTGCTTCTCTCTCCACAGATGCTGCCAGACCTGCTGAGTATTTCCAGCATTTCTTGTTTTTATTTCAGATTTCCAGCATCTGCAGTATTTTGCTTTTGTTAAAGAATGGCGAGTTGTGGTCAGTCAGTCAGTCAACAATTTTGGTTGCAAGTTGCTGCAAGTTTTGGTTGCTGCAAGTTTTTGATGCAAAATTCTGCCACCTTTCCTATATTAGAGCAGTGACCACGCTTCCAAATGTATTTCATTGGCTGTAAAGTGCTTTGGGACGTCCTGAGGTTGTGAAAGGTGCTATAAAAATGCAAGTTGTTTCTTTCTTCCGATGGGAGTAAAAGGCAAGTTTAGGACCAATATCAAGAAATTCACACAAAGACTGGTCAAGAATAGAATGGATCTTCAGAGTGTGTAACGGAGGCAAAAACCCTGGGGTCACTATTAATAACTGGGTGTATCAAATGAGGGACATTAGATTCTTTCTGAATGAACAGCCTTCCCCATCCACAACTATCTTGTGATAAACAATACACAATAATATTGCACTAAAGTAGAACACAGTACTTATGAGCACAGTACTTACGGGGTTCCGAAGAAGGGTCACTGACCCAAAATGTTAACTCTGCTTCTTTTTCCACAGATGCTGCCAGACCTGCTGAGTGGTTCCAGCATTTCTTGTTTTTACTTACGAGCACTGCTGCATAGAACCGATGTAACAACGAAACAGTACGGATGGATCATGTACAGGCTTGTACAAAATACTACATGCATTACATCACTACAACAACTTATAAAAAGTCCTAAATCACTTCACCGGAGCATAATCAAATGTTGTGGGTTAAAGTCTCACTCCACGACCTGAGCACGAAAATCTAGGTCTGACACTCCAGTGCAGTACTGGGGGAGTGCTGCTCTGTCAGAGGTGCCGTCTTTCGAATGAGACGTTAAACTGATGCCCCATCTGCCCTCTCAGGTGGACATAAAAGATCCCATAGCACTATTCTGAAGAACAGCGGGGGAGTTCTCCCCGCAAAGTTCATCCCTTGACCATCACTAAAACAGATTATTGTTTGAAGGTGCTATATAAATGCGAGCCTTTCTTTCTTCTAAAATTTAACACAGAGCCAAAGGAGACATTAGATCAGGTGAAGTACTCAGTTAAAGAGCTGAGTTTTCAGCAGCATCTTAAAGGAGGAGAGGCGGAGGTGGTTGAGAGATTTAGAGAGCAGATTCAAGTTCTGAGGGCTTAGACAGCGAAAGCAAGGCCACCAATGAATGGGCAAAGGAAGTGGCCAGAATTGGAGGAATGCAGAGTTCTTGGAGGGTTGTAGGGCTGGAAGGGGTAACAGAAATAGGGAGTGTTATGAATGCTGGACTCTGTAGTATGATTATGTCTTTAAAAAAAACCTGTGATCTTTAATGCAGTGTAAACACTACCCAGAGACAAGCCAGAGGCACAAACAAGAAATGCCGGAAATACTCAGCAGGTCTGGCAGCATCTGTGGAGAGTTAACGTTTCAGGTCAGTGACCCTTCATCAGAACTGGCAGATAGTAGAAATGTAAAAGCGAGGGTGGGGCAAGAGATAACAAAAGAAGTGTTGATAGGACAAGGTCATAGAAAATAACTGACCAGAAGGTCATGCAGCAAAGACAAATGGTATGTTAATGGTGTGTTGAAAGACAAAGTGTTAGCACAGAGCGGGTGTTAATGGACAAAAAACCGAGCAGCCTGGCTCCAAGCAAAAACTTGAAAAAAAACAGTGGGTCGGCACAGCGGAAACAAACTAAACAAACTAAAGTAAAATAAACAAATAAAAAAGAAAAAAAGAAAAGAGAGAAAATAACTAAAAATATAAATAAAAAGTGGTGGGGGGGGGGGGGGGGGGTGGTGTGGGGTGGTGCCCGTCATGCTCTGAAATGACTGAACTCAATGGTCAGTCCGGTAGGCTGAAGTGTGCCTAATCGGTAGATGAGATGCTGTTCCTCGAGCTTGCGTTGATGTTCACTGGAACACTGCAGCAATCCCAGGACAGAGATGTGAGCATGAGAACAGGGGGGAGTTTTGAAATGGCCAGCAATCGGAAGCTAAGGGTCCTGCTTGCGGACTGAGCGGAGATGTTCCGCAAAGCGGTCACCCAGTCTGCGCTTGGTCTCCCCAATGTAGAGGAGACCACACTGTGAGCAGCGAATACAGTATACTACATTGAAAGAAGTACAAGTAAATCGCTGCTTCACCTGAAAGGAGTGTTTGGGGCCTTGGATAGTGAGGAGAGCGGAGGTAAATGGGCAGGTATTACACCTCCTGCGATTGTAGGGGAAGGTGCCGTGGGAAGGTGACGAGGTGGTGGGGGTAATGGAGGAGTGGACCAGGGTGTCGCGGAGGGAATGATCCCTTCGGAATGCTGACAGGGGAAGGTGCGTTTGGTAGCAGCATCACGTTGGACATAGCGAAAATGGTGGAGGATGATCCTCTGGATGTGGAGGCTGATGGGGTGGAAAGTGAGGACAAGGGGAACCCTGTCACGGTTCTAGGAGGGAGGGGAAGGAGTGAGGATAGAGGTGCAGGAAATGGTGTGGACACGGTTGAGGGCCCTGTCAACCAGAGTGGGTGGGGTGGGGGGGGGGGGGGGTGGAGAATCCTTGACTGAGGAAAAAGGAAGACATATCAGAAGTGCTGTCATGGAAGGCAGCATCATCAGAGCAGATGTGTCAGACGGAGAAACTGGGAGAATGGAATGGAGTCCTTACAGGAGGGAGGGTGTGAAGAAGTGTAGTCAAGGTGGCTGTGGGAGTCGGTGGGCTTATAATGAATATTAGTAGACAGCCTATCCCCAGACATGGAGACAGAGAAGTCGAGGAAGGGAAGGGAAGTGTCGAAGATGGACCATGTAAAGGTAACAGAAGGGTGGAAATTAGAAGCAAAGTTGATAAAGTTTTCCAGTTCAGGGCGGGAGCAGGAAACAGCACCGATACAGTCATCAATGTACCAGAAAAAGAGTTGGGGGAGGGGGTACAAGGAATATTTGACATATCCCACAAAAAAAACAGGTAATACTAGGACCCATGCGGGTACCCATAGCAACACCTTTTACTTGAAGGAAGTGCATGGAGTTGAAGGAGAAGTTGTTCAATGTGAGAACAAGTTCAGACATGCGGAGGAGTTGGGTCTCTGTTCAAGGAAGAAGTGGAGAGTCCTCAAACCCTCCTGGTGGGGGATGGAGGTGTAGAGAGATTGGACGTCCACAGCGAAGAGGAGGCGGTTGGGACCAGGAAACTGGAAATTGTCAAAATGACGTAGGGCGTCAGAAGAGTCACGGATGTAGGTGGGAAGAGACTGGACCAGCGGAGAAAAGATAGTCAAGATAGGAAGAAATAAGTTCAGTGGGGTAGGAACAGGCTGTAACAATGGGTCTGCCGGGACAGTCCTGTTTGTGGATTTTGGGAAGGAGGTAGAAGCGGGCTGTCATGGGTTGTGGGACTATGAGGTTGGAAGCTGTAGAGGGAAGATCTTCAGAGGAGATGAGGTCAGTGACAATTCTGTGGACAGTCGCTTGATGTGTGGTGGTGGGGTCCGGGGGAAGTAGGAAGAAGTGTCTGAGAGTTGGCGCTGAGCTTCTGCAAGGTAGAGGTCGGTACGCCAGACAACAACAGCACCACCCTTGCATGCAGGTTTGATGACAATGTCGGGGTTAGACCTGAGAGAACGGAGTGCGGCAGGTTCAGAGGGGGACAGGTTAGAGTGAGCAAGGCGGGCAGAGAAATTGAGATGGCTGATGTCTCGCCGACAGTTTTCAAGGAAAAGATCAAGCATAGAAAATAGGAGCAGGAATAGGCCATTCGGCCCTTCAAGCCTGTTCCGCCATTCATTATGATCATGGCTGATCATCCAACTCCGTAACCCGTTGCCGCTTTCGCCCCATATCCTTTGATTCCTTTAGACCCAAGAGCTATATCTAACTCCCTCTTGAAAACATACAATGTTTTGGCCTCAACTGCTTTCTGTGGTAGTGAAGTCCACAGGCTCACCACTCTCTGGGTGAAGAAATTTCCCCTCATCTCAGTCCTGAAAGGTTTATCCTTAGACTGTGACCCCTGGTTCTGGACTCCCCCCACCATCGGGAACATCCTTCCTGCATCCACCCTGCCAGGTCCTGTTAGAATTTTATAGGTTTCTATGAGATTCCCCCCCCTCGCTCTTCTGAACTCCAGCGAATATAATCCTAACCAACTCAATCTCTCCTCATACGTCAGTCCCGCCATCCCAGGAAACAGTCTGGTAAACCTTCGCTGCACTCCCTCTATAGCAAGAACATCCTTCCTCAGATAAGGAGACCAAAACTGCACACAATATTCCAGGTGTGGCCTCATTAACAGCGGGTAAGAGGCCAGGGGGAGGGGTCCAGGTAGAGGGAGAATGCTGGAGGCGGGTGAATGGGTCTGCTGGCCGGGGGGAGGACTCCTGGTCAAAGAAATGAGCCCTGACGCGGAGGCGACAGAAGAAGAGTTTAACGTCATGCTGAGCGCGAAATTCATTGAGGTGGGGGCGTAAGGGGCTAAAACGGAGTCCTTTGCTGAGTACAGAACGTTCAGCGTCAGAGAGGGGGAGGTCAGAGGGTATAGTGAATACACAGCAAGGGGTCAGATCAGAAGGGGTGGGGTCAGAGGGAAGTGAAGGGGAAGAAGGATCTGGAGGGGCTTTAGTCCCCATCAGCTGCTGGTTCCTTAAACGCCTGAAAGGAAGGAAAAAAGTTTTTTGTTAATGCGTCGCATATGACGAAGGATGAAATGAAACTGCGGAGTAGAACAGATTTGAGATAAGGTGAGGCAGTGCTCCTGGAGAGAGAGGTTCAGTGTGTACATGTGGCAGCGCATGGCACTGAGTGTCGATCTCAGGATGGTGCGAGAACAGCAGTCCGAGGAACATTGTATTTCTCGGAGATACCTGTAATCCTGGGTGGATTCAAAACATGATGGCTGAAACTGCAGTTGGAATCCACGTGGAATAAGTCGGAGCTGGAGCCAGTCACTGAGGAAGATGTGCTGTGAAAACGAGTTTTGGCAGACACTTTATCAAACACCAGGAATGAAGGTGAACAAGGTGACAAGCCAGAGGTCTTGGTTACCATAAGATCAAGGAACCCAGATCAAAGACCCTTCTGAAAGCAGGGTGCAAGCTTATATCACCTAAAATGACAGGGAGCCAGGGGCTCTAAAAATGCAAATTTGAGTTGAAACTTTTAACACCTGGAAACACAGGAAGGCCCAGGTAGTTTTGCTGTGGCCAGACTTACAGACTCAGAATTTTTTTTAAAAAGGCAAACGACTATTGCCTTTTGATTCTGGATAAATTCAACAGACTTTCCTAGGTCTGGAGGCAGGAAGGCTGAAAGGCGAAAAGGAAGACATGAAGAAACCAGCAGGCAGCTGTGCAGCCGATAGAGAGAGACCAACAGGGTCACCAGAGGTTGCTTTATTAATAGATGTCCAGTTGAATGCACTCGGAAGAAATGAGCAAAGAGGACATTGGCTTTAAGGACACTGGGAGATCCAACCCATTGCAACTGGGAGGAGTTTAGGACTTTTAACTGCAGGAATACCTTTTTGTTGAGGACACTGCAACATATAAATGTGGTGTGAGGTTATCAAGTGTGTTAATAAGTTAATGGGGGGAAATAATGTAAATTGTAAGTTAGTATATTAGTTACCTACTAAGTACTGTGAAGTTAATGTTGATTTTTAGTTTAGTTGTTATAGTGTAAGTCTTAAAAAGTGAAATCTTGTGTAATTCTTTCATCGGTCTAGGGAGTTCATATATTTTGTTTTAAAGTTAACAGTCTCAACTGAGGTCGTAACAGGGAGGCGCAAGGCTTTGGAGGTATTTCTACATTAGTACAGAACAGGTTACAGTGCATAAATTTTACAAAGGAGTACAACTAAACAAAGAAAAAAGCAGAAATTCAAGGACTGTTTTTTGAAATAAACTTACCCCAAATTTAAATATTTCTATGTTTAGAATGCAACTACTGGACAAATGAGCTTCAGGAGGGAAAAAAAGTGTCAAAAATATGGGCCCAGAATGTGCTGAAACGTGGCAACTCAAGGCATGCCCCGTTGATTGGATTGCTCTCCCTCACCTTTCAGCTCGAAACATTTTTGCACGGCCAGTTGCTGGATGTGTAAGCTGATAACAGTGAGGTGAGGGCAACTGGGGCCAACAGTCTATCTCCATAACCAATGAGATTGAAGAACAAAAACAGAGGAACAATGGAAAAGGAAATGGAGTGACACAGACTAGAAAGGGAGGCAAAGAGAGATTGAATCAAGAGCGAGAGAAAACGGACAGAAAGAAAACATCTTAAAAATTTTTTTTTTTTTTTTTTTTAAAAGGAAGTATTTACTACCTGCAGAAATGGAACTCCAGTTTCAATTGTTCCTTTCTGGGCCAGAGAGGTTGAGTAATATAAATCACTGCATTAGAAGGGTCCTTATGCTATTAAGTGCTTGCCCTAGCTTTCTGCTGCTGGTTTAATGCATTTTAATCGTGCAAATGCATTAAATGTCTTGAACTTCATGGGGAGATTGTATCTAGTCTGATTCACTTCATTTCCTTCTCCACGGTTCCTCGGTTTTGCGAGGCCAATGATGAAATGGCGCTAATCATCCAGCAATTTGTGGTGATTCGCAACTCAGCTTTTCTCTTCCTCATCTCAAGTTTCGGTTATCAACACACTAACAGTGTGAGCTTTTAACTCACCAATATTTTGCAAGCATATTCTGAGCTGATATATTTAAAACTGACACAAATTTCCATACATCACGTGTTTGTGCGGAGTCAGCTCCTGCTATAAAGATTAATCCCATCTAGGGGAGTCATCAGGGAAAGTGTAGGTCTCGGGAAAGGAGAGAGTAAAGTTTGATGTTGACAAGTCATGAGGCATGATTTTGAATTCAAGTTCTCATATTCTGAGCTCATATTCGTGCCATCACTAAGACCACCCATTTCCACCTCCGTAACATCACCTGACTTCGCCCATCTCAGCTCATCTGCTGCTGAAATCCTCATTCATGCCTTTGTTACCTCTAAACTTGACTATTCCAATGCACTCCTGGCTGGTCTCTCACATTCTAATCTCCGTAAACTTCAGGTCATCCAAAACTCTGCTGCCCAAGTCTTAACTTGCAGCAAGTCCCATTTCCCTATCACCCCTGTGCTCACTGACCTACATGGCTTCAGTTCAAGCAACGTCTTGATTTTAAAATTCTCATCCTTGTTTTCAAATCCCTCCATGGCCTCTCCCCCTCCCTATCTGTGCAACCTCTTACAGCCCCACAACCCTCCGAGATATCTGCACTCCTCAAATTCTGGCCTCTTGTGCATCCGATTTTAATTGCCCTGCCATTGGTGGCTGTGCCTTTAGTTGCCTAGGCCCCTAGCTCTGCAATTCCCTCCCTACATCTTTCTGCCTCTGCACCTCACTTACCCCTTTTAAGACACTTCTTAAAACCTCTTAAACCAAGCTTTTGGTTATCTGACCTAATATCTTCTATCATAGCTCGGTTTGTTTTATAATGCTTCTGGAACGTGCCTTTGAATGTTTTTTTATTTGTTCGTGGGATGTGGGTGTCACTGGCTAGGCCAGTATTCATTGCTCATCCCTAATTGCCCTTGAACTTAGTGGCTTGCTAGGCCATTTCAGAGGCATTCTTAAGAGTCATAAGAGTCAACCACATTGCTGTGGTTCTGGAGTCACATATAGGCCAGACCAGGTAAAGACAGTAGATTTCCTTCCCTAAAAGGAGATTAGTGAACCAGATGGGTTTTTACAACAATCAACATGGTTTCATGGTCACCATTAGACTAGCTTTTTTTTTTATTTCCAGATTTATTAATTGAATTCAAATTTCACCATCTGTGATGGTGGGATTTGAACCCATGTTCTCAGAGCTCTAGTCTGGGCCTCTGGATTACTAGTCCAGTGACATTACGCCACTGCCTCTCCTGTTGAAGAAAATAGCAGTGCCTAACAGGAGAGAGTGCACACGTTAGGGTTACAGTTTGGGTACAGTCATGCAGTGGTGATGTTATTGGTCTAGCAATCCAGAGGCCTGGACTCAAAATCCAGAGAACAGGAGCTCAAATCCGTCTGTGGTGGTTTGTGAATTTGAATTCAGTTTGGCGTCAGTAAGGGTGGCCCTGAAGCTGCCAGATTGTCTTAAAACCCAGCTGGTTCACTAATGTCTCTCTGGGGCAGGAAACCTGCTATCCTTGGTCTAGCCTACACATGACTACAAGCCCACACCAGTATGGTTGACCTTTAACTACTCTCTTTGAATTGCCCCAGCAACCTCACTCAGATGTTCAAGAAGGTGACCCGCCTTGTCAAGGCGTAACCAGGGATAGGCAATAAATGCCGGCCTTGCCAGTGATCCCACATTCAGAGAATAAATAAAACAAAAACAACGTTCATTTGCCCTGGCCAACTTCAAATCTCTGCTGAATTTCCTTTTGAAATACACTACTGTCAAGTTAAGCAACTGACTTTTGTACTCAGCACTTCGCAACGACACGAAGCAGTCATTGTGGATGTTAAACAGGTCAACAGAATTTCCTGATGACTTCAGGGCCTCTTGCAGTAACTCATTTACTGTAGAAGTACAGGAGCCCCGGACGAGGATTTAATCCTTCCAGCAATTGGTAGAATACTCAATTGACACAAACAATCACCTGGAACTTCCTTCATCTGCCTCTTTGAACCTTCCCTTGACATTTGCTGCATTGCCTTCTTTGTACTGTTTCAGTTATACAACACGCTGCTCCATTTGTGGAGACGGAGTGTCACATTATTCCCCCTGAAGCAAAGGCCAGAACACCCCTGATGGCTCAGACTTTTCACATTCAGTGTATACGCAAGACGTGGGTGGGGGGGGGGGGGGGCCCAGTGAGAAAAGAAGAGATAGCGTCCTTACCCACAATTCTCCTCATTGAGAGCAGCTCTCCTCCCACCAAGCAGTCCCCTTCTTCCTTTGTTTTTCCTGTAAATTAAACTTCACCTGATTGTAAACCCATTATGTTGCTGCCAGATGGAGTGTTGTTCCCATCATCCTTTGCATAACAGGATGATTACCCAAAGGCTGCTGGACAGTGGAACTGATCATCGATATTCCAGCGCAGGCTGGAAAAGCCACTGCTACATTAAGGCCTGTCACATCAGCTTACTGTCAAATAAGTGTGTTGTGAATAATCCGATTATTGCAATTTATTCAATACACAAAGCTGATTTTTACAGATATATTCTATAACTGAATATTCTGTCACAATATTTTTTCTTAAACTTAGTGGAAACAACAGGAATTTTTCAACATTCATTCACATCATCCCTGTCTGCTGAAATCTCTCTCACAACTGAAGCTCAGAAAAATTCACACGTTGGTTAATTAATAGCGAGATAAATGGTATTTTTCTCACTGCCATTTATTGTAAACCATCACTTTTATTTTTTTGAATAAACACATTTTATTAAGGTCATTAGATTTGTTGCCATTTCCCTAAACCTCACTCTTCTCCATTAAGACATTCTTTAAACCTAGCTCTTTAATCACCTGCCCTAATATTTTATGACATGGCTCGGTGTCAAATTTTATTTGATAACTCCTATGAAGTGCCTAGGACCATTTTATCACATTAAAGGCAGTAGTTGTTATTACCATATTATATGCATTGGGCATAAAATATGTTTAATGGGAAGAGAATATTTCCAATTTGGTCCATGTTGAACTGGAGGTGACAAAGGGTCCAACCTTGCATGTGGTCTTATTGGTGAGGGGGCTGCAATCCATAGCTTATTCACCTTCCCCATTTTCCCATTCTCGGAAGTCCTGCAAGAGTTGTAGGGTGCAAGGGAAAGGGGTTCACACATCATAGCACTGGAACTAGACTAAGGCACAAGTTTACTTTAAAAATACGGACCCTCAACACACAGACCAACACCTATCTAAAGATCTAAAATGATCTAAAGATGGCAAGACTCTCCCACAGAGAGTATCAACATCCTTGAGAAACAGCACTTTGTAGAAGAACTCAACCAGAACTCCACAGTGGGCATGCACCTGCTGCAGAACCTCCCACAACGCACAATCAGAAGTGATCGAGATGATGATTCAAGGCTTGATGAAGCGATAATTGCTATCAAACAGATAAAAAAATATCGCTTATGATCCTGACAACATCCCTGTGGAAGTGCTGAAACACAGAGGAGACATACTGATCTCTTGGATACATGTCCTATTCGTGAAGCTCTGGCAGAATGAAGAAATTCCAAGTGATCTGTAGAGATGCCATGACAATCACAATCTTCAAGAAAGACGACAAGTTGAACTGCAGCAACACAGGATTACTCTCAACTGTTGGCAAAACTAGGATACTTCTCCATCGCCTCTCACCAACTGCAGAGGAAGTCCTTCCAGAGTCCCAGTGCAGCTTCCTACTCCCCAGAGGAACAACCAACATGACCTTCACAGCACGCCAACTTCAGGAAAACTGCAGAGAGCAGAACATCCCTTTTTACATGACTTTCTTTGATCTCAATAAAGCCTTTGGCTCAGCGAATCGAACTGCTCTTTGGAAGGTGCTCCAGTGATATGGATGCCCAACTAAGTTCACAAACATTATCCGTCTCCTACATAACAATAATACAAATAATAGTACTATGCAATGGCTCGACTACAGACTCCTTCCCTATCAAAACAGGAGTCAAACAGGGGTGTGTCATTACACCAACAATACTCTCAATCTTTCTTGCTGCCATGCTGCAGCTTACTATTGACAAGCTTCCCATAGGTGTAGTAATAACTTAGCACACTGATGGGAAACTCTTCGACCTCAAACAGCTGATGGCCAAAACCAAGACAACAACCACTTCTGCAATAGACGTGCAGTATGCTGGTGACCTACATGTTAGTGCTCACTCTGAAGAAGAACTACAAAAGATAGTTGATGTATTCACTGAAGCATATGAGAGCATTGGACTTCTCCCACATGCCAGGAAAACCAGTGTCCTCTGCCAACCCACACAAATATATCAAATCCAACACCTTCAAATGAGGCTCGTGGTGAAGTTTTGGAAAATGCCCCACACTTCCCATATCTTGGAAGTTATCCATCCCAAAAAACTGACATTGATGAAGAGGTACACCATCGAATCCAATGTGATAGCTCAGCCTATGGTAAATTATGTACTCGAGTTTGAGAATCATGATACCAGGCCCGACACTTAAAACTTAAAGCCTATTGGACAATGGTTGTCTCAGAGATGCTGAAGCTTGGACGACTTATAGACACCATATTAAGGCCCTAGAACATCATCAACGCCGTCTTAGAAGGATCTTGTGAATCAATTGGGAGAACAAAAGAACAAACACCAACGTCCTCCAAGACACAGATAGCCAAGTATAGAGGTGCTATAAGCTGAGATGGACAGGACATGTTGTCAGAATGCCCGACTCCAGACTGCCCAAACAGGTGCTCTACTCAGAGCTATGCCAGGGAGCCCGTTCGCACAAGACCAAAGGAAACTTTTCAAAGACAATCTCAAAGCCTCCATGAAGGTCTGCTCTATTATCAACACTTGGGAAGCAGATGCCCAGTCATGACCAAAATGGTAATCCATCATCAAAAATGGTGCCAAGATCTTCCAGTCAACAAGAGCAGCCATTGAGAGAGAACGCCAAGAGGCACAGAAAGAGAAGGTAGCTGCCTGAGTCAACAATCCGCCACCATCGATGTCCTCACTGTGGGAGAGCCTGCAAGGCTAAGATAGGGCTCATAAGCCATATGAGAACCCACAGCCAACACTGATATCCATATCTCACATCCACCCAACCATCCAAAGGAATAATCATCTTCGACACGAGGAATTGCCGATGATGACAATGATTTTAAAAATGTAGTTCTCACAGCAAACAACTGAAAGTAGTTCTCTCTGCAGCAAGGCAAATGGCATAGTTAGGACTCATCCTGAAAATTATCTGCTCGGCCTCTATTTCAGCTTGAGGGTAAAACACTGACAGATTGCCTTCTCCCTCCACGTGCACCTCTCCCACTGGAGTGACATGATCTGTAATCATGTAGCAAAGCTTACTGAGATACAGCCTTACAGCCCAGGGAGGCAGCTCCCAAACCCAACTTATTCTTAAAAAAAAACCTGTAGCCCTTGTGAACGAACTGTTCTGCCCTCCAGCTGAGTAAGAACCTAACCTACTCATTAACACATGGCTTCATCCCAACACAGCAGCTACGGTGTACTTCTAGACAAGTTTAGATCTGCAATATGCATTGTGTCCTTTCGAAAAGGAGAAAGGTATTTCTTCATGAGTTGAAATTGGTATGCAAATATTCAGCCCAGGCTTTGATTAATGGTGAGGTAGCTTCAGGAAATCAAATAAGTTCCACCTCTTTTCACATGATGATGAATGATCTGAATTTGAATCAGCAAACACTAAAAGACTATGTTGCTGAGGCTCGTGTTTGGAAATAAGTCAACTTTCAGATTTTTGTCTTAAGGGCAACTTTGATGTCTTTTGCTGAATGATTTGAAGGGAGTACGATTTCCAATTTCTTTTAAGTTTCAATGAAAAAAAAAGTTTCGTAATAGGGGTTTTGTAGATTACAAATACCTCTGCTGGGGGCAAGAGAAAGAACAGACTTGGATTTATATCACACCATTCATATTCTTGGGTCATCCAAAAGCACTTCCCGACTAATTAATTACTTTTGAAGCATTGCCACGGTTATGTAGGAAAGCAAGGCAGTCAAGCTGTGATAGTAAGGTATCACAAATATTCAGAACAGGAATAGACCATTTAGCTTCTCAAGCTTGTTCAGTCATTCAATTAGATCACAGCTAATCTGCACCTCAATTCCATTTTCCTGACTTTTCTCCAAATTCCCTCATTACCCTTTCTAAATAAAATTTATCTATACTATTCTTCAAAGCTCTAATTGCCCTTGTACTCATAACCTTTTCAATGGGGAGGATGGGAGAGAGAGTTCCAAATTTTCAATGATACTTTGTGAAAAACTACTTCCTGATTTTGCTCCTGAATGGCCTAGTTCCAATTCTAAGGTGATGTCTTCTCTGTGGTTCTTGAAATGTGCTCTCCGTATCTACCCAATCAGATCCGTTCAACATTTTAAAACCCCTTGATCAGATCAAGATAGCGAGATGAACATTGGCAAGGACACCAAAACCTTCCTACTCTTCTTTGAAGAGAGTCTCGGGATTGCATACATCCACCTGCACAGGCAGGCAGGTTTAACGTTCTGAAACATGGTACGAGACAATACGATACTCCCTCAGTACTGCACTGAAGTGAAACTTTCCGGCCAAATATTGCAAAGAGTTTAAACGTGGATAGGCCAGAAGAGAAGCAAACCCTCATTCTAACCTTCCTTTGTATGCATGCTCAGGTAGAACATATTTGTGAGTTCTGTGTCGAGCTAAAGCTCCCTAGTTAGGGTGGCCACTGGCGGAGGCTAGGAATACCAGACACAGACCTCACTTCCCCGGCCAGCCAACCCAACAGCGTGCGCACACGCAAAGTTGGCTATAAAATTGACCTTCTTTTGACCTTTCCAGATTGAACGCTTTTCTCTTAGGCATTTTGAATTGGTGAATGGTTGTGTGTGTGGTGATAAGGACAACACTAGGATCTTTTTTCACAGGTCCTCGCTGACCAGGAAATGATTTTCAATTACTGACATTGCCATCAGCCAATGAGGCTGGAAGGACAACATTGCATAACGTCGAAGGCAGCATCATAAGGGTACAGGATAGGTCCGATCAGACCTTTTCTCATTGGCACTCGCCCACCTGGAAATGATTTAATGACCAACATTTAAACAATGAGGCTGGTATGGTGCCCATTTGGAACCACCCAGCTCCAATTGGTTGATTTTGATATCATTCATTTTAAATCATCTCCATATTGGTTGTCGAGTGCCCGTGAGTGAATGGGCCTTCCCCTCAGGCAGTGCCACGGTGTTGTGAACTTCAAAATACCTCGATACTGGAACGGGGCCAGATGCACTGAGGTCCAGACTGTCTGGTACAAAACCGGACAAATGCCCACTCTACCCTTAGTGGATATGAAACCGCTGTATTAGAGTAGCTGTAAACACAATAAACGGGCGGATATTGAGAGGGGTAGAAAAAGTGAGAGACCTTGGAGTGCGTGTCCACAGGTCTTTGAATATCACAGGACTGGTAGATTGAGTGGTGAAGAATGCTTTCCTTTATTGGCCGAGGTATAGAATATAAAAGCAGGGATGTAATGCTGGAGCTGTATAAAACGCTGGTTAGTCCACACCTGGAGTATTGTGTACAGTTCTGGTCACCACATTACATAGTTTTTTCAGCCAGCGCAGACACGATGGGATAAATGGACTCTTTCTGTGCCATACCTTTTCTATGGTTTCTGTACCTATCTCAAGGAGCTCAGAGAATGTAACAAGGCATGTTTAAATGGTTCATTATTTTCACCAAAAATGCAAGGTGGAGGATGGGGGCTGGGGAGGGGTACACAATCAGCCGTGACTGGAGGAGATCACAGATTTTTAGGGTGGGCAAGGGATGTATTGGAGTTAATTTTCAACTTGCTGCCCAGTGGTATGACTGCTGTTGTGGAGCGATGACCTGTTGTAAAAGCTACTCAGTTCCACTGAATTCAGTGAGAATAAAAATAGGGCTGTTTCCAGAGTGACCAGCTGACCCACAGCACCACTTTTATGCCCAGGCACCAAGACAAAATACATCAGCCTATTAACAAGCACGAGGATTTTGAAGTTAATGCATTGGGAGTATTTAGGCTAAAATGATATTACAATGCTGGGATTTTGGTGAGTAGATTCCATCATTATTTTATAACGAAGACTTTTTATACCATTTGGCCAACCTAAGAAGGGATTGCCTTATAATTATTGCTGATGATTCATGTTCTCAAACAGATCAGCAATTACACCCAGTGTGCTCATCAGGTTCAGTTTCCATTGAAGTTTTAAGACCCAGGGCAGTCAGTCAAGGTGGAGTTAATCCAGAAACTAATTCAGAATAAAATAAGAACCAAAGTCACGATGATACCCAGAAGGGGAAATTAAAAGGGAGGAGACGACCAGAATGGATGCGTGCAATAGAATCTTGCAAGCAAAACAAGAGGTGGAGAAAATTATCGATGAAAGATAGAATTATAATCATCACTTTACGAACTGGCAAAAACAAGCAACACAATAATACAATTAGAAAGGCTAGACCAAGTTCTACTTCTTTGAAGTCTCAGTTGGTGCAAACAACCTTCCAACTACTGCCCTCTAGACTGGGTATCTGCTGTTACCCCTTTAAGCTGTGGCCTTGATTGGATTCCCACAGTTTTAAACTGTGGTCACACAGGGTTTGTTCTTTCTGCTTAACCTCACCTTTTATTGCATTGGAAGTGTATTTATGGGTGGTTTGGGTCCGTTCCATGTATTAATCTTGGAATCGTAACTTCAGCCTGCTTATGAGGGTCTAATAAAAATGATTTATTCACATCTTACTGAAGACATGCGAGGGGTAGGTCATAGCAGTTGAGACTTATTGTCAACCAGAAAGAATTCATGGGAACTTAAGACGACGGATCCAATTGGATGCTCATTTTAATTTAAAAAAATGATTTATCAGACGGTTTGTAGATTTAGCTGTTCCAGATGGTCCTCACATACATGGCAGATTATTCCATTGCATTATTTTATGCTGAAATTATTTTTAATACGGCTTTTAAAAAATACCGCTGTAATTCAAACAGTCCGTAAAATTGTTTCCCTCTTCGAGCAGGGCAGAAAATTATAGAATACACAGGAAACCTTTTCAGCTTGTGTGTGGTGAGTGTAGCTACTGTTTAAACATAGTGCAAAAAGGAAGGGATGAGGAGGAAGTTAGCAGAGGGCTGAATGCAGCCAGGGAACAAAACATTTATATAGTTTTTAAATATAGATAGATATTTTGGAGAGAGTTTTAAAAACAATTTTTTCTTCCATTCATGGGATTGCTTGCAAAGCCAGCATTTGTTGCCCATCATTAATTGCTCTTGAGGTGGTGGAGAGTCACCTTCTTGAATACAGCTGAATGGCTTGCTCGGCCATTTCAGAGGGCTGTAAACCACATTGTTGTGGGTCAGGAGTCACATATAGGCCAGGCTGGGTAACGATGGCAGATTTTCTTCCCTAAAAATGGCATGAGTGAACCAGATGGGTTTTACAACAATCTGGCAGTTTCATGGTCACCACAAATATAGCTGTTTATTGCAGATTTATTTAATTAACTAAATTTAAAATCCTCAACTGCTGTGATGGGATTTCAACTCAAAACCCATACTAGTCCAGTAACATAACTACTACCAGGCAATAGTCTGAGATTACCTCGGTGTCATATTTGACCCTAAATGAGTTTCCGACCTCAATCACTAAGACTGCCTATTTCCACGTCCTGCCCTGTCTCAGTTCATCTGTTGCTGAACCTCTCATTCATTATCTCTGGACTTATCTCCGTAATCTCCTCCAGCCCCACAACGCTCTGAGATATCAGCGCTCCTCAGATTCTGGCCTATTGTGCATCCCTGATTTTAATCGCTCCACCATTGGTGGCCGTGCCTAGGCCCCAAACTCTAGAATCCCCTCCCTACCCATCTCTGCCTCTTCCTCTCACTTTCCTCCTTTAAGACTTTCCTTAAAACCTACCTCTTTGAGCAAGCTTTTGGACATCTGACCTGATATCTCCTTTTGCAGCTCAGCGTCAGACTTCGCTTTATAATGGTTTCATGAAATGCCTTGGGATGTTTTATTACGTTAAAGAAGCTATATAAGTCGCTGTTACTATGCTACCGTACCTGACAATAGACAAAGAAATTTAAAGAAAGATTGACATTTAGAGATATATTTAAATGGATATATACATGAAGCACTTTGGGATATCCCCAAACACGCTATAAAAGCAAATACGTTTATTTCCTTCATATATTTGAACAAAATGAATGGTAGTCACCAACACAAATGGAAAAAGATCTGTATCTAATCATTGATCATTCACTGGAAATATTCAATCAGCATGAAGCTATGACCAAGGCTAATCATGACATTCGATTATAAGCTGAAACAACTTCTCACAAAATATTTCAAATGACTTAAGTGTTTTGGGCAATCTACCTTAAAAGGAACATTAACAAGTTGAAAAGGGCTCAGAAAAGAACAATAAAAGGATGATTGTGGTATTTATAGCTTAAGCTATGACTCTCATATTTGAACGGGTTTTTAAACTGCAGAAAAGATCGAGGAGATATGATCTAAGTTTTAACAGGGCCGAAAGGAGCAGATAATGCAGATACAAGCAAATTATTCAACTGAACTGTCACAACTAGATGACAGAAGTGCAGAATTAACAAGCCTCAAGCAAGACTTGAGCCGAGAAGGAATGTCTTTCAACAGACAGCCTAATGGACAGAGAGAAAAGACTTCCAGCTTAATGCAGTTATTTCTGTCAAAGAGGTTGGAAAATAATTTTTGATGTAATGCATCGTAAATGTTCTGTGAAGGAATGGGACTGATTGGTAGCACAGTCTGGTGCCATGCTTTCTTACATTTTTTGACCCAGATTAAACTGAAGTCAATGGGAATCGGGGAAAACTCTCTGTTGGTTGGATTCATGCCCAGCGCAAAGCAAGATGTCTGTGTTTTTTAAAATTCATTCATGGGATGTGAGTGTCACTGGCTAGGCCAGCATTTATTGCCCATCCCTAATTGACCTCGAACTGAGTGGCCATTTCAGAGGGCATTTTAAGAGTCAACCACATTGCTGTGGATCTGGAGTCACATGTAGGCCAGACCGGGTGAGGACAGCAGATTTCCTTCCCTAAAGGACTTTAGTGAATCAGATGGGTTTTTACAACAATTGACAATGGTTTCATGGTCACACTAGACTAGCTTTGTTTTTAATTCAGATTTTTTTATTCACTGAATTCAAATTTCACCATCTGCCGTGGTGGGATTCAAACTCATGTCCTCAGAGCATTAGCCTGAGGCCTCCGGGCTACCAGTCCAGTGACATTACCACTACTCCACCACCACCCTGATCATCTGAGCTCCAGGACATCACTGCAGGAGTTCCTCAGGGTAGTGTCCTAGGCCCAACTATCTTCAACTGCTTCATCAATGACCTTCCTTCAATCATAAGGCCAGAAGTGGGGATGTTCGCTGATGATTGCACAATGTTCAGCACCATTCGCAACTCCTCAGATACTGAAGCAGTCCGTGTAGAAATGCAGCAAGACCTGGACAATATCCAGTCTTGGGCTGATAAGTGGCAAATAGCATTCGCACCACACAAGTGCCAGGCAATGACCATCTCCAACAAGAGAGATTCTAACCATCTCCCCTTGACATTCAATGGCATTACCATCACTGAATCCCCCACTATCAACATCCTGGGGGCTACTATTGACCAGAAACTGAACTGGAGTAGCCATATAAATACCGTGGCTGCAAGAGCAGGTCAGAGGCTAGGAATCCTGAGGCGAGTAACTCACCTCCTGACTCCCCAAAGCCTGTCCACCATCTACAAGGCACAAGTCAGGAGTGTGATGGAATACTCCCCACTTGCCTGGATGGGTGCAGCTCCAACAACACTCAAGAAGCTCGACACCATCCAGGACAAAGCAGCCCGCTTGATTGTTTGTGGATGGGGTGATATTCATTCCCTCCACCACTGACGCACAGTGGCAGCAGTGTGTACCATCTACAAGATGCTCTGCAGCAACGCACCAAGACTCCTTAGACAGCACCTTCCAAACCCACGACCTCTATCATCTAGAAGGACAAGGGCAGCAAATGCATGAGTACACCACCACCTGCAAGTTCCCCTCCAAGTCACACACCATCCTGACTTGGAACTATATTGCCGTTCCTTCACAGTCGCTGGGTCAAAATCCTGGAACTCGCTTCCTAACAGCACTGTGGACTGCAGCAGTTCAAGGCGGCAGCTCACCACCACCTTCTCAAGGGCAATTTGGGATGGGCAATAAATGCTGGCCTGGCCAGCGATGCCCACATCCCATGAATGAATTTTTAAAAATTAATCACGTTGATGCCATTAATGATTATTGTGCCTTCCCCACCCACAAGCATTGTTGTTTGCCTACTCCAAGGGACCAGAATGTTTCTCTACGTCAGCTGATGAAATGCACATAGGAAGGGCTGGTCAGCTCCCCTTTCCTGTGGGTGGTGTATCTAACACCGACCAGCAGAATAATGCTACACTAGACCAAAAAGACAATGGAGCAAAAACAGAAAATGCTGGAAATATTCCACAGGTCAGGCAGCATCTGTGGAGAGGTCACACAGACCTGAAACGTTAACTCTGCTTCTCTCTCCACAGATGCTGCCTGACCTGCAGAGTATTTCCAGCATTTTCTGTTTTTATTTCAGATTTCCAGCATCTGCAGTATTTTGCTTTTGTATCAAAGACATTGGAGAGAGTTTTCTGTTGGATCACTGGACTCGCTGCAAATGATCAAGATACTGAGCAGGCAACGGGCACACCCCAGATCACAGAATGTCAAGGTTTGCCTGTGGCTGTGGTCAGAAATGATGAACCAGAGAAAAATATCTACAGTTAAAACATAACAGAGGGGCCCCTTCTGAAACATTAACCTATCGTCCACCTCCAGGTGCTGACTGTCTCACTGAGCAATCCAGTGCTTTGTTATGTTTCCCTCTTGGAAAGAGCAATGTACTCCAATTCCTTGGTGCCAACTTCAATCAAGAGTTACCCAAACTGCTCTGCCTGAAGGCTTAGGAGGCATTTATGTACTTAAATGGGATCAGGTTAAATAGGTTTAACTTACACGACCGGACCTGTAACTCCTTCACTCTATCCAAGAAGTTCTCTGAACCTATGCGATGGCTTCAAGGCAAATCACGACGATATGAAAAAAATAAAATCGTAGGTAATACAATGATCAGAGATAATTTTTATGTCACATCACATACGCACATCCGCGAAGTTTTTTGCAGCCAAGCCGTTCCGCACAGATGGTTTATCGTGGGGTCTGTGTATTTTGTCCATTTGAGTTAAGCCTGTCACTTCAGGAGTGGTGTTAGGTGCATGACACAAGAACAATGAGTCAACATGGGTGATGTAATGTCACAATGCCAAAAAATATTTCAAAGGTTCTTTGGAGCAACGTAACAATGCCAAAAAATATTTCAAAGGTTCTTTGGAGCAACGTAACAATGCCAAAAAATATTTCAAAGGTTCTTTGGAGCAACGTAAAAGTGACCAGACAAGTAGAGAATCAGGTCCCAACAAGACGTTTGGTCTCTTAAATGAAAATGCTGGCACAGCATGCCAGCAGAGGTTTTTTTTAAAAAAAAGAGGGTATTAGTGCGCTATGCAGAAATAGACAAACTGGGGCTTAGAACAAGCTCCAGGTAGTACATTAAACAAAAAGCAAGACCCCCACTCCCCCAACCCAAGCTCTGTAACCTCCTCCAGCCCTAAAACAACCTTCTGAGATCTCTGCAGTCCTCTAATTCTGGCCTCACACCCATCTTTGATTTTTATTCCTCGGCCACTGGTAGCTATGCTTTCAGCTGCCTAGGTCCTAATTTCTGGAATACCTTCCCGAAGCCTCTCAATCGCCCTCTCCCTCTCATCCTTTAAGACATTCCTTAAAACCTACCTCACTGACCAAGTTTTTGGTCACCTATTCTAATACCTCCTTACGCAGCTCAGTGTAAAATTTTGTTGGATATATCAATCTTTAAGTGCCTTGGAACATTTTACCATGCTAAATGAGTTATATAAATGCAAGCTGTTGTTGAAACATGTGATCATTACTTTTGAACTAAATAATAAATGTTTGAGACTTGACATTTTATTTGCAGATGACATTCCAGGCATTATCCAGGTGTAAATTAGGGAGGGTATTAAGCTGCCAAGATAGATTTATAAATGCTGATTTGGAAAGCCATATGTGGCCTTATACACAAGATGGATCACCTCATTAATCAGTAAAATCAGTGCAGTGGCACCCAGCTAATTGAAACCTATGGCAACGTAAGCAATTGTCAACCTGCTTCCTCTTCTCTTAGTAGTCTTTATATTGTGGAAATAAATAACTAGATTTTAAACAAATTAAACAAAGCAATGGCAGATTTGTCTTGCAAACATATCAATTTCTGGTCCACCCCATACCTGCAATAGAAGGTTCACCTTCTCAGATTAGTGCATCCATTCATGTTGTACACCAGGCCATGTCCAAAACCTCAGCTTTCACACCTGCACAGATACTGAATCAAGAGGATTGACTGCACCGTTAATCTGAAGCATTTAGACAAAGGGACTGGGAATTACCTTTTCCCTTTATTAGCAAATGTGACTGTTGTGGTAATGTATCTGCTCAGATTATGCAGTCTAGAGGCAGATAAAATCTTGGAAATTCAGTAAAGGTTAACCATGCCAACCCAATTTTCAGTTTGCTTATGTATTACTTGGATTTAAAGACCAAAATCCTGCATCCAGTTGACCAAAAATGAATGCCTCTTTAAGAGATTGTAATAATTACTGCAACAGCACATTCACTCCCAAGTTCACTATTTCACAAAGGGAAAATAAAACTTAGTCTAATACTCTATATGATATTGCTGGATCATGGTGCTAGGTTAGTGTGAAATGGGTTCATGAAGCCCATTGATATAGAAATGGCAGTGGCTATTAGATCCAGAATACAGAAGTAGCATTCTGTGGAAACTTTAGCTGAATAATGTCTCATAGGTCAAGAATCATTCTGATGTCCTAGCACTTCAAGAGACGTCTGAAAACTTATGCCTAGAAGCTGAAGATGCTGTACTGGCTCCAGTTGGGATTCTCCAACATTTGTTTTGAAGCCTCATCTCTTGGAAGCAGAGTAGGATCTGCCATGCCTTTCATGAAGCACAACTGGCTGATGAGAGCTCTAAGTATTGGCAGGTGTGCAAATGTTAAGCCTCAAGTAGCTGTAATCACAGAAAGGAATATCAAAAAAATCTGGTGTTCAAGTGAGCCCTTTCCTCCTTTGATCTGCTACCTTAATATGTTTGTGCTGCATATAAACAACCATATGGAAATAATGCATTCTTGCAGTCGATTTCATCTAGCCAGTTAACAAGACAAACTGCTTCAATCAACTATAGTCAACTTTTGCACATCACAGCCAGAATTTGGGAACTATAAAAGCTAACAAAAACAACAGATTACTGTTCCTGAGATCGGGAAAGATTACTTTTCTTCAACACAGCCTTCTCATCCTTTGAAGTTAGTCAAAAATCGAGGTACTAGAGTAGGTTTAAAAAGATTTACAAGGACACCAGTACTGAGAAGTTATACCCATCAGGAAGACTGAACAGGCTGGGGCTTTTTTTTCTAGAAAGAAGGCTGATGAGTGATCGAATAGGGATCCTTATAGTTATGAAGGGGGTTTGATAGGTCAGACATAGAGATGATGTTTCTACCTGGGGGAATCCAAAATTATGGATTATAAATATAAGATAGTCACTCGCGCAGTCGGGCTGCACAGTGGCTAGCACCTCAGCCTCACAGCTCCAGTTATACTAATTCTACATTAATCCCATATATCCCCACCTTCAACCCGGGTTCAATTCTGGGTACTGCCTGTTTGGAGTTTGCAAGTTCTCCCTGTGTCTGCGTGGGTTTTCGTCGGGTGCTCCGGTTTCCTCCCACAGCCAAAGACTTGCCGGTTGGTGGGTAAATTGGCCATTATAAATTGCCCCTAGTATAGGTAGGTGATAAGGAAATATAGGGACAGGTGGGGATGTGGTAGGAATATGGGATTAGTGTAGGATTAGTATAAATGGGTGGTTGATGGTCGGCACAGACTCGGTGGGCCGAAGGGCCTGTTTCAGTGCTGTATCTCTAAATAAAATAAAAAATAAATCCAACAGGAATTCAGGAGAAATTTCTTTAACCAGAGTGATTATAATGTGGAACTTACTATCACAAGGAGTAGTAGTGGAGGAGAATAACAGATGTATTTCAGGGAAAGCTAGTATTTACTTAAGGGAGAAAGGAAAAGAATAAACTGATAAGGTGACATAAAATAGGGGTGGGAGAGGTTTGTGTGGAGCATAAACCAGTTGGGTCGAATGGCATGTTTCTGTGCTGTAAATCCTACATAATTCTGCGTTCTCCACATGCAAATTAATTTGATTTGTTGTCCAACTGGGAAGTCACATCTGTCAATAAAGATCTTTGCTTTTTTTGATTGCATGTGAGATCTATTTTGAAATCCCCCTCGGTTCTGACTGAAATAAAAACAGTCAAGATTAGGGTGATAGCACAATCAGGCCAAAGGCACTGATGAAAGAGAGTTGTAGTTTTACAAATGGAAGGTGAACAAAGTTTTATGATAAATACTGGAAGGAAAATAATTTTACAATGGCAAGTGGAAAGAGCAGCGGAATAGGATTAATTGGATAGCGCCTCCGAAGAGCTAGCACAATAGGTCAAACGGCCTGCTTCTGTGCGTGCTGTAACGTTCTATAATTCTAACATTTAAGTAAGGAAGACAATGGCCATTTGCACGTCAACAATCTAAACTTCACATATGTACACTCAGCAACAACCCTTTCAAATCTTTACACACTGCACAGCACGCATATCATTGTTCACTCAAACACATTAGCCCTTTCATGTTCTGCACAGCATGCACATCCTTTCCTATAAACATATCCTGATAAACACACATGCGCTTGCAAATGTATTTCTGCATGTTCAACATAAACACTGGTTCATATCTCAAAAAGGTACACCAGTAGGGTTTCCAACCCACACCCCTCCTTGACCTCAATAAATGCTGTAACTGGTGAAAACATTTGCACCCCCACCCCACCCCCCCATCCCCTGGGGATACAAAAGTTTGGTAACTTCAAATGTTTGATAAAGTAGAACTATATGAAATTTTGAAAACCCTACACCAACATTTTATGCGGCACAGTGGTTAGCACCACAGCCTCACAGCTCCAGCGACCCAGGTTCAGTTCTGGGTACTGCCTGTGCGGAGTTTGCAAGTTCTCCCTGTGACAGCGTGGGTTTCCGCCGGGTGCTCCGGTTTCCTCCAACAGCCAAAGACTTGCAGGTTGATAGGTAAATTGGCCATTGTAACTTGCCCCTAGTGTAGGTAGGTGGTAGGAGAATTGAGGAAAGCAGGGGATATATGGGATTAATGTAGAATTAGTATAAATGGGTGGTTGTTGGTCAGCACAGATTCGGTGGGCTGAAGGGCCCATTTCAGTGCTGTATCTCATATCTTGCTTATAATGACCTCCTACAGGAAGTTTTTTTTCTAATGTGAGGTTATCCATCTGATTTTTAGAATCATAAAGCACAGGAGACGGTGTCCGGCACATCTTGCCTATACAGCTCTTTTTAAGTGCTATCCAACGAGTCCCATATTCCTGGTCGTTTCCCAATGCCCTGGAAATTTTTTGCCCTTCAAATATATATGTAATTCCCTTTTGGAAGATATTAAACCAGCTTCCACTACCTTTCAGGCACTGCATTCCAAATCTTAACTTGCTGCATAATAAAAAATACTGTTCTCCTCTTGTTCTTTTGCTAATTAGCTTAAATCTGTGGCCTCTGGTTACTGACTCTCTTGCCAATGTAACGACTAAGGCAGGAGGAGTGCACTGTTTATTCTAGTTCCACTTCTCTACAACATATACTTACATTTTTTTTCCCACTTACCAATATGGTCAATCATAGATTCTATTTTTATCCCAGAATAAAACACACCAACCAGGTTTCTTTAATAAACAACGTTATCAATTTATTATAAAACAAGTCTCAACCAGTAATGAAATAAAGCATAAACACACAGATTGAAATGTTAAAGCTCCCTTTTTACCTTGGCCCGTCACAATCACACTGGTCAACCGGAAAAAAAGGAATTTTTGTTTTTAGAGCTCTATTACAGAAAAAAAGGGCTGAATACTTACGCATTCTCGAAGAAAAAACAAATGAGATATGTCATGTTCCAAAACTGGCATACAGTCTAGCCTCCAAGTATACATGGATGAGTCATTGGGATTTTTTAGAACAGTTCTTTTCAGGCAGCATTGAGAATTAATTTAGCAGACTTTTCTTCAAAGACAGAAGACGAGATGAGTTGACACAGTGAACTTTGCAGGATCTTTTAAAGAGGTGCTGGGAAGCTGAGCTGGGGTATGGTCTTCTCGCCTTCCTTGGGAATTCTCTTCTCTCCTTGGAAGTTCTCTTCCCTCCTTGGCAGTTCTTTCCCTTTTTATACAGTTCAACCCTAACTCAAAACAATTTAAAAGCGAAACCGATAACAGGAGGTCAACCTTTCGACCTCCATCAATCTTGACCAGTCACTTCTTTGTAAACAACTTCTCTAGGTGTTCAAAGTTCTCTGTTGTTTATTGAGCTGGAAGTCAGGTGGTCTCCCTGAAAAGTCTGTTTTCCTCATAAGATCTCTCAGTGCCCCTTTTAATAAACATTTCCAGGGACTGTTTTTCAAAGTCAAGTTGCCTTTACATGACCCCCTTTGAAAACCTCAAAGTTCAACGTTTCATCAATCTTTCAAAAATGAATCCTCAAACTATATACTTAACTAAACAGAGGCACTTTTGTAACACCAATGAAATCACTTTCTCCTATTTATACAATCAAAACCCTTCAATTCTTCAGATAATTCCCATTATTTGAATAAGATGCAACTCCCAAACCCCCAAAATTTATGATTTTCCAGTCATTTGAATTTTTCCCCAGGGTAACCTTGTATCGTAGAGGTTTGGACACCCGCCACATTGGGGCTTTGTGACATTCAGCGTTGAATTTCTAATGGCATGTAATATTTACTTACTGGAGTGCTTCCCTCCCACCCCATTCTTGGTACATAGAAATTACATTTGGTGTTAAACTTTAATCTTCAACTGACAGCACTAAAAACAATAGATTATCTGGTCATTATCACATCGCTGTTCGTGGGAGCTTGCTTTGCATAAATTTGCTGCTGCGTTCCCTACATTACAACTGTGACCACAAGTTCGAAAAATAGCTCTGGATGGAAAGCACTTTGGAAAGTCATGAGGTTGTGAAAGGCACTATATTAAATGCATTTTTCTTATTCTAGATGCTATTATGCAGGTGCCATCATTGCACACTATCACAGCCAAATGTCTGCCCCCTTCAGGCCAGAAGAACAAGCTGGATCTGGGGATTGCAGTAAATAACCCACCATAATTCCTGTGCAATTTAAAACTTAACTCCCCTGTAAAAACACAGCCAACGTATGTCATCTGAAAGAAATAACCATCATCCTGCCCACCCCCACAAGCTTACTTGTGATGTTCAAGTTTAGATAGTCCTTTGGAGAATCCATGGGATTGCAATGTTTTCAATAGTCAGTGCAGTATTATTCATATAAAAATGGACAATGACACACATAATACACATGTACAGGGTAGCAGTGTTAACCATTTATGTTTTATTTAAACTGCATGACAAATACTGATCTCTTATAGAACCTACATGTTTTGTAGATCTACTTTGTACTAATAGTGTTACATAAAAGCTATCTAGGATAAACACAAGTTGTTTTTACTCAAATTTACTTCGATAGATTAAAAAGCTAAGCTTGTGCCATTATCACAAAGTCATTTGCACAAAGTTGTATGTAGGAAAGACTGAACAGGTCACGGCCTTTTTTTCTCTCAAAGAGAGGTGACCCAACATATTTCATTAAAATTATGAAGGGGTTTGAAAGGGTATATATAGATAAAATGTTTTCACTTGTGGGAAGAGACCAAAATTAGGGATCATAAATACAAGATAGTAGATTTATGAGAGACTAAGAGATTTGGGAGAAACTTCTTTATCCAGAGAGTGCTGAGAACGTGGAATGCGAAATCACATGCAGCAGTGAACTGAATAGCATATATGCATTTAACAAGAAGCTGGATAAGTACATGAGAAAGAAATAGAAGTTTATGCTGAGATGAAGGAGGGTGAAGGAGGTTGGTAGGAGGCTCATGTGCAGCATAAACACAGGAACGAATCAGTTGGGCCACATGATCTGTTTCTGTGCTGTAAATTCTCACGAACAGCTCAACACAAATGAAGTTATAAGCACAAAGTTGAACATTTGAAAGAAAAAAAGTTGCATGTTTTAAGGAATGATTTTGAAGTTTCAGCAATAGAAACGAATCAGCCCAAATCCCTTTCACTTGCTCTTCATGTGGAGGACACATTTGTAAAAATATTCTCGCTCAGCTTTATATGTTAGCGCTGTTTAACCCTGAGGATGTCTATGTTAAACCACACCTGTCTCTGAAAGAAAGCATCAAATCTCTATAGAAATGCTTGGGTGTGTTTATATAGCAAGCCTTAACTGGTAAGGATTTTTTTTTTAAAAAAGGAACATATCAATTAATAGTGTTCAAAATAATGAATGGTTTTGACAGAGTAGATCAGGAGGCTGTTTTCATTGGGAGGAGGGTCACAAACCCGAGGCCACAGATTTAAGATAATTGGCAAAAGAACCAGAGGGGCCAAATTATTTTTTTTTTATACAGCGAGTTAGGACGATCTGGAATGCACTACCTGAAAGGATGGTGGTAGCAGATTCAATAGTAAGGTTGTTACAATAAGTTTTATTTTTGTACTAAAATCTTAGAATTCTGTTTTAAAAAACTGAAAAAAGGATTTTCAGTGGACATGAACACCTGTAAATAGCTGAAATTTTTGAATGTTGACTTTGTGCACAATAGGAAAAGCAAGCAGTTTCACGGAAGCCAGCTAGGCGAACAACACTTTGAATAACAGGGGAGACAGTGTGTCTGGCCAGGTTATCGGCTCAGGAAGGTTTACTTTTTTTTGGACCCTTCTAAAAACCAGTGAGTTGGATAAAGAGCAGGCATTTGAAATTCGTTTTTAGACCTGCCTAGAGATCAAAGTGGAAGACCCAGAAAAAGACCTCTTGCTGTAAAGCAAACGTGCATCTCTTGAAAAGAAATTTTGTATTTGAAAGGTGGCAGATTCTTATTGCCTCTTGTCTCTGAAGAATTCCTGCACCCAATGTGGTTCCTATTTCCTCCTGTGTTTTGGGAAAACCTGGAACCTGAAGAAAGCTTTTGCTGCTATACTGCTGCTGTGAATCCTAAGCTGACCTGTCGCTACACCCCTTCTGAAAGACCTATGTGATGCTTGCTGCAGCCAAATTGTCTTGAATGCCTACGCATCAGAGACTGTTCATCAACCTCACCTGGAGAGACTTAGAGTGGCATTCGACTATTTGGCTTTGTGACATCCCACCCAACCGAAGAATTTACTACCGGAACGTGACAAACTGATTTATTTTATTATTGCTTCTGTTCCTAGGAAACAGCTGTAAACAAAAACCCTTTTTCTCGGATAACCATTTCTTTTTTGAATGTATGTGTGTGCGCATGAGGACTCGGGAAATAAAGAGCTTTCATATATATAGATTTATCTCATTCATGGTTAAGACGTAATTTTTTCTCTAATAGTTAATGTCGTTGTTGTTTGAAGAAACCTGGTTGGTGTGCTTTATTCTGGGGGACAAATAGAATCTAATTGGCTGTTCTTCGGTAGGTGGGAAAAAATTATTGATATGCTGTGACCCATGGAGAAGTGGGACTGACTTAACAGCACATTTCTCCCATCTTGGTCGTAACAACTTTCAAAAGGGAATTGGATAAATACCTAAAAAAGGAAACATTTTCAGAGCTACAGAGAGAGAAACTAATTGGAAAGCTCTTTCATAGAACCTGCGGAGGCACAATAGGTGCAGAGGCACCTTCTGTGCTGTATAATTCTATATAGTTGGCTGCACTGTGCCACAGCAACTTAATGCACCAGTGCTTTAAGAGCAGCAAAGCTGAATCACCACTTGCTTTCCTCCCATGGCAAGCTCACAGCCACAGGTGGGTTTATTTGCCGTTTCTCACAAATGTACAGTAAAATAGGAGCAAGAGGCAACCCACACCACTACTTAACACCTCACAGTATTTTAAGTGAAGTATTGTCAAGAGAAAGACTTGTCTGAGAATTGATGCAAAGCACTTCACGGGAATTAGTTTTTGAAGAATACTAAATATGGGTTTGGTAGCAAAACGCTAGATAAGTAATCCAGAGGCCCGGAGCCATGCTTTCAAATCCCCCACCACGGGAGATGGGGAATTTAAATTCAATTAAATAAATCTGGAATTAGAAGCTAATATCAGTAATGGTGACCATGAAACTACCCAACTGTTGAAAAAACCCACCTGGCTCACTAATGCCCTTTAAGAAAGGAAATCTGCCGTCCTAATGCAGGCCTGGCTGACATGTGACTCCAGACCCACAGCAAGGTGGCTGACTCTTAACTGCCCTCTGAAATGGCCTATTAAGCCATTGAGTTGCATTCAAGACAGCAGCTCATTCACAACTCCTCAGATAATAAAGCAGTCTATGCCTGCATGCAGCAAGACCTGGAAAACATTCAGATTTGGGCTGTTAAGTGGCAAGTAACATGCACAGCACCACAAGTGCCAAGCAATGACTATTGCCAACAAGAGAGAGTCCAATCACCTCCCCTTGACACTCACGGACATTACCATTATTGAATCAGCCACCATCCACTAGAAACTTAAATGGACCAATCACTAGAAATCACCATCTGACTCTCCTGTTAGGGGCACATGATAAGCAAATACTGCAACTGCAAGAGCAGGTCAGAGGTTGGGTATTCTACAATGAGTAACTCATCTCTGGACTCCCCAATGCCTTTGCGCCATCTACAAAGCAAAAATCAGGAGTGTGATGGAATACTCTCCACTTGCCTGAATGAGTGCAGCTCCAACAACACCCAAAAGGCTCGAAACCATCCAGGACAAAGCAGCCAGCTTGAATGGCACCTTAACCATTCACTCCCTCCACCACCAGCATACAGTGGCTACAGTGTGTACCATCTACAAGATGCACTGCAGCAACTCGCCAAGCCTCCTTTAACACACCTTCAAACCCGCAACCTCTACTACTTAGAAGGACTAGGGCAGCAAATGCATGGAAACACACCACACTGACTTGGAAATATATCACCAAGCTAATCCAGTTTTTGGTGGAGTTGCTGAGGGAGGAATGGTAGCCAGGACACTGGGAGACCTTCCTAATCATCGAAAAATATCATGGGATCTTTAGCGTCAAATTGAGCAGCAGACAGGATCTTGACATCTTTACTTAACATTGCATCTGAAGGCTGGCACTTCTGCAGTGCTTCCTCAAGGTCTGGAGTGAGGCTTGAACCCACAATCTTCTGACTCATGGAGAGCTACCAACTAAGAAACCTGACATGGATACAGGTATGGGAGAAATCACTATCGGACTCTCCTGTTAGGGGCACATGATACACAAAGCCAGAGAAACTAACTTCTTAAGGCAAGATATATTTTCCTCTTGCTCACCACTGCTCCTGCTCCTCCACTCCCATTCATATATTACTTCACCTGTCTTTAGGCCTCCTCAAATCACATACCAAGGGTGGCGGGGCTGGCTCCCAGAGCTCTGCCTACACTGACTAGCTGCAAGAACAGCATTGGGGTATGGGGTTGCCCTGATGGTTCTGCCCTCCTATGTCTATACAGCTTAGCTCAGAGTGGAACCACAGGCCTGAAAGCCACAGGGATTTTTTTTTGTTAAAAGAAACATGCTAAGTATCCCAACATGAAAACTGAATTAGCCAAGAAAAATTAATTTCCACTGGGGACCCCCCTCAGGAACACAACAGAACACTGAGCAAACAATTTATTCAATCACTAGGAAGTATTTGGCTCCGTTGGGACACGGTATTTTAAAATGTGGCTTGCAAAAGCAAACAAACAGCAGTCGAAAATAGTTGATGTCAAGGCCCCTGATTCTGCTGCCAGGGAAATAAAAGAAAGGGTTTTTAAAAAACATTAATTTTGCTGTAGCAAACAATCATGTCCTCGAAATAATCCTTCACACCAAATTTGTGGAAACGGGGCACTTCTTGGGGCCTCAGAGGACATATTGCTGTAATGTAATATTTCCGATAACCTTATTCAAACACTTTTCTAATGTAATCAAATTAACAACCATTTGTAATAACATAATCAGTACTGACAAAGATATCATGATATCATGTTTGGAATCCTACCGCGTTCCAGGTTTAATGGGTTTTAAGTATGGCAAGCGTAATGTTAGAGGCAGATGTTTGCAAACAAAGCAACATTCTTCAGCCTCTTCTTACCCATTGGTCCCCGAAGGCAGTTGTGGATCATTTTATTGACATTCTTTAATCGCAAGATAAAGTAGGCTTCAGGAAATGGCAGAGTCAAATACAGATGAATCTTGCACAGAGAATAAATTGCCAAATAAAATATTAATCATACACTAAAATGAATTCACACAGCATTAGAGTGTGTATTTTAGTCTTAATAGAAGTTTCAATTATGCAATCCACTGCATCAATGTTTCCCAAAACAAGTTGGAATTAATTGATCCTGTTTCCCTGACCACCAATGCTCTCCCTCTCATCTGAAGGCACTGGGTCACACTTGCAGTTGTGATGCAAAGCAGCCACCTACTGAGAAAATAAATAACTTAAAAAGCATTCAATGTTCATTGAGGACAGAATCAGACTCCACTATGATGTCCCCTTCCCTTGGTCAAACAGCCAAGATAAGGAAAGCCGTGGGCAACTGTATTCCAACAAGTCACTGTTTGCACAAGAGTAGAGAAATGATTAGAAAAAACTTGCATTTATACAGCAACGTTCATGACCACAGGACATCCCAAAGTGCTTTACAGTCAATGAAATACCTTTTTGATGTGTTATCACTGTTGCAATATAGGAAAGGTAGCAGTCAATTTGTGCATTCCAAACTCCCACAAACAGCAATGTAATATTGACCAAATAATTTGTTTTTGTGATGTTGACTGAGGGATAAATATTGGCCAGGGCACCAGGGATAACTCTCCTGCTCTTCTTGAAAATAGTGCCATAAGATCTTTTACGCCTACCATTTTCTTTTAATTCTTGCCTGGCATTCGCAAAGCCAGCATTTTGTTACCCAACCCTAATTGCCCTTAACAACTGAGTGGTTGCTAGGCCATTTCAGAGGGTAGTTGAGAGCCAACTATATTGCTGTGGGTCTGGTGTCACACGTAGGCCTACCAGGTAAGGATGGCAGATTTCCTTCCCTAAAGGACATTAGTGACTGGATGGGTTTTTACAACAATTGATTATACTTTCATGGCACCATTACTGAGACTAACTTTCAATTCCAAATTTTTATTCATGAATTGAATTTATGAATTAATTGAATTTCCACCAGCTTCCATGATGGAATTTGAACCCATGACCCCAAAGTATTAGCGTGGGCCTCTGGATTACTAGTTCAGTGACATTACTGCTTTGCCACCATCTCCCCCACCCGTGAGAGCAAACAGGGCTTCGGCTCAACATCTCATCCGAACGACAGTACCTCTGACAATGCAGCAGTTCTCTCAGTTCTGCATTTTTGCGCTCAAGTCCTGGAGTGGGCCTTGAACCCACAACTTTCTGACTCAGAACTGAGAATGCATCCAACTAAGCCACAGCTGATACTGGAAAAAAAAGTGTAGCATTGTAAAAAAAATTACTATGATTAAACACATCTCATTAGCCCATCAAATAGCTGCTCGTCTATTATAAACTAACTTTCCGCGATATACTAGCTCAAAAGACCGGTATCCCAGCCTTCAACGATCATATGAAAATGACAGGTAGGAAAAGACCAGCTTCTTTATCAAGCCTGTGCCACATTCGCAATTCCCAGAGCATCATGACCAGACACTTGACCAGAAAGGTCACAGACCTGAAATATTTTAACCCTGCTTCTCTCTCCACAGGTGCTGTTAGTTAGTTTAGAGATACAGCACTGAAACAGGCCCTTCGGCCCACCGAGTCTGTGCCGACCATCAATCACCCATTTATACTAATACTACACTAATTCCATATTCCTACCACATCCCCACCTGCCCCTATATTTCCCTACCACCTACCTATACGAGGGGCAATTTATAATGGCCAATTTACCTATCAACCTGCAAGTCTTTTGGCTTGTGGGAGGAAACCGGAGCACCCGGAGGAAACCCATGCAGACACAGGGAGAACTTGCAAACTCCACACAGGCAGTACCCAGAATTGAACCCGGGTCGCTGGAGCTGTGAGGCTGCGGTGCTAACCACTGGGCCGCCCCGCTGAGTATTTCCAGCACTTTCTGTTTTTATGACCAGACACTTCCCTGTAGTCATGGAATCTTTTGGGAGACAGGAAAACCCAGTGCCAATGAGGAAAATATACTCAGTAAAATTCCTCTCAAGCAATCAAAACCAGATTAGGAAATCACATGGACCATGTGTTATCTATATGATGCGAACTCTACCTCAGTTAGGAACCAGTTCAGCTCCCTTCTAAACATTGTAGCTGTTCTCTTGTTTTCAGATTCTCAATCTACAAGGTCAGGAGTTAATGTTCCAGGTTTCAAGATTTAAATTTTCTTTGTAGAGGCTAGCAAGCTTGCACAGGCAGTAAAACAGGAGTTTTGCATTGGTAGTCGCAGTCCTAGCTTTTCATATGTATTGCATGCTGTTCAATTTCAGTCAACATTTCAATAAAACACTATGCTCTATTATTCATATATCTGCATTTTGTGGCATGAAAAACATGCATTCGGATGAAATTTATATGTCAAACTTTACAGTAAGTGGACATGACAGAAAGTGACTTAAAAACCAAAGTACCTGCTCTCCTAGTTAGAGGAAGTAGTGAGGGACATTAAGGCAAAATAAAAACATTCAAAAAAGTTCACACATAAAATAGTCACCAACAATCTTTAATAAAAATTAGACATAAATTTGACAAATTATCACCTTTGACAATACAAGAAAGGGGAGCAGTCACCAAATGAAACTTTACAGTGTTTAGAATTGCTTGTTTTCAGCTTTAAACTCTTTGCCTGTAAGTGCTCACTTACAACACAATTTAACTAAATTGCATTCTCTTTCTTTCTTTTGGGCCTCCTTATCTCGAGAGACAATGGATGACTCAGTGCCAAGAAATTGAAGAAGAGTCTCTTCATGCAAAATTAGCCCAATTTATATTGAAAAGGGTGTTGTATTGGCAAAAAGCTGCAATGTGCTGGCACAACAGCATTGTAATGCTTAGAGCTGATACATTTCCAAGATCTATACATGACATGGATTATTTAGTAATGCCAAGCAAGGTGCGTCAGTATATTGCAGTTTGACATACCAGGATCTAGGTGACAGAAGACACAGGCCCAGTCCTAAAACAAATGCTGGTGTTCCAAAAACTACTTGAGTTCATTATTGCAGTAACGAGATACCACACAATAATGGAATTTTATGTTGTGTGCAATTCTCATGATTTCACAGTAGCAGCTCTGATGCAGAACAATGAAATGGGAGCTTATAGGCAATTTTAATGTGTCTTGACAAATCACAAACACTCAGTTGACAAACGTCGAAGGCAAATACAAGTACTAGTAAATCAGTAGGAATTTTAAAGATCCTTGAAGAAAATCCAGAGGCAAGTTAATGGCAGAGAAACAACTCCTGATTCTGATCTTGTCACACTAGCTTGCCTGGTGCATCTAAACACATTAAGTGACACAACATAATGCTAACCAAGTTATATTGGCAACATGTAACTGGATACTCTGGCTTCCTCTGAAATTTGAAGTACACTGTGTCTCCTCAGACGTCATTATGCCTGCTGTGTAGGACATGGTATAGTCGATGTTCTGCATTTCAGAGGAATTTGAAATACCCTGTATATGTGTCCAGTACGATCCAGTCTCCACAGCTTACATCCGTTGGCCAACTCTCTGCTTGCACTAGCCTGAAAATTCAGACCATTGGGTGGCTCTGACATGCACCATAATGGAATTTAAAAAAGCTTCTAGTGAAGTGTACAAGTTTGAAAATATTCAGATTAGGTAGTTGTTTATAATTTGCATCAAAGTTTGAGATCACTGAAAGCAAGAGCATAAAGCACAACAGGGAGATAAAGTCTGAAAAAAATACCAGAGTGTTTGATTTGTACAAACTATGGGAAATTTTGCTCATGCTTTTTACTACCTATCTGGCACTGAAGGTTCAACAGTAATATAAAGATTCCATATTTGCTGATATATTGCAATAAACACACTTCATGTTTGCATTTTATAGCTACTCTCCAAACACTAATAAAATCACTACTTTTATATTTCTAGTACAATAAAGGACAAAGGAGATTTGCACCCAACATGCACATTGACTAGTTAAAAAAAACAGTGCCGAGATGAATAAGAGCTTTTACCAAAACTATACATCACTTCCTTCAAGCTATATTAGAGATATCAAACTTTACGAATTACTTGTTTGCCGTTAAAATCAAAAGGACAGTCTTGACCTACACTTCCACTCAGCATGAGGTTACCATGCTACATCACTATGTGCTTTGTAGCCTATTTACAATACACTCAATTCGAGACAGGGCTCACTTTGTGGAGTGCTGGCAGTATTCTGTAGTTTGTGTTGCTTGATCACCCAATATACAAATCAACCCAGCCATAGGCAGGAAAACAAGTGGTGACAGTTTGCAACTACATATCATTGGCTGAGTATAAGAGTGGGGATTGTAATCGGAAAGCTTGCGAGATTCATATATTTTCATTTACATCAATACTTGGAGTCTATGTACAATTTAAAAATAAAATCTCTGCCTTTAAAAGCACAGTGTGCTGCAATGTGGATGGGTTTGAACTCGCATACCATTTTTAAACAGTAATGGTCACCATCAGAGACCTTTAAAAAAATAATCAGTTAGCTACAAATGATCAATTCTTTTTTGAAAAACTTTTTTTCCCATTTAGTTCCACCTGCGTCTCAGTTAACTAAAAAGTTTTTAAAAATCTCAAGAAGCAGTTAATGAGATAGAAAAGAATAAGAGAAAGAAAGAGGTACACGAATAAATGTGTCTATTACTGGAAACCTGCACTAATCTCATTGTCGCGTGGATCACTTATATTCAACAGTCTAAACATAATCCGTGAGAGTTTCTGCAATAGGAAAATCTTTACCCGTGACCACAGTTACTGCAGATTGACCCAAGTTTGTTTAGATCTTCAGTTTCACGTAGTGCAATGACATCAATAGGGGTAAAGAAAAAAAAAGAAAATGTTTATGACTTCCCTTTATGGTCCAGAACTCAAGAAACATTTATCAAATACAGACCTGTGCAACAGAATTTGACATTGTTCTGGAAAATGGATACAAGATCTACTCCCATGTGTAAAAAGCAGGCATGGCATCATTCAAATGTAAAGAATGTTGCCTTCCTCAACTATACATTGCTGCACGCCGCACTCTAAAAACTGCCATACGAAAGGGTGATCATCATTGGATAAGATCAATACATCTCAACAAAGGCTGTCAAACGGACACCTATGCTGTAGACCACACAGCAGTGTTGAAACTAAGTCATCACCAACTTAGTTCTGCTCCTAAGTGTGCACTGCACCGCAAAACACCCTTGCCAGTGGAACACATACTGTCAGAAAATGCTAAATAGAAAGAAAACATACCAAGACCTGCAGAAATTTGTCTCATAGAGCAGCATTGACTGCTATGCACTCTGAGGAAACAGCCACAGCCTGTTGGCAGGACGCTGCATGGTTGTAACTGACAACCCAGCTGCACCTCAGAATTTGACTTGGGGAGTGCAACTCTTTGCACCGTGATCTGGGTCTGACAGCCACTCTTGGAAGCCGTGCTACATATTAAAGGATAAGAATTAAGGAGCTTGTTGTCCAATTAACTTCCATCTAAATAATCTCTTTATCATATTTTAATGGGATTTATTTCTCATCCAGTTTGCATTTCCCAAACATGCCTGCAGATTAAGTGGCTAGCTCATCCACTAGCAAGTAGATAAAATCAGTCCCCCCCTTATACAAATCGTATTCTATTTTAGTTTAGTTTAGAGATACACCACTGAAACAGGCCCTTCGGCCCACCGAGTCTGTGCCGACCATCAACCACCCATTTATACTAATCCTACACTAATTCCATATTCCTACAACATCCCCACCTGTCCCTGTATTTCTCTACCACCTAACTATACTATGGGCAATTGCTAATGGCCAATTTAGCTATCAACCTGCAAGTCTTTGGCATGTGGGAGGAAACCGGAGCACCTGGAGGAAACCCACGCAGACACAGGGAGAACTTGCAAACTCCACACAGGCAGTACCCAGAATTGAACTCGGGTCGCTGGAGCTGTGAGGCTGCGGTGCTAACCACTGCGCCACTGTGCCGCCCAATTTGTAAACTAATAAGCAGATTTACAGCAAAGCTGAGTGTGACATAATAATTGATGATAAAAATGAAAAGGTAACTGTACAATCTGTGTGACTGTCAAAAGCCGCATACAACTTTTCTGCAAAGCTCCCTCGTTCGTTGGGAAAATTTCATCGGAATTCAGCAAGGCCACAAGATGAGACTGGAGCACAGCTCACAACTCCATCAGGGAACATGATAAAATGCAGTTAACAATTACAGTTCCTGTTGGCCACCACAGGGCGAGGCGGAGAATGACCAAAGGGATGCCCAAGATCCAGAGCTCCGTGCCCTCCTAGGGAGAAGGGTGAATTATGATGGGAAAAAGGTATCAATGCAAGACTTAACAAGGCTGAAAAAAATTAAAAGATTAACAAAACCAGCCTATTCAATATTCAATACTAACAACACAGTTCTAGTTTCAGATGCGGACAGTCTAGAGGAGAGCAAACAAATGTAATTACTGTATCGCTCCTTCACAGGAAATTCTGGTCAGAAAGCAAATGCTTTATTTGAATTTTTCAAATTGGACTGCGGCAGAAATTGGAAGCCCTGGTTGACTGGAAATGTCGGCAACTCACTGCTGATCGTGCTTTTCTTGCTCGCTGAACGTAACCTTGGGCTGCAATACCGTGCTGTGCAAGGGAAAGATGGGTAGGCCACACATTATAATTTCACTTAAAATGAAAATGAATCCACACTGTCTATACTTATCACTTTATGTAAAACAGTTATGAATATAACCTCGAACCCCATGCCACTTGGACCCAGAATCAGGTGTACAGATCAATTAGGGGTTATTAATCAATGGAGTTATTAGCACTCTTCCTATTCAGCGAAAAGATAGATTCCGATAACAAAAACTTCAAAGAAGCATGTTGCTGCCCTCAGGCGGAAACTTGGAATATTCATTAGACTTTTATATATTGGGATTGAAGAGGAAGAGGTTGCTGTAACCCAATTTACTTTGCTCTGTCAATTGTGTGCTCATCAGGACGAGAGAGAAAAAATAGGAAATCTCTATGCACCCATGAAGTGCTCTCAGATGAGCTGCAACTAGGATTGGGTTCAGTTCAAAACTCTGTTACATAGCCCAGTAACATCCCTCAGAGAGGAACACACCTGCTGTTCTGCAAGACATTTTACTTTAAATGGGCTCCGAGTACAACTGTTAAACTTGTAACTTCAGATCATAAACAAGCTTGAATAGCATCAGGGATGCTTTTTTTTGAGGTAGGTTGGTTGGGGTGCGGGTGGGGAAGAATAGGAGGGGAAGTCAAATTCCATCCAGTTTACAGGGCTATATATATCCTAAGATACTGCTGGACAGCAGAGTGAAGTTCACAGGACTGGCTGAAATCTTTGATTTATTGATACTTCAATGCATTGAGATTTCTGCTCCTGGCTCAGTCCTGATCTGTTGGCTCTCCAGCTGATCCCCTGCAGTTTTTGTGCTATGTTTAAAACTGACCTGCTTCTCCTGGTATAAATGGGGTGGTAACCAGTGCTGTCCAGTGGCTGCCTTGTGATCTCCTCTATGGTTATTGATCACTGAGATCAGACAGTTCCATAACTCCCTAACCTGTTAATGTACTCAGAAAGGAGCAATATGAAGATTTAGCAGGCGGCAGAGGGTGCGATCTTGCATTGCTACATTTGCACTTCAAAGCAGGGCAGTAGTTGACCCAAAATTATATGCGCAACTAGTAAAGGGATCTTAAGCTTCATTAATATAGGCATTGAGTACAAAAGCAGGGAAGTTATACCGAACCTTTATAAAGTTCTGGTTAGGCTCCAATTGGAGTACTGCATCCAGTTCTGGTCCCCACACTTTAGGAAGGATGTGAGGGTCCTTGTGAGGGTGCAGAGGAGATTTACTAGAATGATTCCAGGGATGGAGGACTTTAGATACAAAGTTAAGTTGGAAACGCTGGGATTGTTCTCCTTAGAGCAACGGAGATTGAGGGGAGATTTTATAGAGGTATACAAGATTATGACAGGCTTAGATAAGTTAGACAAAAAAAAACTTTCCATTAACTAATGATGCAAGGACTAGGGGACACAGATTAGAGGTTTGGGCAAGAGATGCAGGGGGAATATGAGGAAGAACTTTTCTATGCAGTGGATAGCAATGTCCTGGAACTCGCTGCCCACAAAGATGGTGGAAGCAGAGACAATCAATGACTTCAGAAGGAAACTGAATGGTCACTTGAAGGAAATAAACTCGCAGGGCTACGGGTATCGAGCAGGTGAGTGGGATTGACTGGAAAGCTCCATGGAGAGCCGGCATGGACTCAATGGGCCAAATGGCCTCCTGTGCTGTAAATGATTCCCATCCGCCCCCCCCCCCCCCCACCCCCACCCCAGGTTGCTGGAGCTCCTGTCAGAAACAAGTGGTATGTTGATGCAAGTATGTAAACTGAGGTGGTAATGATGGAGTTAAGATGTCATATTCCATTCCTGGCTGGTTCAACACCATCATTTTCAGCTCCTAGCCACCACCATGGCAATTCAAGTTGGCAGGTGACCATTGAAAGCAAGAATTAAAGGGATTCTTAACTGCAGTTAGGGAAAACTGGACAGAGGTTTGGAAAACATTTTTGTGGCACACACTTGGGGATTTTGAGCCTTATAGAATTCCAAATTTAATGCCTTTGCTGCTGTAAGATGCCCGCTGCTCTAAAGTGCTATTTCCATTACTGACATTTATACCTCTCCCCACTAAGGTACTACTGCAGGTCCTTCAAATTTGGCCACCCTATTTTTTAATATTCTTTCACGGGATGTCAGTGTCGCTGGCAAGGTCAGCGTTTGTTACCCACCCCTAATTGCCCTTGAGGAGGTGGTGGTGAGTCGCCTTCTTGAACTGCTGCAGTCCATGTGGCATCGATACATCCACAGTACTGTTAGGGAGGGAAGTCCAGGTTTTTGGTCCAGCAACAGATTAACAGCCTTACTATCCGGGAGCTGTCCACTGGTGAGTGTTCAGCATGCTAACCACAATATAAATGAGGACCCAGGACGAAAATGGACCAGGTTTCACACAACCCACGCCCCTGCCACCGCACCTTGCCTGAACTGTGTTCAATTTCCCTCAATGCCAGTAGGTCCTCCAAATTTGAAGCTGAACCCAAAGGGCTGGAATGTAAAAGTTCTGACTGCAGTCACTGCCCATGCAGGGGGGTGGGGGGGAGGGGGGGGGGTGGAGGGAAGGAGAAGGGGGGCAAGTGAAGGCAGCAGAGTGCTATGATGTCATTTATTCCGACAGAATCTGGTCAGTTTTCACAGTAAAGGTACATGAGCAGTTACAGCTGCGAATTCACTGGAGAATCAGGAGCGGGTGAGGGCAGCCAAATGGAACTGAAAACTTACTTTGATACATCAAGGACTGGGCCCAGGCCAAACCTTAAAACCACCTAAGACTCCAAAGTTATTCTAAACTGATGTATCAGACCGAATCATTGCTTCTGTTATTACTGAAACTTAGATCATTTTCATGGTTAAAAATAAACTTTATTCTATGACACACAGTAGCTAACTGAGATCCACTACATCTAGGATCAAGCAAGTCCTCAGCTTCTCACTACATTAGATGAAATTAAGCAAACAATTTTGAAACTTACTTTACAACAGTAAGCACAGATGCTAACATTTATTCAATGCTTGGGTTGATCCAAGCCCTTACCCTAAAGGAGGAATAAATGTTTGCATCTGCGCTTAAAAACTATTACAACAGTTCAAATTTCAGTATCGGGTAACAAGGCAGGCACTTCTTGCAGGCAGTGGTTCTGTATCCCCCTAACAGAAGCTGCAAAGGCCATAAACAAAAAACGCCAGCATTTAACTAATGGCCAGGAATGTCCAACATTTCATTTGGGTTGATGACTAATTCCTACTGGCCGTTACTCTGTAAAAGTCATAAGATCTTCCCCCTAGGCTAAGACCAATTGTGGTAAAATTACTAAAACATGTAAAATAAGAACTTCTGAAGTTGAAAATGGACCGACTTTTCAAAAATATCAAGGGTTTGGGAAGCAAAGCACTTTCAGGAAAAGGAAGAAATATTGGAAGGCAAGTCAACTCAGGACATTTCGATGTATGGCAGAGCAGATCCGGATCTTACAATGATTTTAAACAGTCTCTTGCCAACAACTCTGTATTGAAATGATTTGAAATAGTGAAGAATAATGTTATCCAATGAGTGCTATAGTACAGCTTGAGATTACAGTCACATTATAAAGGCATGGACCTGGTAAATCACCATTCTGTGGGACAATAAGGTACGTTCAAAACCTGATGAGTAGCATGGGGTGAGTGGGAGAAAGAGGAAATATTTACAAAAGTAAAAAAGGATGCATCAGTCAAAACTCTCAAATGTGCAAGACCTAGGGGCTACAGAAAATGTTCTTGAGAAAGCAGTGGGATTTGTGTAAATGATTGTCTTCTTCTTTGACCTCCTTACCTCGAGAGACAATAGATAAGCGCCTGGAGGCGTGGTCAGTGGTTTGTACTCTGGAGGTTTATCTACTGATGTAGCTAAGGAAGCATTTTGGACAAAAGGCAGCACTGCAGCAGAATGCTTGCATGGTGTTTTCCCACAAACTTGGACATTTTTCTAAGAAATTATCAAGTTATCAGTATATTTCACAGACCAAAATTAATTTTTATATCTAAAAAGGACAAAAATATTATGGGGATAGCACGGGCAAGTGGTGTTGAGGTAGATGATCAGTCATGATCTAATTGAACGGTGGAGCAGGCTTGATGGGCTGAATGGCCTACTCCTGTTCCTATATTTCTATTATGATACAATATACAATATAGTAAAAGCTAGTCAAACGACATGCCCACATTTGTCACAGAGACAATACCATGAGATGTGGGATATGGTGCACTCTATTCAAGAAGATTAGAACAAGCGGTGCTGCGGGTCAGTGAGGCGGACAGGCAGCAACTGTATGGGAAGGATTTTAAGGGAGAATGTTGGGAGAAGTGGGTATATAGTCGGATGACAATAACATACTCAAAGACTTCCGCCTTCCTCTTAAGGACTATGTCAGTAAGCACTGAGCAGAGAAAGAGTAACATCAAGAAAAAAATCGGGTTACTGCCTCATCCAGTACCCATCATCAGAGGCAGAAGACTTTCATCTCTTGTGCCTACCCTAGACTTTGTCCTGAAACAAAATGTCAATTAGCATTACCAAAAAGAGTACTTATCATACCTGTACTCCACTGTAACTGAATATAGTGGGAGGGCAGAATTATCAGTATCCTAGATTAGATACTGTTAAAATTCTTAAATACCTGACAACGGCCGATTCTTGCAGACCTGTGACCTCCTAGATTTACTCTGGCTGTTCAAGTGGGATGAGATGCCACTACAAAATAAAGGACAAGTGCAAGAATGATGATCTTATCGCGACTCAACAAAGAGCTCATAAAAAGCATTTTCCTTTAAACCTTCACAAATAAGACAGGTACGAAGAAAGGAAATTCCCTTGCTACGACTACAATAAAAGCAAAATATTGCAGATGCTGAAAATCTGAAACAAAAACAGAAAGTGCTCGAAATACTCTGCAGGTCTGGCAGCATCTGTGGAGAGAGAAACCGAGTTAACGTTTCAGGTCTGCGATCTTTCATCAGAATTGGCAAAAGTTAGAAATATAATGGGCTTTCAGCAAATGAAAAGGGCGGGGTGAGAAAAAGAGCAAAAGAGGTGTGTGATAGGGCAGAGGTTAGGAGAGATTAACGACAGAGATGTCACAGAATAAAAGGGAACGCTAACAGTTGTGGTAAAAGACAAAGCCTTAGTCCAGAGAGTGTTACCAACGGAATAATGAACAGCTCGGTCCAAAAGCAAAACATGAAAGACAGGTTTAAGACAGGCACATGGTTAAAAATTAAAATAAAACAGAACAAATTTTCAAACAATAAATACAATTTTTAATTGAATGGCAGTCATGATCTGAAATTGTTGAACTCAATGTTGAGTCCAGAAGGCTGTAGAGTGCCTAATCAGAAGATGAGGTGTTGTTCCTCAAGCTTATGTTGAGCTTCATTAGAACACAGCAGCAGGCCAAGGACAGAAATGTGGGTAGGAGAGCAGGGTGGTGAATTAAAATGACAGGTGACTGGAAGCTCGAGATCAAGCTTGCGGACTGAGTGGCGCAAAGCGGTCACCCAATCTGTGTTTGGTCTCCCCAATGTGGAGGAAACTGCATTGTGAGTGAAAAATACAGCATACTAAATTGAAAGAAGTACAAGTAAATCGTTGCTTCACCTGGAAAGTGTGTTTGGGGCCTTGGATGGTGAGGAGAGAGGAGGTAACACCTGCTTTTTTACCTCCTACAACTACATGGGAAGGTGCCATGGTAAGGGGATGAGGTGTTGTGGAGGGAACGGCCCCTTGCTATGGCTTTCAGATTCAGCTCGTTGCAGTAACTATTGAAACGTTTACATATTTTAAACCTGCTGCTAGTAACTAGGAATATTATGTTTCAGTATTGAACTGATCAAATGCACCACTGCACTTGTTGGAAAAAACTGCAGTCAGCTGCTCTTCAAATGATGAATGGACCCATACTATGGGTGAATGAGAGCTGGACTAAACTGCCCTCCGACTCTTCCAATTCCTGACTAGGAGGGCAGCCAGATGACATGCTCCACAGTTAAAATCAGCACTTTATCATGTGCAACAATCTCTTTAACCCATGAGAATTTTTAGGGTGAGGTTTCCAAATATTCTTCCAGAAAGTAGCACATGGTGCAGACTGGTATGCATCTGGGCAAGATTACTTATTAATTGGTCTGTATGAAAAAATATCATCTTTGAGAGATGTGAAAAATACCAACATGTTGAGAAAATAAATTCATTTTGACATAATGAATAATTGCCAACACTTTCTGTTTTTATAAACGTCACTAGGGTGCTTTTTTTCTGTGCAAGTGGTAGCAGTTCCTAAAATTAACTGGGACCCAATAGCCATCATCAATTTCACTGCAAATCCAAACCTGTATTAGCTACATTGGTATTCTTTTTCTTTTTTTCTTTTGGGCCTCCTTATCTCGAGAGACAATGGATACGCGCCTGGAGGTGGTCAGTGGTTTGTGAAGCAGCGCCTGGAGTGGCTATAAAGGCCAATTCTGGAGTGACAGGCTCTTCCACAGGTGCTGCAGAGAAATTTGTTTGTTGGGGCTGTTGCACAGTTGGCTCGCCCCTTGCGCCTCTGTCTTTTTTCCTGCCAACTACTAAGTCTCTTCGACTCGCCACAATTTAGCCCTGTCTTTATGGCTGCCCGCCAGCTCTGGCGAATGCTGGCAACTGACTCCCACGACTTGTGATCAATGTCACACGATTTCATGTCGCGTTTGCAGACGTCTTTATAACGGAGACATGGACGGCCGGTGGGTCTGATACCAGTGGCGAGCTCGCTGTACAATGTGTCTTTGGGGATCCTGCCATCTTCCATGCGGCTCACATGGCCAAGCCATCTCAAGCGCCGCTGACTCAGTAGTGTGTATAAGCTGGGGGTGTTGGCCGCTTCAAGGACTTCTGTGTTGGAGATATAGTCCTGCCACCTGATGCCAAGTATTCTCCGAAGGCAGCGAAGATGGAATGAATTGAGACGTCGCTCTTGGCTGGCATACGTTGTCCAGGCCTCGCTGCCGTAGAGCAAGGTACTGAGGACACAGGCCTGATACACTCGGACTTTTGTGTTCCGTGTCAGTGCGCCATTTTCCCACACTCTCTTGGCCAGTCTGGACATAGCAGTGGAAGCCTTACCCATGCGCTTGTTGATTTCTGCATCTAGAGACAGGTTACTGGTGATAGTTGAGCCTAGGTAGGTGAACTCTTGAACCAGCTACATTGGTATAGAATTCTGCTAATAGCAGAGTCAGGATTGGTGTAAACGAAGTGATAAAGGACTCAAACACATGCAATAAATACATCCACCTGCACAAGTACTGCTCATAATACACACAAACTATGCATGACTGAATCTGAAAGCCATAGCAAGAGACCGTTCCCTCCACAACACCTCATCCCCTTACCACGGCACCTTCCTATGTAGTCGTAGGAGGTAAAAAAGCAGGTGTTACCTCCTCTCTCCTCACCATCCAAGGCTCCAAACACACTTTCCAGGAGAAGCAGCGATTTACTTGTACTTCTTTCAATTTAGTATGCTGCTGCTCACAATGCAGTTTCATCCACATTGGGGAGAGCAAACGCAGATTGGGTGATCGCTTTGCGCCACTCAGTCCGCAAGCATGATCCCGAGCATCCAGTCACTTGTCATTTTAATTCATCACCCTGCTCTCATACCCACATCTGTCCTTGGCCTGCTGCTGTGTTCTAATGAAGCTCAACATAAGCTTGAGGAACAACACCTCATCTTCTGATTAGGCACTCTACAGCCTTCAGGACTCAACATTGAGTTCAACAATTTCAGATCATGACTGCCATTCAATTAAAAATTGTATTTATTTTTTGAAAATTTGTTCTTTTTTTTAAACCATGTGCCTGTCTTAAACCTGTCTTTCATGTTTTGCTTTTGGACCAAGCTGTTCATTATTCCGTTGGTAACACTCTCTGGACTAAGGCTTTGTCTTTTACCACAACTGTTAGAGTTCCCTTTTATTCTGTGACATCTCCAAATGACAAAGAACCAAAAGGTGACAGGAGGAAAAACTTTTTTTAAATGCAGCAAGTGGTTAGAATCAGAAATGCACTGCCTGAAAAGGTAGGTGGAGGCAGATTGAATCGTGGCTTTGAAAAAAAGAAATGGATAAGCACTTGAAGGGGAAAATCTGCATGTCTTCAGGGAAAGGGCTGGGGAGTGGAACTAGCTAAATTACCCTTACAGAGAACTGGCATGGGCATTATCAGCCAAATGGCCTCCTTCCCTGCTGTAACCTTTTTATGACTCTATACATGCTAGCTTTTGATGTATGTCAGGATGGTTACAAACTCCCATTTTTAAAAAATCTGCGATTACATTTACAGAATTTTTTTTTTTTAAATAGACATTTTTCAAAATACAAAATGAAACAAATTACTATCAACTATAATTCCATTATTTTTTCTTGGTTTTTTTTGTAGTATTTTTAGTTGAAGACAGATCAAGAAAACTGTGTCACTTGCTCATTACATTGGCGTCTATCAAATTCTCCCAACAGAATGCAGCAGCTCAGTGATTAGTGCCCGACGACACGGATTCTGCAGACACCAGTTATGAAGTGGACATGTTGCCAGGAAAGCTCTTGGCCTTAATTTCACCCTAATCTTACCCAAAAAGAAATGGCTATTGTGCAAAACTTGAACAATGCTCTATAAACAGGATTCTCTCCACATTCCAAATAAATCTCATGTTGGTAATCAGCCACAATCTGATTGAATGTTGGAGCAGGCTTGATGGGCTAAATGGTCTACTGCCATCCCTAATCCGTGGATATGCACTTACCATTAACAGTATTTTATCTTTGGAAATATACACTTTGCTTCTACATGCTCAAAGTTGCTAATGCTGCTGGTTTACTATTGGGATACTGCAGCTCCCTCACTGACTGACTCAGTCTATTTCTCAAACCAGTTTATTAATGATGCCAGCAGTGCTACATTAAACATACAAGTTAAAAAAATCAAAGAGCACGTTTAATCTTCTTTTACTTTTTGCAATAGTTAACAATAGCTTCTTGGTTCAAGACTAATCCTTTAAAAAAAAAAATTTGTAGGAACCTTGAACATAATTTCAAAATTAAAGCCAGCTATGAATTCCAACTGCAGCTGACAGACCTTAAAGATCTTCTCTTCCGTTGCACTGTCGACCTGGTGGCAGTCACTGATGGATTTCTGGCAGTGAACAGTGCTCCAGGCTGGCTCTGAGATGTAAACTGTGGCAGCCCCAACCTGCAAGTATGAAATAAAACAACAGTACTGAGGATAATGGAGGAAAAAAAAAGGCCTGGGAGCAGATGACTCGGCCACCCTCTCAACCAGGAAACGATATACAGGCCAGGGTGATAGAAGGCTAAATGAAGAAAATAAGCTACATTTTCACTGCATCTTTTTCTTATTCTCTGAATGTAGTTTAATCTCCACGTATAACAGAACTTGGACACCCAAATATGAGGCAAAGATCACAGCACAGTATCCTTTCAAAAACTTTTTCTTATGATAGCTATGTGATTTCCCTTCTCCCATTTTACATATAAAGCCTTGCTCTGGATTCACCCCATACATCTCCTGGGTGTACAGATTCAAACAACAGTGCTGGGAAAATAGAGAATGCTGCAGGTAGCATACGAAATGGAAGAAATCTTTTGAATATTGGCTTTGTAAAATTTATTTTTGCTTCTGATTTGTTTAGATGGCAGAAAAATAAACATGCCTGGTATCTAAAATGCAATTATTTTTCTAATGGTGCAGATCATTTGTCTTAACTGTGTCTGGATACTAAAATGAATGCAAACTTTCCATTTGATTTCAGTGGAACTCAGTGTTGGGTAGATCTTAGTTACCACTACTTATAGATAGCAATGGAAATGGAAATCCTTGGTTTTGAAAAAATGTTATTAAATTGACATGTGAATACTGTGGTGCATAGGCTGCAAAACAACACGGTAGGGTATAAAGATCTTTTATTTACCATAAAAAAAAGCAAACATGAGGATTTCTTCCATTTGCCAACATTTGCTCTCCGACAACATCCCTTCACAGAATACTAAGAGAATTTAGAGGTGGGGGCACCTAACAACCAACTTCCCAACTCCTAAAGCAGGTTTGTTGCACTTGCATTTTGGCAGTTAATCATCTGGTCCTTTTTTTGATATATGGCCATCAGCATGAGCTCATTTTCAATGTGTTTCACTCTTGAATAGCAGCAAGCAGCCATGACACTCTTCAAAGCTGTCGGCTATCAAGACACTGCAACTGAAGTTAATTGTCAAGAGTTGCTACAAATTTTTATCTAACCAGATAAGGCCTTGATTACCAATGACACGAAAAAAAGAATGAGTTTGAAAAATTCCAAAAGCAATGCAACAATGTGTTTGCTGGTTGGAAGGCACTATGGTCAATGTCATGAGACGAAAAATGGATGAAAGTTTTGGGAAAAGGCTTAAATAGAGAACTGTAGCAGCACTGGCAAGTAGAAGTTCAACAGGACACAAATTTAGCAGAGTAAAGAAAGGCTAATAAAAATATGCAAACCTTTGAAAAAATGAACTGTTTGTCTGTAGAAGGGCGTCATGACTCACAGTGGCTTCTGGCCTCTGAACAGCGGATGGACCAATAGCTATTGTTGCATCTAAGCAAGCATGATCACCTGCATCTGTGGTTTCAAAGGTTTCATTCAAATTATGACTACTCGACGCCATGGGAAAGTTACGACATTTGGGAGTGGTGATGGATGGAACAATCCGCTTCTTGCTGACAGATAGTGGACAGTTTCTTTTGATGCGTTGTTGGATTGAGGTCACAAATTTAGTTCCTTCGTTGTCAAGCATATTGCTCCGATTTGAAAACGGTTGGGTCCCCGTCGTGCACATTTTTGGCACAATGGTCAATGGTTCAGTTCTGGACCTTTTGTTGCGTTTTTTTCGTAACTCAGGTGTCGAAGGAGTACTTGAGGGAATCGCATCTTTTGTTCGCCTTCTCTTTATTGGTGTCGACCGCTCTCTCTGAGGAAGGTTGGGTGGTGACCTGAACTCTGTTAGGCACCGTTTTGTGGGTCGCCGTTTCCTTGTACTAGCCTCTAACAGAATCTGTTCAGTTGATTGTGTAGCTGCATCTTCTTTTACAGCTGGAGCTGAAAGATAGGAGAACAAAAGTAAGCCTTTACATTTAAAAAAAAACATTATTGAAGAAACTGGCAGAATTCAAAAACATACCCATAAAGTGCCTATGACATAACGCCTATTTTTAAGCAGAACGAACAGGAAAACTTATCACACCTGTGTGTAATATTTGATTGATTTGGGTTTGATTGTATTCGTCTATCCATTCATCAGTATTCACTGTGTTTTTATGTAGTAATGTTACCAAACAATCATCCACAATATTCTTCCTGGGCTTAAAAGGTGGGATTGTACAGGCCATGAGGTTTGTGATGGCTACAATCCATGCAACTCTTGGTTCAATCCTACAAAAGGGAAATGCTGATAGTGGGATTCAAATTCAGGCGTTTTAATTGGTTGTTCATTACTTCATCTATGTAGTTACTAATACAGAGTTTGAAATTTTTGATGTTCTAGCTGGGACTCCAATACTCTAGTTTTACAATTGAACAGAGGAACAGGAATAGCCATTCATTCTCTCAAGACTGTTCCACCATTCAATCAGATTATGACTGATCTGTACCTCAATTCCATATCCCTTTACCTAATCAAAATCTGTCACGTCTCAGTCTTCAAAATTTTAATTGACCCAGCATCCAAAGCCTTTTGAAAGAGGTCCAGATTTCCACAATTTCTTTGTGTGACAAAGTACTTCCCGATTTCACTCCTTTATGGTCTAGCTCCAATTTTATTATGTCCCCTTGATACCCTACAAGAAATAGTTTCTCTCTATCTACAGAAAGTGCAGAGAATATGAAAGGAAATATTAAGTGTCTTTCATTTCAATATTTAAAAGTAAAAGAATAATTACAAATAGCAGTGGAAGAACAGAAGTGCACTAGAGTAGGATGTGGAACACAGATAGTGATTACTGTACAAAATGAATTAGTTCTGAAAAAACTAGTAGAGTTCAACAACATATCCATAAAGTGCCTATAACTTAATGACTATCGTTATGTAGAACGAACAGGACAACTTATGTGTTACACACTCCTGTGTGTAACGTTTGATTGATCTGGGCTTGATTGTATTAGACTGTCCATTGATCAGTGTTCACTGTGTTTGATTGCTACAGCCTATGGGTGGAGCTTAAGAGTTTGAAACTGAAACTAAAAGACACAGCTAGAATGTTCTACTAAACAATGGCTGTTCTGAGAAGACACTGTACTGAGATCTTGTAAGTGTTGTGATATTTTAAAGTGCGTAAATAAACCAGTTGGTGATTTAATACAAGTGTGATATCTGCATTTCTCTGAGATAAATCAGATAGTATATAAAAAGATCTAGCAACCCAGCGTAAACATAACACTGTGCAAGTGCCAATTCCAATTCCCCCAAATGAGCACAATATCTGTACAACAGTGAAGATCAAACTGATCTAGGTCAGCAAAGGCTGAAAACCTCTCTTTATTCATTCCCGGGATATGGGCATCGCTGGCAAGACCAGTATTTTGTGCGCATCTCTAATTGCCCTCGAGAAGGTGTTGGTGAGCCATTTTCATGAATACAACCAAGTGGCTTGCTAGGCCATTTCAGAGAGTAGTTAAGAGTCAACAACATTGCTGGAGTCACATACAGGCTAGACCTGGTAAAGATGGTAGATTTCCTTCCCTAAATGGCATCTCATTATCCATGTCGATACAGGATACAAATGCCCGTTTTCAGTATGAATGAACAAGCATTTAAAAAAAAGTAATCTGTGTACATATCACATTACTGACAGAGTTGCAGTCAATATTTCTCCTATAGACAATAAAGCAGGTTACTTAGATCACTTGGTGGATTTATGCATTTCCTGGTGCTATACAGAACCATTTGGACTGGAAGGTCCCAGAATCAATCACTGGCCTGGAAAAGCTAGTAAGGTTTATTGCTCCTGATAGAAAAATATACATGTGAATATCAGGCAAGAAGCTTGTGCTTAGCTATGACACCCTCCATCTCCCCAACTCCCTTCCAAGGTCAAATAGGTAGCTGCCATTCTGTCTAGACTCATATACGAAGGATGAGTGAGGAACTGGAGAGTTGCAAGTGCCTATGGGCCTCCCATGTTGCAGGATCTGGCTCCTTCTGGAGAGAAGAAATTGATTAAAAAATATAAGAAGCTAAATTTATATTTAGCTGATGGTTATTTCATGAAGCTGTGGTCGATTTTATGAAGTCCTGGAAGTCTGTAACAACCCATATGAGATCATTGTGTAATTACTAATGCCTGAGGGTACTTGTGGTTATAGAGGCTCGTTTGCTGGCAAAATACAAAAACACTTTCAGACTGTTGTCTACTGGGCTGAACTATGCCTTCTACACTGCATGTTCTATTAAAGCCACATAAAGACTTACAGTAACGATGCTTGTGGTTGCCTTGAAGTGCTGATAACAGAATTCTCCAGCAGATCAGTCACAAAATACCAGATTTAATTGCGAAGATCTGATAATGGAGAACTTAAAATGTTATTAACAACCGTGAAGGCTGGGACTGGGTCTGTCTGACTGCTGATAAAGCCAATTTAACAGCAGATGATGCGGTCAGTTTTCTTGCTTCTGCAGCTGAAATAGAACCTGCTATCCACTCATCCATGAAGCAGCACCCTACTAACTGCGGAGGGAAGGAAAGCTGCTGAGGAAAAGCAAAGGGCCTAAATTGCAGTACTTCCAACCTCTTGGGAGGATCAAGAGCCATTGTAATGGTAGAATATCATATAGCCCATCATTGGCCCAGAAGCAATGGTTTGATGAAAAAATATGCCACAAGCCACAACCTCACCTCATTGCAAGCTGCCTAAAGTTTGTACAGGATCCTTTGTGGGAGACTCACGTCCAGTGAGTGAGAATGACCCCCTTCATTGTATGGGGTAGATTTTTAACCAGCCACTTGTGATGGAATATCACATTATTAGAAATGAAAATTAGATCTTTAAAAAGAAATGGGTGACTGACCTACTATGCCAGTTTCGTTGCGGGTGGCAAGTTGAAATTTATCCAAATTACACTAAGAGAACAATTGGCCCCCACTAAAATTAGAAATTAGTACCTGGTTCCCATTTCCCCAGGGCTTTTTGCTTTGCAAGTTTGCAATTGTTGCATAACCAGTTTTAGTTTAGTTTAGAGATACAGCACTGAAACAGGCCCTTCGGCCCACCGAGTCTGTGCCGACCATCAACCACCCATTTATACTAATCCTACACTAATCCCATATTCCTACCACATCCCCACCTGTCCCTATATATTTCCCTACCACCTACCTATACTAGGGGCAATTTATAATGGCCAATTTACCTACCAACCTGCAAGTCTTTTGGCTTGTGGGAGGAAACCGGAGCACCCGGAGGAAACCCATGCAGACACAGGGAGAATTTGCAAACTCCACACAGGCAGTACCCAGAATTGAACCCGGGTCGTTGGAGCTGAGGCTGCGGTGCTAACCACTGCGCCGCCCTAATTTATTCTGATCCCTCCACTCTGGGCTGCTTAATTACTTGGAGCACACCTGGTATTTCGAGAGCTCTTATATAGATTAATAAACACGTTGGTTAAACTAAATATGCAACAGCAAACAGGAATAACAGGTTACGAACAGAAAGGGTCAATACTTAATGAAGAAATTGCCAAAAGCAATTCGTTTGCTACAAACCAAACTACTAGCCGTTCAGAGCCTGCACTTTCTCACTGAACTGTTATGGTCTTAACGCAGTGTGTTTTTTGTAAACATTTTAGTCCTTTGATTTGCTTTTCAGATTGCACATTATTTTCAACTGAAGTCACAATTCTTTTCACAAAGACATATTTTAGCATGAAGACAAACTGCAGGTTAAGCTACATATCAGCCGTGGCTCAGTGGTAGCACCCTCACCCAAATCAGTAAATTGTGAGTTCAAGCTTCACTCCAGAAACTTGATCACAAAGTCCAGCGCAGTACCGAGTGCTGCACTGTTGGCGGTGCCAACTTTCGAATGCGATAATAAGGCCCTGTTTGTCTCTTCAGGTGGACGTAGAAGATCCCATAGCACTATTTTCTGAAGAGCAGTTGAGTTCCCACCAGTGTCCTTGATAATATTTATCCCTCAACCAACATCACTAAAGCAGATTATCTGGTCATCACTAAAGCAGATTATCTGGTCATTATCACATTGCTGTTTGTGGGATCTTGCTGTGTGAAAATTGGCTGCCATGTTTCCTATGTTACAGTGACTACACCTCAAACATTTAATTGGCTATAAAGTGCTTTGGGATGTCCTGAGGGCATGAAAGGTGCTATATAAATGCAGGTTTTACTTTATTTCTATAGGGAGGGAGCAACTAAAGAGACATTTGCAATTATGTACAAAAAGCTTCATAAATGGGCAAAGTTTTACTACTGTAGAACATTTGTGTCCAATTTTAGCATTTCTTTATTTGCATGACATTTATAAAATGTCAATGTCATGTTGCATTTCAATGACAGAACAGTACTAAAATGAGCATTTATAACCCTGCATTATGGATTGTGTTGTTGCATTATTTGATTACATGCTTTTAGAAATTAAATGGCAATTTTTGCAATTAACTTTTATTTAAACTAAAACCACAACATGAGCTATTTCGACAATTATAAACAATGAGAATTGTTCAAACACATGAGGCTCTTAATTTCCCTGTAATTTGGTCTTGAACTGCAGTTAACTTATCACACTTGCTTGTGAAATACGTCTGCTCTAACAAAAGCATGGCAATTTTTTTTTCTTAATTTAAAGATGGCAATTGGATAGTGGGCTTTTATCTCTAGAACCTATGTACAAAACAAGCAGACACAAATAAAATGAGCTTGGACAAGTTCAAGCCAATAACTGGTAAAAGAACAAACCTGCATTTATATAGTGCCTTTAATGATCTCAGGACATTCCTAAACACTTTATAACCAATGAAGTGCCGTGATGGTTGTAACTAGGAAATGTAGCAGTCAACTTGCACACAGCAAACTCCCATCAACAGCAGTGACATAATGACAAGATATTTAGTTTTAGTGATGCTGGATAGGGATAAATATTAGCCAGGACACCGGGAAGAACACCCCGCTCTTCTTTGAAATAGTGCCATGAAATCTTCTACATCCACCTGAGGGGGCAGACAGGGCACAGGTCACAACACAAAAGTAGCCGTACCTTAGCACTAATAAACCTCACTCAGAGATGCCATATGGCTGGTGTTGGAAAATGCCACATTGGAGCTGTAAACAGTAGCCTTCTGGTGATATGGCTGATGTAATTGATGAGACAGACGAAGGAACTTGAATTTGCAACTGATAATGCCATATCTGATGTGGAAGTTCTTGGTGTAAACAATGGGTGCCAGAGCTAACAACCCTCAATTCACCAAATCTTTACTTTTTGGTTAAACTTGTGCTTAAAGAGCAAGGAAATAGCACACATTCCCCAGAGTGAATCCGCAAATTAACTGCATTTTTGTGTAGCGAGTTTGCGCCTGTGGGAACTGGGCTGACACTGCCCAAGGTAGCTTTCACACAAGATGATTTACAGCTAGGGAAGGGGAATTTTGTCACAAATGTCTGTTTTGAATGCAAATGCAGGGCTGAAAGGACTGCCACAATATAACTTATTTTTGTGACATTAAACCTTTTCTATTTATAAAATACTTCCACTACCACTCAGAATTAACATTAGAAAATAAATTGAGCCGTTCGGTCTGTTTAAAAAAAAATACAACTTTTACAGTGACTAATAAGGCGGTAACTCAATCTTGTTTATCTGCTGGAACCCCTAAATTTTTGCATCATTACTCACACTAACTCACAGTGAGCATATCCTGAAAACATCAAAATTGAGTCATTTTTAAAAGCCATTTGTTACAAATTTGTAAACGCAAAGCGGGACCATCCATTCAGCAGGAAAAGGTTCAGCCAACTTAGCTTCAAAAAGATTTAAAAGTTTGTAAAGACAAAATACTAAACATTACATTAAGATAATGGGCTGAATTTTACCGGACCCCCGACATTGGGGGTCATGGCAGGGGTAGGGGGGCCGGAAAATACCTCCAGGAGAGGCCCGCCATGTACCTCAAGGCTGGGAAGGCCCTGCCCCACATTACTGGCGGTGGCAAGGCCTTGTAGTCTCGTGGTGGCCCCCTGCCGTTCGGCGACGAGACTTCATTAACAAATTTATTTTAATTAATGAATAAATACTTACCTCATCGCGCTGGCCGTCCTGCTGCAATATTCCAGCTGGTTGCCGGAACTCCCGCGCTTTCAGATCTCAGTTCGGATATCTGAGACGGAAGAATGGTGAAGAGGGGGGAGGATTTCAGTTTTCAGGGTGGAGGGGGGGGGGGGGGGGGTGCATGGTGAAACCTTTTTGATTGGTCGAGGGAGTGGTGGGAAGGGGTAAAGGTCAGAGTTAATAAACCTTTTTTGGGGGGGGGGGTAAGGTTGGGATCGTAACATCAGTTTTTTTGGGGGGGGGGGGGTAAAGGGCAACTAATAAATTGTTTACTGATTGAGAGGGGTGGGAGAGGGGATTGAAACTTTTAATAAATTTTTCATTTTAATTTTTCAAGTCCTGTTACTTAAAAAATTTTAATTGAACTAATGGGCTGGAAGTCATTTAAAAATGGAGCCAGTGCCTGTGCGGTGGCACCAGATGCCGTTGCCGAGGACTGAGTACCCACCCCCTCTAGGTCACTGGCAGTGGGTGTTCCACCTTGTCCATGTAAATACGTCGCCATGTTAAATATCGTGGCGGCTCCACCGAGTAATTCCTGTGCGTGTCCTGCCATCTTTGAAGCTTGCCGTCAAGATTGGTAGCAAGCTGGAAAAATTCAGGCCAATACAGTCTGATTTTGGGCATTAATATGATACGTTAGCTTTAGAACATACTCAAAACCACAGATGACACACGAGCATATGAATCAATGCTCCAGTACCCTGCAATGCCTTCTAAGTCCCAACTCTCAATGTGCGAGGGTAGACAGTGCCTGTCAACCGCTTCAGAACCAAGCCCAATCTCATTCTCACCTAACATCCACAAATTCACCTCTCAGCAAGGGGGCTCTGGATAGCAATCCAAATTGCTGACCCTCTTTGACATTTCCCCAAGGCATTCAGGCCAATTAGAGTGCATCAACTGAGATCAGCTAACTTACCACAGACTAAGGATCAAAACAGGGGCCTTAGCCATCCCATCTTTATCTCAATATTAAAATACCATACAAAATTAGATTGAATAGTGACAGAATTTGCTAACATTTTAAAATAACCAAATCAGGCGCCCAGTTATCCTTGCTATTTTTCAATAATCACAGAACACTTACATGAATACAAGTGGGATGACGACCATGCAAAATTATATCACGACAGCCAAGTTTACTGCCTTTTCAGCACAAAGCCCATTTGTCAGCTTATACGTAAAGCAGCACAGAAACATGCAGATTGCTACAAACATATCAACATGTTGATAGGAGTTACCCGAACCTGTAACCTCAGTTACCTGACTACAAAGCTGCTAAGTTTCTGTGGCCAGATGAGCTTTCCAAAATGGCCTTCAGTCTGGAAACTAGGGAAAGGGTTGGCCCACTCAAGGACAGAGAAGGGAATCTACCTGTGGAGCCAGAGGAAATGGGCGAGGTACTAAATGAGTACTTTGCATCAGTATTTACCAAAGAGAAGGACTTGGTGGATGATGAGCCTAGGGAAGGGAGTGTAGATAGGCTCAGTCATCTCATAATCAAAAAGGAGGTGGTGTTGGGTGTCTTGCAAAGCATTAAGGTAGATATGTCCCCAGGGCCTGATGGGATCTACCCCAGAATACTGAGGGAGGCAAGGGAAGAAATTGCTGGGGCCTTGACAGAAATCTTTGCATCCTCATTGGCTACAGGTGAGGTCCCAGAGAACTGGAGAATAGCCAATGTTGTGCCTTTGTTTAAGAAGGGTAGCAAGGATAATCCAGGAAATTATAGGCCGGTGAGCCTTACGTCAGTGGTAGGGAAATTATTAGAGAGGATTCTTCGGGACAGGATTTACTCCCATTTGGAAACAAACAAACTTATTAGCGAGAGGCAGAATGGTTTTGTGAAGGGGAGGTCATGTCTCACTAATATGATTGAGTTTTTTGAGGAAGTGACGAAGATGATTGATGAAGTAAGGGCAGTGGATGTTATCTATATGGACTGGTACAAAAGGTGAAGTCACACGGGATCAGAGGTGAGCTGGCAAGATGGATACAGAACTGGCTCAGTCATTGAAGACAGAGGGTAGCAGTGGAAGGGTGCTTTTCTGAATGGAGGTGTGTGACTAGTGGTGTTCCGCAGGAATCAGTGCTGGGACCTTTGCTCTTTGTAGTATATATAAATGATCTGGAGGAAAACGTAGCTGGTCTGATTAGTATGTTTGCGGACGACACAAAGGTTGGTGGAGTTGCGGACAGTGATGAGGATTGTCAGAGGATACAGCAGGATATAGATCAGTTGGAGACTTGGGCGGAGAAATGGCAGATGGAGTTTAATTTGGACAAATGTGAGGCAATGCATTTTGGAAGGTCTAATGCAGGTGGGAAGTGTACAGTAAATGGCAGAACCCTTAGGAGTATTGACAGGCAGAGAGATCTGGGCGTACAGGTCCACAGGTCACTGAAAGTGGCAACGCAGGTGGATAAGGTAGTCAAGAAGGCATACGGCATGCTTGCCTTCATCAGTCAGGGCATAGAGTATAAAAATTGGCAAGTCATGCTGCAGCTGTACAAAACTTTAGTTCCGCCACACTTAGAATATTGCGTGCAATTCTGGTCGCCACACTACCAGAAGGACGTGGAGGCTTTGGAGAGGGTACAGAAGAGGTTTACCAGGATGTTGCCTGGTCTGGAGGGCATTAGCTCTGAGGAGAGGTTGGATAAACTCGGATTGTTTTCACTGGAACGACGGAGGTGGAGGGGCGACATGATAGAGGTTTACAAAGTTATGAGCGGCATGGACAGAGTGGATAGTCAGAAGCTTTTTCCCAGGGTGGAAGAGTCAGTTACTAGGGGACATAGGTTTAAGGTGAGAGGGGCAAAGTTGAGAGGGGATGTGAGAGGCAAGTTCTTTACACAGAGGGTGGTGAGTGCCTGGAACTTGCTGCCGGGGGAGGTGGTGGAAGCAGGTACAATAGCGATGTTTAAGAGGCATCTCGACAAATACATGAATAGGATGGGAATAGAGGGATACGGTCCCCGAAAGTGCAGAAGGTGTTAGTTTAGGCAGGCATCAAGATCAGCTAGGCTTGGAGGGCCGAATGGCCTGTTCCTGTGCTGTACTGTTCTTTGGATGATTGGAGTATTTTGGCTGTTAAAAGATGTGATGGGGTCTTGGAATAGGAAGAAGTGGAGTTATTCGTACATTTCATATTAGTTGTGCCACCAACATTTAATTTCACACTTTTATGTTTCAGCTGAAGCCCTATTTTTACTATCACTGACCTGACAGTACTGACTGTGAGCTCACCTTAGCTTCAGTTTGAAAGTTGCAATATTACATTACAGCTGCTGTAATAAGGCATCTATTTACATTACATTCTACAATAAAATTTAACTAGTCTGCAAGTTGATCTCCTGGTAATGGAAGAATGTCTTTTACAACACATGATTGAATATAAAAGCTTTACTTAAATCTATTGCCTAATTAGTCTCATATCCAAGCACTTGAGTGGCAAATGAGGTTCAAGAACACAGTAACACAGGACAAAAAAGGGGAAAGCAATTAACTATATGCCCAAGAGTTACAGTTAATAAAAGAAAAAAAGGAAACTCAGCCTTGGATCATACCTTAACATTGGATTGTTGTTATATCCTCATTGTTACTTAAACAAGCAAGTAGAGATTTAGGTGTTCTCAAGGTTAAAGATTGCCCAAATTATTCATGCTCTCGAGAAATCAAAGTAACTACTGACAGCAGAATGGGATGTTTTTGGGAGGGGGAAAACAACATTATGAACCAGGAAAGCAAGCCCCGAAGCCTTGGCACTGATTATTTGTTGAAAGTTCCCATATGTTGCTAAAGGTCCAATTAAAACTGTATACATGAAGTTCATTGTTGCAATTAAATTACAGAAATGTCTATGGGTTGCCCTCAGTACTGCCTCCGATCCTCCAGCAAAGAAAGGAACGCTGATATAAAAATCTTTGGCTAAGACTACCATTTCATTTTTCTCAGTACCCTTTGTTATGACTGCAATGTATTATTTGATTATTTTAAAATCTTTCACTGATACTAGTCATCAATAAAGATCAATTCATAAGAAGGAGTGTTGGGGTTAGGTATAGTGGCATAGGAAAGACTGGTTGCATTTTAACTTGATGGGAATAAGTGACTGACTGCTAAGAGAAAACTAACAGGCCAATTTTATAAAAGAAAATAGTGGGTTGGGGTAAGGATGGAATACAAAGGATCCCTTGATCCCAAGGAAATGTAATTCGGAGGTAATGAAATAGGTCAGGGCTGAATAGCCTTTTCTTGTGCCTACCTAAACTAATCCCTCTTGCTCATTGACACTTCCATCGATGCATCCAATTGTATTTGGAATGATCTCAATAGCTTCCCCTCAATTTCCTTAATTGGAAGAAATTTGTTTAAATCCTGAAAAATAATAAGGTATAAAGTTGACAGAAAAAATGGATACAAAAGGGGAGTGGCAAAATGAATAAAAGACTTGATGTGAACAGAAGATGGTGAGTGTTGCAGTACACACAGTGGAGACCATTTTCTTCAATGCCTAAAATATTTTTTTTTTGACAAGAGAGAAGCTAGATGAAAAATATTCTTTTTTGTGCCTTAGGGATACTGTAAGAAGGGGTCATTTCCATTAATCAGACAAGTAAGAGAACAGCAATGGGAAAAGATTAGCAAGATTTCTTATTCAACAAGTGCCAGATTAATTCCTAATGCCAACAGTGAGAGGCTATTTTTGACTTATTCTTGGCAAGTAAGTTGAGGTAAGTACGGTTGAAATTGGAGAAAACATGAGATTTAAATACTCAATTCTTCAAATAAGGAAAAATTAAAATTTCAACTTTTCTTTATAACTGGGCGGCACAGTGGTTAGTACCGCAGCCTCACAGCTCCAGGGACACGGGTTCGATTCTGGGTACTGCCTGTGCTGTGTTTGCAAGTTCTCCCTGTGACCGCGTGGGTTTTCGCCGGGTGCTCCGGTTTCCTCCCACAGCCAAAGACTTGCAGGTGATGGGTAAATTGGCCGTTGTAAATTGCCCCCAGTGTAGGTAGGTGGTAGGGAATATGGGATTACTGTAGGGTTAGTATAAATGGGTGGTTGTTGGTCGGCACAGACTCAGTGGGCCGATGGGCCTGTTTCAGTGCTGTATCTCTAAATAAATAAATCCATCATTCTAGTGAATCTTCATCATACCCACTCCATGGCCATCAACATTAGAAAGTGTTAAGAGTGAGATATTTGGTCAAAAAAGTGACAGTAAAACATGAATCTAGAAATTACATTGTGTTATATTAGCATAGGAACAGTTGACATGATTTTGTGAAATTGGTTTAATATTTCAACATAAGTACTTTGCTGAAATACCAGGCAAAATAATGGCATACAAATGTGCCAAGTGTGTCTCGAAGAGAGATGAGCCAAATTAGGGCTGCATTCTCTGGAAATTAGAAAGTTAAAGGGTGATTTGATTGAAGTTTACAAGATATTAAGGGGAACAGATAGGGTAGTTTGGAAAAAACTATATTCACTAATTGGGGAGTCTAGAACTCGGGTGCAGAATCTAAAAATTAGAGTTACACCTTTCAGGAGTGAAATTAGGAAACACTTCTTCACTCAATGGCAAATTATGCTAGGTCAACTGCTAATTTTAAAACTGAGGTTGATATTTTTGTTAGCCAAAGGTATAAAGGGATATGGGACAAAGACAGGAATATGGAGTTAGGTCACAGATCAGCCATGATCTCTCAGGCTCGAGGGGCTAAATGGCCTACTCCTGTTCTTAGGTTCCTAAGCTTTCATATGTAATTTAGGATTTTAAAGAACGAGACACCTAAAAATGATCAAATGTGCAGTGGCTGTTGTGATTTTAACTTCTATGGCATTGCAAAAATGCAGAGATGGATAATTCATATTACTAAGCAGCAGAAAGACATTCAAATTAAGAGAAGTGGTGTAAATATTTTTGCTTTTTGGTCTTGAATGGTCCAAAGATTTTGAAGGAAAGATTCTAAACATTTGCGATGAACTTGGACAGGTGACTTATAGTGACTAAAATAAAAGCAAAATACTGCGGATGCTGGAAATCTGAAACAAAAACAAGAAATGCTGGAACCACTCAGCAGGTCTGGCAGCATCTGTGGAAAGAGAAGCAGAGTTAACGTTTCGGGTCAGTGACCCTTCTTCGGAACTGACAAATATTAGAAAAGTCACAGATTATAAACAAGTGAGGTGGGGGTGGGGCAAGAGATAACAAAGGAGAAGGTGCAGATTGGACCAGGCCACATAGCTGACCAAAAGGTCATGGAGAACAGGCAAACAATATGTTAATGGTGTGTTGAAAGACAAAGCATTAGTACAGATTAGGTGTGAATACACCGAATATTGAACAGCAGCAAGTGCAAACCTGAAGAAAAACAACCTGAAAAAAACAGTGGGTAAGCAAACTGAACAAACTAAGATGAAATGAAATAAATGCAAAAAAAGATTGTAAAAAATGTAAAAAGGAAGAAAAAATAACTAAAAATGAAAGTAAAATGGGGGGCTGTCATGCTCTGAAATTATTGAACTCAATGTTCAGTCCGTCAGGCTGTAGTGTGCCTAATCGGGACACCCTGGTCCACTCCTCCATTACCCCCACCACCTCGTCCCCGTCCCAGGGCACCTTCCCCTGCAATCGCAGGAGGTGTAATACCTGCCCGTTTTACCTCCTCTCTCCTCACTATCCCAGGCCCCAAACACACCTTTCAGGTGAAGCAACGATTTACTTGTACTTCTTTCAATGTAGTATACTGTATTCGCTGCTCACAGTGTGGTCTCCTCTACACTGGGGAGACCAAGCGCAGACTGGGTGACCGCTTTGCGGAACATCTCCGCTCAGTCCGCAAGCAGGACCCTGAGCTTCCGGTTGCTTGCCATTTCAACACTCCCCCCTGCTCTCATCTCTGTCCTGGGATTGCTGCAGTGTTCCAGTGAACATCAACGCAAGCTCGAGGAACAGCATCTCATCTACCGATTAGGCACACTACAGCCTACCGGACTGAACATTGAGTTCAATAATTTCAGAGCATGACAGCCCCCCATTTTACTTTCATTTTTAGTTATTTTTTCTTCCTTTTTACATTTTTTACAATCTTTTTTTGCATTTATTTCATTTCATCTTAGTTTGTTCAGTTTGCTTACCCACTGTTTTTTTCAGGTTGTTTTTCTTCAGGTTTGCACTTGCTGCTGTTCAATATTCAGTGTATTCACACCTAATCTGTACTAATGCTTTGTCTTTCAACACACCATTAACATATTGTTTGCCTGTTCTCCATGACCTTTTGGTCAGCTATGTGGCCTGGTCCAATCTGCACCTTCTCCTTTGTTATCTCTTGCCCCACCCCCACCTCACTTGTTTATAATCTGTGACTTTTCTAATATTTGTCAGTTCCGAAGAAGGGTCACTGACCCGAAACGTTAACTCTGCTTCTCTTTCCACAGATGCTGCCAGTCCTGCTGAGTGATTCCAGCATTTCTTGTTTTTGTTTGTGACTTATAGTGACTGATGTACCTGGAAAAATCCAGTTTTACTTTAAGAGTTAACAAGCACAATATTTATATTAACGTAAAGGTAAACGTAAATAACACATATTTATATTAACGTAAAGTCAAATAGTTAAATCTTTATCTGGTTGTTTCCTGCTGTTGTCGGTACAATAAGTACAGGGTAGTGATTAAAATTTATACAACACGTTTTAAAAAGATTGAGCAATCATTAGCTGCAGCTATGCTGCAAGTCTGCACACTACGAGCCATCTCGAATTGCAGTAATAAATATTCTCTCCTGCTGTCAGGTTATGAATTTGAAAGATCTGGATTCTTAGCTAAATAATTACCTCAGCCTTGTTAATCCCTTAAAAACTGTATAAGACTATTTTGAAAGCAGTTCTTATGTTTAACAGAAAACAGATATCCCACTTTTAAATGTGTTGCAATTAACATTTCAGGGCACTGTTAACCCTCACAAATTTGTCATGCTAAAGGGAACCATATGAAGGTGGCAATTTGAAAGAATGCCTCGACTGTGGTTACTAGAAAATGCCACAGCATGGGACCAGTCACTTATTGTTCTACCGCACCATAACTTTAGGTCATCTATAATTAACAGAAATGAGGACGGGCAAATATGCACCTACCAAAGCACACTGACAATCTATGTATTTAAGTATATTGAGTTCACAAGCCCAATAAGCAGACTTTCAGAAGAGATTCAACTTTAAAAAGAAATCAGGAATGTAAACTCTAGCTGATGATCTTATCGCCAGCCTGAGAATGCTAAAATTAAATTAATTTTGTTTCTGTCATGAATTGAGCCTGGGTTTGTTCAGTTTAGTGTGGGGCTTATGGCCACTAAGCAGTGAATTTATCATTCTTTGAGTAAGTCACCTCTGCTATTTTCACCCTGTCCCTGTGAGTGCAGCTATAACAGAAGAGGGTGGGATGAGGGTGAGGAAGAGTGGGCACATGATCTGAAGAGTGATGCACCTTCCAAATGAAAATTACCACCACATGAAGCAACAGTGCTAATGACCTTTGAGCCACTTGTAAGTGATAAAAATCGGAAAACATAGTATTAAATGATGGTTAAAAACAGGATGAACAAATTTACCAGTAAGAATTGAATTACAGGTCACCTGGAGTTAATTTCAAACAATGAAAAGCACAACAATGAAAGAATAGAAAAAGCAAATTTTTTTTTAAACAATGGCATTAAGTTTTGAGGAGCTATATAACTATGGTAGTGTATGTATTCTTGTGTCTAGGTTTGTGCAGATGTCACCACAGGATACAAAGCAAGGAAGAAACGGGCTTACCAGTAAATTCAAATAGGTTTTCAGGTAGAAAATGTAGTTTAGAAAATGTAGCAAGAGCTGTTATTTCTGACTGTTGATTCTCTTTACATTCATCTGCGTTTATTTGATCTGCCCACAGGACGGCTTTCTCTCCCCGTACGAGGCGCTCTAGCTCATTGAATTGTGATTCCACCTCTGTGGTTGCAAGGTTAGCTTCTTTCAGTGTGTAAAACTGCTTATGTACAATCTGCAGCAGGGTGGTCACTAACCTGAAATTGAAAAACAAAAAGGGCAGTTTCATTACTCAAATGTATTTATTGACAACCGACTCTTTCACAACCCCTTTCCCCTCTTTCCAGGAGGCCAGGACTTAATCCCTGGAACAGTTTGACCACGATCAGATTCTGCCATTAATCTGCAAACTGCTGCCAGTATTTTGGCATCCACCACTCATAATGAAGGGCATTCCACTGCTGCTCATTCTCCACTTTTAATTAGCAGTCACCAGTGGTTACATTCTTGATAGTAAAATCTAAATAATGAGGTGTTGCTGGCACATGATTTTCCCCTTCCCTTTATGGTCCCTTTGGTCTTGTGCTTAAATCACCTCTTCCATTTAACGGTCTCCTATTTACCACCTCATAGGATATTCAAAAACCCCGTCACCAGGTTTCATGGAGACACCCAAGGTCACGTCATCGGCACCAGCTGGACCTCATCGTCACAAGGCGAGCCTCTATAAACAGTGTCCAAATCACACGCAGCTTCCACAATGTGGACTGTGACACCGACTGCTCCCTGGTGTGCAGCAAAGTTAGACTCAAACCAAAGTAGCTACAGCACTCCAAGCAGAAGGGCCACCCGCACATCAACACTAACAGAATTTCTTATCCACAGCTGTTACATAAGTTTCTAAATTCACTTGAAAAAGCCCTTCAAAACACTCCTGCAGGGGATGTAGAGACAAAGTGGGCCCACATCAGAGACGCCATCTATGACTCAGCAATGACCAACTTTGGCAAACGTGAGAAGCAGAATGCAGACTGGTTTCAATCTCACTTTAAAGAGCTGGAACCTGTCATAGCCGTTAAGTGCACGGCACTATTTTTTAATATAGTAATGTTACAAGAAAGCCCCCAGCGAGTTAACATCCATAGCACTTAAAGTAGCCAGAAGCACGACACAAAGAACAGCCAGGCGCTGTGCAAATGACTACTGGCAACACCTATGCAGGCCTCCGACACCAGAAACATCAGAGGAATGTATGATGGCATTAAGAGAGCTTTTGGGCCAACCATCAAGATCGCCCCCCCTCAAGTCTAAATCAGGGGAAACAATCACTGACCAACGCAAGCAAATGGACTGCTGGGTGGAGCACTACCTAGAACTGTAGTCCAAGGAAAACGTCGTCACCGATACCGCCCTCAATGCAGCCCAGTATCTGCCAGTCATGGATGAGCTGGACGAACAACCAACAAAATCGGAATGCAGTGATGCCATTGATTCTCTAGCCAGTGGAAAGCCCCTGGAAGGGATAGCATTACCCCTGAAATAATCAAGACTGCCAAACCTGCTGTACTCTCAGCACTTCATGAACTGCTTTGCCTGTGCTGGGATGAGGAAGCAGTACCACAGGACATGTGCGATGCCAATATCATCACCCTCTATAAGAACAAGGGTGACCGCGGTGACTACAACAACTACCGTGGAATCTCCCTGCTCAGCATAGTGGGGAAAGTCTTCGCTCGAGTCGTTTTAAACAGACTTCAGAAGCTGGCTGAGCGTGTCTACCCTGAGGCACAGTGCAGCTTTTGAGCAGAGAGATCCACCATTGACATGCTGTTCTCCCTTCGCCAGCTACAGGAGAAATGCTGCGAACAACAGATGCCACCCTACGTTGCTTTCATAGATCTCACCAAAGCCTCTAACCTCGCCAGCAGACGTGGTCTCCTCAGACTACTAGCAAAGATCGGATGTCCACCAAAGCTACTAAGTATCACCTCATTCCATGACAATATGAAAGGCACAGTTCAGCATAGTGGCGCCTCATCAGACGCCTTTCCTATCCTGAGTGGCGTGAAGAAACAGGGCTGTGTTCTCACACCTAAACTGTTTGGGATCTTTTTATCACTGCTGCTCTCACATGCGTTCAAGTCTTCAAAAGAAGGAATTTTCCTCCACACAAGATCAGATGGCAGGTTGTTCAACCTTGCCCATCTAAGAGCGAAGACCAAAGTACAGAAAGTCCTCATCAGGGAACTCCTCTTTGCTGACGATGCTGCATTAACATCCCACACAGAACAGTGTCTGCAGAGACTCATCGACAGGATTGCGGTTGCCTGCAATGAATGTGGCCTAACCATCAGCCTCAAGAAAACGAACATCATGGGACAGGACGTCAGAAATGCTCCATCCATCAATATCGGCGACCACGCTCTGGAAGTGGTTCAAGAGTTCACCTACCTAGGCACAACTATCACCAGTAACCTGTCTTTCGATGCAGAAATCAACAAGCGCATGGGAAAGGCATTTGTTGCTACGTCCAGACTGGCCAAGAAGGTGTGGGAAAACGGCGCACTGACACGGAACACAAAAGTCTGAGTGTTTCAAGCCTGTGCCCTCAGTACCTTGCTCTACGGCAGTGAGGCCTGAACAACGTATGTCAGCCAAGAGCGACGTCTCAACTCATTCCATCTTCTCTGCCTCTGGAGAATCTTTGGTTCAGGTGGCAGGACCATATCTCCAACGCAGATGTCCTCGAGGCAGCCAACATCCCCAGCATATACACTCTACTGAGCCAGTGGCACTTGAGATGGCTTGGCTATTTGAGCCGCATGGATGATGGTAGGATTCCAAAGGATGCATTGTTTCGTCATTGGTATCAGACCCACCGGCCGTCCATGTCTCTGCTTTAAAGACGTCTGCAAACGCGACATGAAGTCCTATGACACTGACCAAAAGTCGTGGGAGTCAGTTGCCAGTGATCGCCAGAGCTGGCGGACAGCCATAAAGGCGGGGCTAAAGAGTGGCAAGTCGGAGAGACTTAGCAGTTGGCAGGAAAAAAGACAGAAGTGCAAGGAGACAGCCAACTGTGTAACAGCCCCGACAACCAATTTTATCTGCACTGCCTGTGGAAGAGTCTGTCACTCAAGAATTGGCCTTTATAGCCACTCCAGGCGCTGCTCCACGAACCACTGACCACCTCTAGGCGCTTACCCATTGTCTCTCGAGACAAGGAGGCCAAAGAAGGAGGAGGATATTTTATTTATCTTCCATCCCTGTTCCCTTCATTCAGTTGCTTATTCATCAGCAATATCCTCCCCTTTTGAAGAAAGGGCCACACCCAGCATGTTACCTGCTTGTTCTCTCCACAGATGCTGCCCAACCTGTCGAGTGTTTCTAGCATTGTCTGTTTTCCTTTCAGATTTCCAGCAGCTACAGTATTTTTCGCTTTACATGCTGTTCAGGCTGCTGTTCACTAGAGCTAATTCTGATTCAACCAGAAAGGACAGGCTTTGAGGAAAGGAGTCAGTCTGGCTTTGGCATTACCTAGTCTGTAACCAGGCTAACATCAGACAGTAATTAACAAAAAATACTGGAAACACACAGCAGGACAGTCAGCATCTGAAAAGAGAAAAGACAGATTATGACAACATTTTGAATGTATATCCTTCATTGAGGCAACTGGAATAAATCAGTCTGACGTTTCAAAGGTGATGAAAATCCCATTTGGGAGTAGTGCTCTTTGTATCCTTTCAGAGGATTACCAATTATGTAGCATTAGCATGAAGTTCAGTATGGGATAATGATCAATTGTGTGTTTGTTAACAGCTTGGTTCACTCTGTTCTTTCCATGTGCATTATTTAATTTTTCTGCAAAACTTTGGATCAGTGGCCTGTTACTTTCTTTGTCAAGAGGTGTTGGGGAATGTACTGCCCTCTGAACAAAGTGCGACTGCCAAGTTGAAGCCTTTTTGCTACAAGTGACTCAGCGAAGGAAAAATCATCCAGACGAATGTTACGGTCAACCATGATGCCTGGGATTGGTCTTTGTAACCACTAATAGAGTATACTCAATAGCCGATGAACTGGTCCATGATTTTCTTGCTCTAGGAATGAAATCAAGAACATACCGGAGCTTGTCAATCACTTTGCCAAGAAAGCCCCATATGCCAAATGAAAAATATTAATTTAATTGGTTGGAAACTTAGATTAGACTTTTAATGGAAAAAGTCCTACAGTAACTTTTAAAAAAAAACTAGCAGCTAAGATGGCCACTGCAATTTGCATCTGAAATACCAGGAGACTGAGAAGGCCTGGACCCAGAACAATGGCTTGCTCTAAGTAATTGAATTACCTAGGATTGCTTCATCAGCAGGGAAGTCAAAGCCATCCTGACACATTGACTTTGAAAGAGCAAACCCCACTCAGTTATCAGGCATCCTGGAACCTGTAGAGCCAATTCTGAACCTTGTATCTCATTAAAAACAAAGGGGATTGAGAGAACCATATGACCGTCTGTCCATCTGTGCAAAAAACAGGAGTTTTGTTACACTCACAGAAGACAAAGAGTAACTGAGACTGAAGCAGCAGAGAAAGCTACATGCTTCCCTTGTTCTCTCTTTCTCTCTCCCCAGAATACAAGAAGCTTGAAAACCGTCCTGGGATGGTGGGCCTGACGTATGAGGAGAGATTGAGTCGGATAGGATTATATTCGCTGGAGTTCAGAAGAGTGAGGGGGGATCTCATAGAAACCTATAAAATTCTAACAAGACTTGACAGGGTAGATGCAGGAAGGATGTTGCCAATGGTGGGGGAGTCCAGAACCAGGGGTCATAGTCTAAGGATATGGGGTAAACCTTTCAGGTCTGAGATGAGGAGCAATTTCTTCACCCAGAGAGTGGTGAACCTGTGGAATTCGTTACCACAGAAAGCAGTTAAGGCCAAAACATTGTATGTTTTCAAAAAGGAGTTAGATATAGCTCTTGGGCCTAAAGGGATCAAAGGGTATGGGGCGAAAGCCGGAACAGGCTACTGAGTTGGATGATCAGACATGATCATAAATGAATGGCGGAGAAGGCTCGAAGAGCCGAATGGCCAACTCCTGCTCCTATTTTCGATGTTTCTATGTCTGTGACTGTGGTCCCTCCAAGCTTACAAACTGCTACATCCAGCGACTGGGGAAGAGAGCCAACTACAATTCTGCCTTCAAGATAACCCTGAACAAAGCAAGCCAACCACAAAGTGCACTTTGACCAGCGAGGACTTCAAGAATACAGTTTTAGCCGAGGATTACCGGGTCATCTACTTCACAGACTGTGCATTTAAGTTCCATTTATTCTGGACTTTAATCCAAACACCAAATCTTGCGTGTCTGTGTGATTCTCATATGAATGTGTGCGTGAATGTGCAGCATATTGTTTTAGTATTTTTAAAATTGGGGTTAGAGAGTTAAGTATAGTAAACTTACCTCTTTCTTGTTTAAATTCAAGGAAACCTTTCCGATTGGTTCTTTCATGATCACAGTAAAGGTATAAAAACATAGAACACTCAGAGGTGGTAAGCACAATCACTGTTTAAAAGGAATAAACCCTGTTGCAGTCAAATAAGAGGGAAGGCAAGAAGGGAGCCTGAGACACCCCCCACCCCCCCCCCCACCCCACCCCTTCACCTGGCCGTAACAACTTTATTTACTCAGCAACACCCTGTTATGGTTAAAGTCAGGAGGTAAATGTCAAGCGTCTTTAAACTGATCAAGAGCTACTGCGAAGTAAAGGCCTGCTACCCGACCCAAACCTGACGGGAACCGATGACGTGTTGGGTTCGGGCCGCTCTTTCGGGCCCGGGTCGGGGACACACAGCAAGAATTGCAGGATTAAGTGTTAAAAGTTAAAAACGTACCTGAGCTGCGAGTTCGGGACGTCAAGCAGGGAAACTCTGACTCTGCGCAGTGAGCGTGTGAGTGTCCCTTTGACGTCATTGCACTCATGCTGCAGCTTCCTGAAGATTGGGAGTCGGAAGATAAGTGAAGGGAACATTGCGGTGGTTGGGTCGGGCTTGGGGGGGGGAAAGTGGAGTGACCTGGGTCGGGCTCGGGTCCGATGTGGCTCCCTCGGCTTCGGGTCGGGTTTTTTTTTGTGACTTGAGCAGGCCTTTACTGCGAAGATAAATCATAATGCAACATGCTGTGAGAACAGGAGGGTCGTTAAGGTGGTGAAGTGGCATTCATGGGCTGTATTATTCTGCAAGAACATGCAAATAAATAAGACGAACCCCAAGTCATTATTCCACTGAATAAAACCTGTCGGCAATCATGGTCAAATAGGTTTCTCTGGACTTGAGGCAAAGACTGACAAGTCTGGCGATCTCTAACAGGCCCTTCAGTGTATTCTCGAGGTCTGGAAAGAGCACTATTTGGAGTTAGTGTCTGACCCAACATGCCATGGTAAGGATTTACATGGGTGTTGGCAGTCTTTATCATAGATTTGACCTCAGAATTGCCACAGGAATAATCAAATCTGATAGGAATCACATTAAAGTGCCATTCAATGCCTATCAGGACTCCTCTGATTTATGGCATGAGTTAAGACTTTGTTCCATGTTTACAACACAACATCATATGCTAATAGTTGGAGAGTATTGTATTCCATCTGGGGCCAGCCAGTCTCGATGATAGGTCAGAAAAGATTCTCAAGTCTCTCCAAGCTATTCCCAATGCATTGCAGGCAGTGCATCACCACTCCTCCCAGGAAGGCTGTGCTGGATACAGAGATCACTGGTACCAGATTTGAAGCAGTATTTTTGCCATCTCTTTAAGCTGCAGTTTTTGATCTACAATACCCAAGACAGGTCCACGTGATGAGTCATCTTTTTCTTCTAGTAGCACTGTGGAAAGCATATGACCCCCCACCACCCCCTGCCCCTCTTTTCCTTCCTTTTATCGAGCTTTGACAGGAACAGATCCCCAAGTCTGATGAGAATATTCCAGAAGCAACATCGAGCCCATAATCAATCAAACACATAGTCAATGTGCCATAAAAGCTGGCAGAATTTCAGATGTTTGGTGACTTGGGCCAGGTGTTTGGATTGGTGTCTTACCAAGCACCTTCATGCAGAAGGGTCAAGCAAGCAACACTTTACCCCTCCTTATACAGATGAAGTGACACATAGCATTGCTGTTTAGCACAGCATCGTAGAATATTCCTGCCCTAATTATGGGGGGAATTAAGTCCTGAACTTGGAGCTGTGCTGATGCTTATTTTCAGTGTCTATCTCTATTTACTTTTCCAATTTTATACCCTCATTTTCTAATTGCAATTATAGCTCTGCAGGTGACTGGCATATCACTCAAGTAAGTTGTGCTTTACAAGAGTTTGGACAGTGAAAGTTAGCAGATTATTTAACCTTGGAGACCATCATAGGCACGCTCAACCTTGCACTCACTCAACACATGTGCATCTCACCAACAGGAGGCACCGATAGCAGTCAAAAGCCAGAACCCTGTCTGACTCCCCCCTCCAACCCAAGCTCTTGTACACCAAGGACAATATTAGGGGCCGAACTACTCTTTTTGTTTTAAGAACAACAATTCAGCACAGATCAGGGATCAAACCTGGGACCTTCCCATCTGCATGAATTGCACATCACATACTTAATGGGCATCGACTGATTCAGCCACTGAGGCACCACTGAAGAATTCTTAAACTGAAATATTCTTCACTAACAGTTCCTTACTTTTCTGTCTGTTGTCGGTCTCGATCCTGGAGCGTCATCAGGTGGGTCATGTAATTGCTGTGTTGATTGAAGCTGCTCAATTCAGTCTCTAACAGAAGCTTCTGCAAACTCAGTTTCAAGACCTGTTCAGCAAGAAATTATTTTGAAAAAATCTGGGAAAATTCCAAATGAATGCAATCATGGTACTTAATCCTTCTTCCCTTCACTTTCTGGAGGAATAATTGCTTTCCACAGCTCCTATCCTCTTATTTAGTCTGCACATACATTTAACCCTGGAGGAGAGGGAGTATCTGGATCATGGTCTTCTTGAGAACTACTGTTATTGCTGTCAAGTGAAACTGCAAATGGTTAGTGACCCAAAAACCAACCCTGTTATGGAGTTCTATTTCTGCTAGGTTTCCCGTTCAGCAGAACAAGAGAAACCTGAACTCGTCCAACAGCAGACCACAAGTCTACATTACAAACAGCCCTAGGACTTAAGTGTGAGGCCTTGTGACTTGAAAGATCACAGTTTTTTGAGCCTTCGTCTGCCTTGATGGTGTAAACCTTCCACAAAATTTAGTGCCAACATTACTTTTAGCCATTTAAAGTAAAGCAATGGAAAGGAACAGAAAACAATGACTAAAATCTGTTTAGCTTAAACAATGTGCCCAGAAGGAACAGGTATGACTCACACTTCAGCAGAAGTTAATTCCTCCCTTACCTGAGGGACTGATTGGCTTTTGCCATCTAAACTAATTTTATTCCCCAACTCCGAGAGGAGGTTCCCATTTTCTTTGAGCTTTTCTTCGGCTTGCTGCATCCGTTCCAGCAGGTGGTCGCGGCGGCAATTGAAGGATGCCTGGCTACGTTCAAATTTACAGGAGGCCTGTCCAATTAGAAGAATCATAATTACAGTAACTACTGATCCATGCACAAAATTCTGATGTAGCAATATTATCTCCAAAAATGTTAAGATATCTAGACAAATTAATTAAAATGGCACTGCATTTTCTATTACTTCGACTATTTAATTTGAGATATTCTTTACATCTACAATAATCTAGAAAAAGAAAAAAGCTGGCATTTATGCAGCACCTTTCACAACTATTTGTATTTATATAGTGTATTTAATGTAATAAAACATCCCAAGGCAAGCATTATCAAACAAAATTTGACACTGAGCCACAAAAGGAGATATTATCAAAGAGGCAAGTTCTAAAAAGTGTCTTAAAGGAGAGAGAGAGAGAGGGAGAGAGAGAGAAAGGGCAGAGAGATTTAGGGTGGGAAATCCAGAGCCACGGAGGGATTTGTAAATAATGAAGAGAATCTTAAAATCAAGGTATTGTTTAAACGAGTGCCGATGCAGGTCAGCGAGCACAAAACTGATGAGTGAACAGTATTTGGTGCGAATTAGGACACAGGCAGCAAGGTTTCAGATGCTCTTAAGTTTTGAATGTGGGAGGCTGACCAGGAGTGTGTCTGAACATTCATGTCTCGAGGTAACAAAGGCATGAATGAGGGTTTCAGCAGATGAATTGAGACGGGGCGGAGTCGATGTTACGGAGGTGGAAATCAATGGTCTTGGTGATGGCTTGGATGTGGTCAGAAGCACAGCTTGGTGTCAAATACAACACAGTCCGGTTCAACCTCAGACAATTGCCAGGGAGAGAGATGGAGGCAGTGGCTAGGGAACAGTGTGGCAGAGACCAAAGATAATGGTGTACTCAGGAAGTCGGCAAATGGCACACCAATTTGTTCACAGCAAAAATCTGATTTTTGCTAATGTTGGCTTGGAGAATAAATATTGTCCAGGAGGACTGACTGCATTGCTCTTGGGACGTCCAGCTGAGAAACATTTGACAGGGCCTCTGTTTAATGTCTCATCTGAAAGATAGCACTTTTAGCTGTGCAGCATTTCCTCAGTAACAATTTAGTTTGTCATAGTAATTTTGATAGTAACCCAAGAGAAGTATGAAAGCCAGTTTTACCAACACCCCCGCCCCAATAACATTTTGTTGTGTTCCTGCAGGCAAGTTGACGTTCATGTGGATTTTTCTTTTGCTCTGGGGAGGACAATGCCTCGGGTAGTGAAAGATTCTGTGCAGCAACACTGTGAAAGAGATAAATGCTTTTTTGATAGCTATTCATCTATCTTTTGCACTGTACTTAGCAATTATTAATTAGTTCCGACAGATTGCCAGTAACTATCCTGAGTTTAATTTAGGTAGCAGCTGTAGAGATGGCTTTTAAGGTTACTGGATATGTATATCCACTAATTAAGACTGCACTTTAGTGTGCTTTTGCCCCAGTTGTGTACTATATCAACTGATTGAAAATATCTTTGATAGTACCAATGAAACAAAAAAAAACAAGTTTGATATTTTGTTGGTTTTATTTTCTTGAACTTTAAATGGAAATGTACAGAGCCAAATTGGCTTGTCCTGCAAGAGAGGCTCGACTTCCAGTGTTTTCCGTCAGCCGCTCTGGAAAATTGCTTTGCCTTCCATTCAGTGTATCCCCTTGACAGCACGAGATGCTGATTTCACTGAAATGAACACTATTTTTAGGCAGAAGCTCAGAGTTCCTCTACTCCTGACACATTTACTTCACTGACATTTTCTGACTTCCTGAATATACAGCAGATCTGAATTTAGAACTATTTGGAAAGAAGCTAGCAATGGGAGCTATGATTATTACAAACATGTGCAGGCAGTATCTCAACTGTTATCTACAAATCAAATATTACAGAATTCTAAATCTATTATCCATTAAAGCAGGTGAATTAAATTAGGAGTGCATGTAATTCAGGGCTATGACTAGCCAAGGTTCACTGCAAAAATACAGACAAGTTAGTTTTGCTTAGTGTCAGAAAATTTTATTATTCTGTATCAGGGCTTCCACCTAAAGATGGAAATAATTTCAGATAACAGAAAAAGCAGAATTTTTAATAAAAATGTAAATCCCACAATGTCACATAGTTCTGGCTCCACTCTGTGCCTTGCCCTGACAGTACGACAAGGTTATTTCCAAAAAATGAAGGACAAGTCACGTTCGGCCTCCCATGCAACTCTCAGTAGCCAATTCAGAGCAGTTCAGAAGCTTCAATGTAACTCACCGCTTTAGTTTCGGCATGACATAGTGAGATCTAGAGAGGAGTTGATATATTCTGATAGCGTGTGAATGCAAGAATTTACCTAGCAACCTATTTCAGTATTTAACTTTCCTTGTGCTTTATAATTAGGTAAACAGTAATCAATCTTCTGTGGCATTGCTCATGGGCAAACACCACCAAATACAGGCATCAGACATAGCCGGGCTGCAGGATGGGAGTAGAATTCAGTCCTCGTTTTGAAGTCTTACATTCTGTCCTCATTTTTAGTTAATACTTTGTATGTTATTTTATAGCTAAATCGCAATACTGGCGATAATTTGGGAAGCAGAGTTGGTAGGAGCATAGGAGTTTCTCTGCAGTACAGGATAAAGAGCTGAAGGTGCAAACTGGGGCACGACAGAGCCATAAACAATAAGAGGATGCAATTAAGCACAACCAGTTTACATAGGAAGTTTATAATGGGAAAATGTTTATATACACTTGTCCACAGGTACCAATTTGTTTTAAATTATAGATTGATTCTCTAAGGATATTAACTCTTTCCTCTTCAAATGAATGCTGAATATCAAAAATTAGAAGATAAGATTATATTTCATTATTACATCCCTGAAAAAGGCATCCAAGCAGACTATTCTTCTGGACTACCCAATTCTCCAGCACCTTGGCATCCAACGAGAATAAGGTCTTCAATTTAAATTCCAATTTAAAGTGGAGAGTCTTACCTGTTCCAATCGCTGTTCAGTACACAGTATTTTAATCCGTTCTTGGTCCCGCAATCGAAAGAATGTTTTCAGCTCTATTTCTTTAGCAAGAGCTTCCAAGTCGAAATAGCTCTTCTGAATCACTTGGCGATCATTAAAAACCTCCTGCAAAGACTTCACCAAGCTGGATGTTGAAAAAAAAAAATGGTTTGAAACCAGTTTCAGAATATTTCAGAAATTTTCTGCCCAGCTAAAAGATCACAACTTATGCAAAGAATTGGAGGGTTGATGAACTTTTGGTATTAAACTGAACAAAGAAGTGTGACTCCATAGTTTTGATTTTTCCTTTGTAGGCCACAAATTACCTTTAAATGCATGTTGCAATTAATTTGTATACATCTCAAGCGACATTGCCTCAAATTTCTTTTGTGCGTGCGATCCCAAAAATGTTTTCATGCGGCCGCACACATGCATTAACTTAAGGGGCCGACTTGTGCGCTGCCTTCAAGGAACTTTTGTGTTGCTGCACAGCCACACAGCTTAGAGGAAACATTGATCTTGAGTTGTTGATACAAACAGGACTTACATTACGATTTAGGATTTATTGTGTAATGGCGCAATAGTGTCAAGCACAGCCCCATCCCAAATTTCTGGGCCCACAAAATTCAGGTCTGGGTTTTGATAGCTAGATTGCCAGTATTTGCGTGCTACCTGTGGCAAAAAATAGTTTGGGCACCTGAGAAGTAGAATAATGTCCCATCAAACCTGAAATCAGAACTCAAATCCAGCCTAGAGTTATGAAATATAATTTCTGCTCTTTGACAGCAATAACGTGCTAAATAAAGTGAAATCCATCACAAACCAATGCTTCTTGGGGACTGACCAAAACTGACTATAATCCAATACTATTCACCAGATATACACAGAAATGACTGGTGTGGCAAATAGAACAGGGGGGCTCTTCTGTTCAAATACTTTATTTCAGCAACAGATGGCCACTTAACAAATGATAAAACCAAACCAGCTTTTGGTGCTATCTTGTTTGAGACAATTATAACTGTGTTGGAAACATCAAACTGATTGAGAAAAGTTTTAAGGTAAGCTCATTGAAACATATAAAATGCTAAAGGGACTTCCCCTGGCTGGGGAGTCCAGAATTCAACTGAATTCAATTAATAAATCTGGAATTAAAAGCTAGTCTAATGATGGCCATGAAACCATGTTAGAAATGGGTTCAAGGTTTATGGAGAACGGGCAGGAAGGTGGAGTTGAGGCCAAGATGAGATCAGCCATGACCGTATTGAATGGCGGAGCAGGCTCGAGAGGCTGAATTGCCTACTACTGCTCCATCTGGTTCACTAATGTCCTTTAGGAAAGGAAATCTGCTGTCCTTACCTGGTCTGGCCTATATGTGACTCCCCCCACAGCAATGTGGTTGACTCTTAAAATGCCCCCTGAAATGGCCTAGCAAGCCACTCAAACCGTTACAAAGTCAATAAGGAATGAAACCGGACGGACCATCTGGCATCGACCTCGGAAATGACAATGGCAAACTCAGCCCAGTTGACTCTGCAAAGTCCTCCTTACTAACATCTGGGAGCTTGTGCCTAAGTTGGGAAAGCTGTCCCACAGACTAGTCAAGCAACAGCCTGAAATAGTCATACTCATGGAATCATACCTGACAGACAATGTCCCAGACACTGCGATCACCATCCCCAGGTACGTACTGTTCCACCTGCAGGACAGACACAGCAGAGGTGGTGGCACAGTGGTATGCAGTCGGGAGTTGCTCTGGGAGTCCTCAACATTGATTCCACACCCAATGAAGTCTCATGGCATCAGGCCAAACATAGGCAAGGAAACCAACCTTTTGCTGATTACCACCTACTGCCCCAGCTCAGCTGATGAATCAGTACTCCCCCATGTTGAACAGCACTTGGAGGAAGCATTGAGGATGGCTAGGTTGCAGAATGCACTCTGGGTGGAGGACTTCAATGTCCATCACCATGAGTGGCTTGGTAGCACCTCTACTAACTGAGCTGGCCGAGTCCTAAAGGACACAGCTGCTAGACTGGGTATGCGGCAGGTGGTAAGGGAACCAACAAGAGGGAAAAACATACTTAACCTCATCCTCACCAATCTGCCAGCCGCAGATGCATCTGTCCATGACAGTATTGGTAGGAGTGACCACCGCACAGTCCTTCTGGAGACAAAGTCCCATCTTCACATTGAGGATACCTTCCATCGTGTTGTGTGGCACTATCACCGTGCTAAATGGGATAGATTTAGAACAGACCTAGCAATGCAAAACTGGGCATCCATGAGGTGCTGTGGGCCACCGGCAGCAGCAGAATTGTATTCAACCACAATCTATAACCTCATGGCCTGGAAAATCCCCGACTCTACCATTACCATCAAGCCGGGGGATCAACCCTGATTCACTGAAGAATGCAGAAGGGCATGCCAGGAGCAGCACCTGGCAAATCAACCTGGTGAGGCTACAAGACAGGGCTACCTGCGTGCCAAACAGCAGAAGCAGCATGCGATAGACAGAGCTGAGCGATTCCACAACCAATGGATCAGATCCAAGCTCTGCAGTCCTGCCACATCCAGTCGTGAATGGTAGTGGACAATTAAACAACTGACAGGCTCCATAAATATCCCCATCCTCAATGATGGGGGAGCCCAGCACATCAGTGCAAAAGATAAGGCAGAAGCATTTGCAAAAATCTACAGCCAGAAGTGCCGAGTGGATGATCCCTCTCGGCCTCCTCCTGGAGTCCCCAGCATCACAGATGCCAGTCTTCAGCCAATTCGATTCACTCCGCGTGATATCAAGAAACGACTGAAGGCACTGGATACTGCAACGGCTATGGGCCCTGACAACATTCCCGCAATAATACTAAAAACATGTGCTCCAGAAATAACCACGCCCCTAGCCAAGCTAATCCAAAACAGCTTCAACACTGGTATCTACCCGGCAATGTGGAAAATTGCCCAGGTAGGCCCTGTACACAAAAAGCAGGACAAATCCAACCCGGTCAATTACTGCCCCAGTCGACTCTCAATCATCAGTAAAGTGATGGAAGATGTTGTTGGCAGTGCTATTAAGCGGCACTTGCTTAGCAATAACCTGCTCAGTGATACTCAGTTTGGATTTTACCACGGCCATTCAGCTCCTGACCTCATTACAGCCTGGTCCAAACATGGACAAAAGAGCTGAACTCCAGAGATGAGGTGAGAGTGACTGATCTTGATATCAAGGCAGCATTTGACCGAGTACGTCATCAAGGAGCCTTAGCAAAACTGGAGTCAATGGGAATCAGGGGGAAAATTCTCTGCTGGTTAGAGTCGTACCTAGTGCAAAGGAAGATGGTTGTGGTTGTTGGAGGTCAATCATCTCAGCTCCAGGACATTAGTGCAGGAGTTCCTCAGGATAGTGCCCTCGGCCCAAGCATCTTCAGCTGCTTCATCAATGACCTTCCTTCAATCATAAGTGGGGATGTCAGCTGATGATTGCAAAATGTTCAGCACCATTCGCAACTGCTCAAATACTGAAGCAATCCATGTAGAAATGCAGCATGACCTGGAAAATATCCAGGCTTGGGCTGATAAGTGGCAAGTAACATTCACGCCACACAAGTGCCGGGCAATGACCATCTCCACAAGAGAGAATCTAACCATCTCCCCATGACATTCAATTATGGTTGCTGAATCCCTCACTATCACATCCTTGGGTGGAGGCGGTTACCATTGACCAGAAACTGAACTGGAGTAGCCACATAAATACTGTGGCTATAAGAGCAGGTCAGAGGCTAGGAATCCTGCGGCGACTTCCTGACTCTCCAAAGCCTGTCCACCATCTACAAGGCACAAGTCTGGAGTGTGATGGAATACTCTCCACTTGCCTGGATAGGTGCAGCTCCAACAACACTCAAGAAGCTCAACACCATCCAGGACAAAGCAGCCCGCCTGATTGGCACACCATCCACAAACATTCACTCCCTCCACCACTAACGCACAGTGGCAGCATTGTGTACCATTAACAAGATGCACTGGAGCAACGCACCAAGGCTCCTTCGACAGCACCTTCCAAATCTACGACCTCTACCATCCAGAAGGACAAGGGAAGCAGTTGCATGGGAACACCAGCACCTGCAGGTTCCCCTCCAAGTTACATATCATCCTAACATGAAACTATATCACCGGTCCTTCATTGTCACTGGGTCAACATCCTGGAACTCCCTTCAAAACAGTACTGTGGGTGTGCCTACCCAACATGGACTGCAGCGGTTCGAGAAGGCAGCTCACCACCACCTTCTCAAGGGAAATTGGGGATGGGCAATAAATGCTGGCCATGTCAGCGATGCCCATATCCCAATAATGAATTTTTTAAAAAGGGTGACAGTCTCTGAATAAGGGATGAAAGGTTATCGACCTGAAATGTTAACTGTTTCTCTCTCCACAGCTGCTGCCAGGCCTACTAAGTATTTCCAGAATGTTATGTCTTTACATTAGTGAAAAGCTTGGTGCAGTGAATCTTACGCGATTAATTTTATTCCTGTGTTTGTAATTCAGATGACCCCAATCACGATTCCTCTGCATTGCATTTGGAGCGTAGGGAGGAGAGGTGGGGGTAAAGCAATCATGGAATGTACAAAACCCTCCTCTCCCTGGAACACAAGCTACAGCAAATCAACCTTAGCTGGACGAGCAGGAATACACTGGATAAAAGCGAAGGCCTTCTCCACAACGAGGAAAGAACTTATTTCAGGCCATTTTTGTATGCATCCTGAAAAGAGCTTTGTCTACATTTCATCAAGTGGTGCATCAATGATCAGCTATGGAGGTGATAAAGAAAGGCAAGAGTACACATCGCATTAGATAAAGAACTTGAATCTAAATAGAGCCTTTCACATCCTCAAAATGTCTACTGTTATGTAGACAAATGCCACAGTCAGTTTATATGCAGCAAGGTACCACAAATAATTATGAAACAAAATGACCAGGTAATATGTTTTTAGCAGTTTGGTTGAGGGATAAACATTGGCCAGGAAAACATGAGTAATTCCTGTTCTTCTTTGAATAAAGCTTTGGGATCTTTAACTTCCACCTGAACTAACAGATATGGGCTTGGTTTAACCAAAATACAGCACATCCAAGAGTGCAGCACTCCCTCAGTGCTGGACATTATCCAGATGTGATTAGTGCACAGAATGAAATGGCTTTACTGGGAACTTACACTCAAAAGGAATTTGGTCCTGCCACAAATCAATCTTTACAATTTTTTCCAAATCAACCTTAAGCGGTTATAGACACTTCAACAAATTGGAGTAATGCAATTGGCCTCAGCAATGCCAGGCAGCAATGGGGCAGGGAAGGAGAGAGAAAAAAAATCCATCAGCTGGTTTAATTCACCTTGATGATTCCCAAGTGACCTGCTTCTGTAGACAGGTCAGGACTAGCTACAAATGACCCCTCTCAGTTAAATAGCCCAACATTCATTGTTGAGGTTTACACTTGAAGAGAAAAAGGCAAACATCAAGTAGTCGCTGTAGCAGAACAGTAAGTGAACACAACTCTGGGAGGGAAGAAATGACTCTATTTGAATGTACAATAGTGGCTTTTTAAAGCAGAAATATAATTATGGAACAGCGTGGTACAACTTTAAATCTGAAAAACCTGTTGTAAGTGAAATTCTTGCCTTTTTTTGTTAACTGCAAAACTTGCAGCTAAAACCATGCATTTGACGAACTGACAGCATGAGCAGCATGAATTACTGCCAGTTATTGGCAGCAGAGGATTCAACTGTTAAATTGCATTCTTAGACCAGCAGCACAACTACAACAATGTGGGACAAACGGTTCAAATCTTGGACTCAGTCAACATTCTCAGTTTTTTCCCCAAAGATGACATGCTATTTGTAGTTGTGCTAAGAAATAGAGCGCAAAGGACAGAACTATCTCAGCTGCAAGAATTTTTTCAGCACCTCTGTAGGCCATTTGCTGAAGTGGAAGCCAGGTAGATGTTTGCACTCACTTTCCCATGCTCTCAGTCAACATCACAGACACATGGGACAGACGCTGACTAAGGTCAACAACATTTAAGAAACATGGGCGGTGCAGTTTCCTCAGGGATGCAACTATACCCTAACTGTGGCAGCTGTGAAAAGCAACTGAAGCTGCAGATAGCATACATGCACCTGAAGTCAGGGCCCAACCTGATGCTGAAGAGAAATGCTGGTGCAAAACCAGAACGACATTGCAGCAATGCTACACTTGTAAATGTACCCTTAACAGCCAAGAGTGCAGACATTTTGAATGCCCAATGCAGACTTTAGCTAAAATCATCCCATTGGTTACCTAAGAACAAGGCAAAGGAAAGGCCATCAAGATTAGATAGTTGATTAACGAGTGACTTTTTCAAAACCTCAGAAATTATTGGCACCAATTACACTAATTCCACCTGCAGTCCCTGCAGGGGTTCTGAAGCCACGTCCAACGCCAAAAATCAATCACCTCAACAGTCTGTGGGGGAAATAACCTTTTCACCTGAGCAATCTACTGAAACATTCTCTACATACCTCAGACAACCAGAGTGCAGTCACCTTGAGCACACACCTGCTCCCTCAGCAGCCAGAGGGTTAATACCTGCGAAGTCAACTTGTTTAGTTAGTTAGTTAAGTTAGTTAAGAGATACAGCACTGAAACAGGCCCTTCGGCCCACCGAGTCTGTGCCGACCATCAACCACCCATTTATTCTAATCCCACACTAATTCCATATTCCTACTACATCCCCACCTGTCCCTATATTTCCCTACCACCTACCTACACTAGGGGCAATTTATAATGGCCAATTAACCTATCAACCTGCAAGTCTTTGGCAGGTGGGAGGAAACCGGAGCACCCGGAGAAAACCCACGCAGACACAGGGAGAACTTGCAAACTCCACACAGGCAGTACCCAGAATTGAACCCGGGTCGCTGGAGCTGTGAGGCTGCGGTGCTAACCACTGCGCCACTGTGCTGCCCAATGTGAGAAACAAATGGGAAGCATCACTACACTGCTGCTATAACGTCACAACTCTCAGCCTCCACAAAAAGGGCGGCACAGTGGCGCAGTGGCTAGCACTGCAGCCTCACAGCTCCAGCGACCTGGGTTCAATTTTGGGTACTGCCTGTGTGGAGTTTGCAAGTTCTCCGTGGATTTTCTCCGAGTGCTCCGGTTTCCTCCCACATGCCAAAGACTTGCAGGTTGATAGGTGGATTGGCCATTATAAATTGCCCCTAGTATAGGTAGCTGGTAGGGAAATATAGGGACAGGTGGGGATGTTGTAGGAATATGGAATTAGGGTAGGATTAGTATAGATGGGTGGTTGATGCTCGGCACAGACCCGGTGGGCCGAAGGGCCTGTTTCAGTGCTGTATCTCTTTAAAAAAAAGGGAAAATGAGGACAGCCTGCTAAAATGTGCCGAACAGAGAACCCACCCGGAAGACAACCGTGAACTATGAGGTTTGTTCCCCTCCGTTCCCATAGCAGCATCAACACGCTTCTCTTCCCAACATTGTTCACACTGTTTTCAGTGTTATCTTATGAGTGTTCAACTGAAAGGCCCTTCTAAATTAAGAATGCAGGGGCCACAGCAGTGTTAGGAGTTGTGGTCCTGGGGATCAAGACTCCTGCAGAGGCTGTCGAGTGGCTGTTTGAAATTCTGACAGTTTCCCTGTACATTCTACTTTGTTCAACATACTTTGGAGAAATGTGGTTGGGGGTGGGGGGTGGCAGGAAGTGAGGGAGGGAAGGAAAGAAAAGTGTCCTATATCCCAAGTTCTTTTTGGCCATTGAAAGATTTGCCAGCAAGCACTGAAATAATGGGAGGTCTTTCCTTTTTCATTGTCACAAATAGTTTTAATGCACATTTTTACTTCCATCTACCTTTAGCCTCTATCCCACTATGTGTGACAAATATGCAAGAAAGTGCCTGAAGACAAAACTAAGTGCTGTCTAACTCTACTGCACTAAGAACATGTGAAAAGAACACATTCCTCAGCTTGACCAGAACAGCACATTACCATAGATTATATTCTACGCAGCTCACGACAAAGGCACCTCAGCCTAATGTCTGAGCAAACTCAAAATGCACGCCTAAAATGTCCTTTGTCTCAAAAGAGATTGAATGTGGGGCACTGGCAGAGATTGAAAATGGGGACAATCTCTTATTTGCTTGAATATTGTGCTTAAAAACATCATATCCATGTAGAAATGGAGCTCTACAGTACAGAACTTTGATTATGCTTACTTTATGTGAGGCCTTAAAGAATTTATTATGCATGTCTCAAGTATCAGCCATTCATCCTACTCTCTCCATCCATAGTTCAACGTTTAATAGATGTGTGTTATGGAGCTATTCAGGCCAGGAATGCATCTGTATTGAACTCCCATCTTTAGCTACTTTTATACTGGTTCCCGGTGGGATGTTTGCACTGAGAATTCCCAAAGCAATCATGGATTCATGAAGGCTGGCATGCAGAAAGAACTATTTTCACTGAAGGTAATTCAAGGAGAATTGTAGCAGGGTTGGCGCTGGCTGTGCAAGACCAAGACACTTTGGAAAGCAGCAAAGGGCCTCCGGCTTGGCTGTGGTGCCAGCCTTACAATGCCTGCACTCAAAAAATGCCTACACTCAAAAAAGCACGACAACATTTACTGTTCAGTTTCACATCTCAAGAATGGCCATTTGGGTTAAACACAACAGCAATAATGGAAGTGTATTTTAGTGGCAGTCACCATCTTCAGAAGACAGCATGAGAAGCATGAGGATTGAAAGAAGAATTTTTAAAAAACCTTAATCTTTGACTTCCATGTTAAAAAAATCCTCATTAAGTACTAAATGAAGGGAATCAGCTCATCAGACAATCCTGCTTGGCACAGATAATTGAAAACAAAACTATTAACTGCAGAAACCTGTGCAACAGCCCTTTGTAATATCACCAGCTTTTCACATCATACAGGAAACTATCCTGACTGCTCAGACTCAAGGTGAAAGATTATTAAGGATGCCCTCAACAAACTCAAGTGTTCCTTTTAGACTAAAAATAGCATTCTTTTACCTTTAATCCACAAAAACCATCTTTTATTTTCTTCCCTGAATTTAATTCCAATTAGGTACTGATCAACAGTCACACTGAAACATGTTTAAAGCAGCATTCCCTTTAAACACACTGAAATAGACTCCATCTGCATTCATTTTTTATTCTTTTGCCTCTTACTTCATTGCATTTGTTTGAAAATTCAAAATTCTGATCTGCGAATAGAACGTGCAGTTTGCTTTCATTTATTTCAATAGGACTGAATTGCACGGAGGCAAAAGAATACATAAATAGCGAAAATATGAAATAAAAGCAGAAATTGCTGTAAATACGCATTAGGTCGAGTAGTGGGTTTCATCAAAGCAGCAGAAATTGAAACTTTAACCCGCCTTTTCTTTTTATAAATGTGATAGAATTGCTCTGAACTTCCAGAATTTTTAAAATATATTTCTGATGAGCACACCCTTTCGATTTCCCTTCAGTTCCAAAGCACAAATTAACATTCCACAGCAATAAGGAAGCTTGAAATGTTGAGTGAAATGTCTGATTACCAATAGCTTTTCAAAGATTGATATGTTGTGATTTATAGGTTTTTCTGCTGCAAGAGTTTTGAAACAACCTCTTCCTATGCATGAGTTCAGAGATCAGAAATCAGGTAGTAGTAGAAGGAAGGCAAGTGCCTAATGGGGACAATTTGTCACATAATCAAGTGTTTTCTTGCCAAACAAATAATGAACTCAACTGGAATCAAATATGTATCTTCAATTTATTGACAACAGAACTTATGTCGCTTCTTCACCTGTTAGCTGAACTATCACCAAATGTCAAGATTGACAGCAAATAATGGATTTCAACTAATGACAGTTAACATAATTTAAATAAAAGATATGCCACATTGTATTTGAATGCAAGTTGTTTAATGCCAGTCACATAACTCAAGGATGTTCTTTCATGTTTACTAGGTCAATGTGTCATCGGACAGTTTTTCCACTTTACCTCACCCTACACGGGGAGTGCAGGAAAATAAACTCAAACACTCAGAGAACTATGAATAAGTCTGGAGCTTAAGATTTATTCAACAACTTTGTTTTAAAAAAAAAAGTCAAATGGAAAATATTAACACTTAGCAGCGAACCAGTAATTTGTTCACATTACAGCTAAGCCCCAAAAGGACCAATTGAAACTTTCAACTATCTGTATCCACAGTTCAGTCTGCAACTGGTCCATGCGCACCACATTCTGTAAATTGTACAGCATTTAAACAGCTGCTTTGTCTGTTTGGAAGATTTGAAAAATGATATTTCTCCCACCTAAGTGCCCTTCAAAAAAACCTTTATTGGTGTTGTTCCTTTTCCCGGTCTTTTATTTTACTTTTTATTCTGTTATATCCAAGGTCATGTGTGGAGACCCTGGGCATTGATTTGGAGCTGCATCAGCAGGATTCCAATTCCAGGATGGGGATAAAAATGTTAATTGTCTATTCATTGTGTTTAATTGTAAGCAGGTGGTGGGCATGAACTAGAGATTCACTTGTGCTCCTAAAAATAACAGATTGTTGGGTTAGAAGGTGCATGTTTGTAATGTGTATCGCCGTAAATAAAAATTTATAAAAGTGTTTAAAGTTTGGTTCCAGTTCTGCCTGGCTTCTTGGAATACAAAAATAAACTTTGATACTAGCCTTGTTGACCATCTTCATTCTGGCCAACATTGGCCCAACAGAAATTTATCAAAGCACAAATACTCGAAACAACATGACACATTTGTATCATTTTCCAGTATTGAAAAACAAGACTAACTGTGTTGGTGATGGATGAGTCAACTATCATTGCTGAGCAGCTCAGAAGGGCCCAGCAATAAGAGAAATGGTATGAGTTCTTACACAACATGATTGAATAACTATTTTCACTATTACCTTTTGAAAATTAATCTACACTGCAACTGAACAGTGGATGGTTGGGATGATTGCAGTTTAATACAGGAAATATTGTGTATATAGAGCTGTAATTTATTTTTTGGTGGAGAGGGAAAGAAACAGACATCTCGGGTAATGAAGTATCAATGAAATCTGTTAGAATAGACCTCCCTCAAGTGCCTTCTTTATGATCCAAACTGCTATTTCCAAAAGTGAAGTTTTGTGGATTGTCATTGTTCAGTTACCCTTATATTAAATAAATAGAACCAATTGGTGGTGTGTGGAATTACTGATGCAGTACCTTGCTTGCGATCAATTGGGCACACATGTAAATAAAGGGTCATCTGAATATTTTTTTTAAAAAGAGAATCTGTTCTCCAGTAGTCTGATGCTGATGCAACAAAAGCAGGTATCTTACCGCTGCTGACTGGATGACATTGCCGGGGTTGGACTAATCTCAATTTTGGAGATGGTACACTTTGCTTCATCATGGGCCTTCAGCTTGTCTTTCAATTGTGTGATCTAAGGATAAATAAGATTCCAAAGGAGTCAGTCATTGTCCATTTAACTGAGTTAGACTGTGGCTAATCACGCAGGAATTTGTTACTATCTAGGAGCTGCAGGCCATGCTCTAAACAGAATTCCACAGAGGGCAGCCACACAAAACCCTTCCCTAGGGCACATCCAAAACTGAGGCTTATCAACTCAAAAGGATATAATAAATGACAGCAACACTGATGAGTGGAATCTCTCATTTGAATTTGATAGCTGGGCTTAATGTTAATACTGAACATTATGAAGGAGGAAGGATACTTTCAAACTGTTTAGCTCAACAATACTATGGAAAAACATTGTAGAAAACATCTCCTTTAGAAGCAGAGATAACTGCCATTTATCTGGTAAAAGCAGTCCAAGTGAGGCCCACAATGTGAAAGTCTCAGGCTAAAAAGTGTTTTCCTTCTGTGGCCTATGCAATTCTGTGAATAGCAAATCAGTGCCATTTCAGTAGTGAGTGGCAGAATATGGTGCTAATGTAAAAGTGCTCAAGTTCACTATCAACTGAGTTTGTAGTTAATGCAAACTAAAGATAATTCATCACACCGAGCATGTTAACTTTCCAGATGCAACACATCCGGGTAAAATAGTGCACATTAAATGCAAAAGATTAATTGCAAGATAAATTATCGGCTCCAAATTTTATCAAAGGGAATCAATAATTAGGACTGAACCGTAGTCAAGAAGGAGGGAATAGATGTTTTATTACCCTTTTCAAGCCCTTTAGGACAATTATTTCTAATTTACAGTATTTAAGTGTGCTGTAGTTAACCAGCACATTCATGAAATCACCTTAACACAAGAGAGAAAACACACCTGTCCCAGGGAAGAGCCCTAAAGCTTGAAACTTAATTCCATCTATTCATCTGGACCAGAGGTTAAACAGAATAGATTTTTTATGTAGCTTCTCCCAGATGGGGAGAAAGAATCCAGCACCCAAAAAAATCTTCAAATCTGATTCTGTTTCAAGTAACAAATCAAGACATTCAGAAAGGTCCATAAGCTTAAGCAACACCCTGCTCCTAGGAAGCCATGATATAGCACCAAAACTCAACTGATCCTACACAGGCTGTGTGTGAATAACACACTTTACTGAGCGTGTTGGAACACTAGAGTGTAAACAAATTAGTCTCTGCAGCAGGTCAGTTGGAAGAGCACAGTAAACCCATTATAGCCTGTGTTAGGACAGTCAGGATGCAGTATCATAAATCCTTAACATCCTGCACTAGGATGATCAAAACTGATCACCATAAATGCTTTTCAAGATACAGTAAGAAAAATTAACACAGATCTCTGAAGTGTGAAGACACAAATCTGAACCAAGAACTTTCCACGTGGGAAACTGCAGTGGAAGTGCCCAGCTGCCAATGACAAGAACAGATGTGTCAGCAGAGGAAGGAACATCTTCACAGCATACAGGGAAGAATGACACGAGGGAAACAGACGAAAAGAAAGTTCAAGTGCACTTGCACTAGGGAATCTCCCTTTCATCAGAGCAGGCTTCCTGAAATGGTAAGCAGAGGATATTGCAACAAAGACTATTTTTATATAAATGTTAAAGACTGCGCACAATTTCCCTTACAAGGATCAAAGACAATCTATAACAGGAAACTGTACTGCTCACTGATTTTCACAAGTATTCTCTCTTTTTTCCAGGCCTCATGCTGGGTCAAGCTACATGCTAACTTTTCAACTGAGGATAGGACTTGTGAGGAGGGTGGGGGTGCAAAAAAAGGGTGAGGAAACAAAATGTTAAATGGGCAGTCTAAAGTTCACTGACTAATGGAAAAATATGCACACTTACATCATACAGTATCAAATTCCACATACAAAATGGTATGTTTTGTTTTGCAGTGAATTGTCCTGTGAATACAACCAAATCCCTTGTTTGCTTTAGAGATAGTTTCACAGCATTGGTCATGAACCTTGAGGGAGTGAGTGATACACTATAACAGCCAGATCTTTTTCTTTCACCACTGCTTTCTCTTCTGTTCTATGTAGGATGCATGTCTATTTAGCATTGGACAGGCCCATATGCACAACACTATACTTTTTCAATGTATGGGCCCATTCCCCCAACACATCAAGATTTGATGGCAGTAATTCAACATCCTCTACAATCCTAACACTCACATATCGTTTGAAAACTTGCAGAGCATTCGCCCAACACCTATGTCAGTCATCTAGATAGTTAAACAGCAATGGTCCTAACACCAAGCCCTGAGTTGCACTGCACATAATCCTGTCTCCAAGCAGATTCAAATCAATTGATAACAGTTGCAGTTCAAGGACATTACAGCCAATTCTTAACATACTTATGCAGATTACCATTAATTGTACATTTCTATTTTGTAGCTTATGATTTTGTCCTTGTACAAGATCTTGGTTGGGCCTCAGTTAGAATACTTTCTCAAGTTTGGTTTCCTTACATGTTGGGTGATATTGAGGCTTTGGAAAGGGTACAGAGGAGTGCCACAAGCTTAATTCAAAGTTTAAAATACCTCAGTTACCCAGAGAGGTTCAAAGAGCCAGGCCTGCACACTTAGAAGCACAGACGCAGAACAACTTGATTGGAAGAGTTTGCATTTATATAACACCGTTCATAGCCTCAGAACATCCAAAAGCACTTTACAGCCAATGAAGTACTTTTGAAGTATAGTCACTGTTACAATGTAGGGAAACAGTCACAGTTTATAAGATAATAAAGAGAATAAATTGTGTTTACATAAACAAATTCAACTGAATAGGTTAAGGAGGGCTGGAGTCAAGCTTAGAAGTTAAGTAAAAGCAGAACAAGGTTGGATGTTAGGCAGTTCTTCCTGCTAAGAGAACAGTGAACCTGTGGAAAAGGTTCCTGACTTGTGCAATAAATGTTGATTCACTGTATTCCTTTGAGAGAGTGCTGGACCTCTCCAGGACACAGACTTTGTACAAGAGATAGGTCCTCTGTATTATAACTCAAGGACAATATGATGTCTTGGACTATTTTTGTTTACCTAAAGAGGTCAGAGAGGAATTTTTTGGATTTTTGTCCCCTAATTTATCTGGGATTTTAAGCTGTCTTTTCACCTCCCCCAGGAGGGGACAAGTTGTGGATGGATAGGGAGTATATGTATCGTGATGTACAAGACATCATAACCATATGGGACAAGGTAGTTGGACCACTGGTTCTTCTCAATGAGTACACAGCACAGAAGCAGGCCATTTGACACAAATGGTCTAACCTTAGAATTTATGCTTCAAACAAGCTCCAACCACACCCCACACCCCCACTCCAACCTTTTTACCCAGTCCTATCAGCATATCCTTCTATTCCTTTCTCCCTCATGTGCTTATCTAGTTTCCCCTTAAATGCATCTATGATAATAGTCCCAATGTGGCTGCACATCCCATATTCTTGCCACTCTTTGGTTCAAGAAGTTTCTCCTGAATTCCTATTAATTAATCACCATCTTGTTTTTATAACCTCTAGTTTTGGTCTCCCACATAAGTGGAAACATTTTCTCCATATTTACCCTATCAGCCCTTTCATTGTCCTCTATCAGGTCACCCCTCAGACTTCTCTTTTCTTGAGTAAGAAGCCCCAGCCAGTTCAGTTTTTCCTGGTAGTTATAACCATTCAGTGCTAATATCCTGCCTCATTCTCCTGCTGTCATTTTTCATACGATCGTACGTAAAGTACCATATCAAAGGCTTTTTGAAAACTCAGGAGTACAATGTTCTCATCCACTAATTTAGTAACTCATTCAAAAAAATTAGAAATACACAATTTTATTTTCCAGAAACCATGTTGTGCGTCCCTGATGACGCCTTCTCTAAGTAGTCATATGGGGCATCTCTTATGACATCATTAAGCACCTTATCTATTAGCGGTCACATTAATGAGGCTATAGTTACCCAGCTCTACCTTAATCACCCTTTTTAAAAACTGGAACTATATTAGCATTGCCCCAATTGGAGCAAACAGTTCCCAACTCTAGAGAGCTTTAAGACACAGGCAAGAGGCTTGCATAGCAATTGTTCCACAACAGATAGTCAAAACATTCAGATCCTATCAGATTCTTGTCCATTTTGTTCACAATAAAATGTTCAATTTAGACCATTCAAATAATGCAAAAAAAAACCTTGCCTCTTTCCGTAGTTCCTCACATATGGCTGCATATTTACTTATATGACAGTCCAGGCTCACAATATTACTCTTCAGCTGTAACAGAAACAAAAGGAGATCAGCGTCTACATACAACTGTTTTTTCCTTCCTAGAACTGGTGACTTATATTGAGAATAGCATGAAAATCTGCTATTTTTGCAGAACAAAAGTCTTAAATTAGCACCAAGACCCTTTATCTATATTTGAAAATTATTTCTCCCCCCTCCCCCATGGCAGAAAGCTACAGAAAATACTACAAATACACAGCAGATCAATTAACATCTGAAACTTTTGGGTTGGACTTACCTTAACCATTAAACTTCCTTTCTCTTTCAGAGACTAATCGACCACATGCCCTTTTTCTGTATTTATTTTTGATTTCCAGCAACTATGGCTTATCTTTGAAAGCAAGTTGGGTATAAATCTAATCAAAGCTGCTGGTTTGCAATTTTCATGTAAAAATTGGGCAGCATGAGAGAATGTGATCCCCAAACTGCTGGCAAAAATTCCAGTCTTCCATGAAATAAAATCAAATTTGACTTATTCAGTTCATTGTAAATCAGTGCCCTGAAAATGAGTAGCTTAATCTGCTTTGGATTCAAGTTAAGTTAATGGATCACAAAGCTAGAGCATGCAACACTTTTTGTTCTCTTCAGCACCCAAAGAGCATCAAGTATGCCTCGGGTTAGTGGTTAAGCCGATGGGCCTTTACAATAATGTTCAACCCTGACTTAAAAAAAACATGTCTCGACTGCACCAGCATAGTTCCCATTCCCAATTACTCATTCACCAGACTTCACACACAAAAAAAGCCCCGAGGAATTTGTTGCCTCAATTTTTGTTCCATATTTGCTTTCATTCACTGCCACAGCAACCCCTCAGAACTCAGCCAAGCAGGTGACCTGCATGATCCTCAACCAAAAACTGCTCCAGTTGTTCTACAGCAGGCAGAAGAGAGCAGCTCCATTTTGCACGTAGCTGAGCAGAATCCTAAATCTGATCTGCGGTAACTGCAGATATGAGTTAGTGTCCTACATTCCTGCTGAATAGAGCATTGGGAATACTGTCCCATCCCAGTTTCTTTAAGCTGTCTCTGTCTATGCTGGGCTTGAACCCAGATCCCAGGATGAAAGCAGTATGTGAAAACAGCACAAATTAATTTTGCAGCATTTATTATAGCTGGACAGTTGCTGTTACTTTTTCATAAATACAAGAACTTTAAGGACTGATAGAAGGTGCGTAAAACAGATAAATATTGTGTAATTGGACATTTTTAGCATTATGTGAGATAAATGTGAATAAACTTACTGAGGATTTGATGTCCTTAGCACGGTTTGCATACTTTAGAGTATTATATGTATCTTCATAACTGATGGCTGAAGGGCTAACGGTGGCAATCATCACAGTGCGGCAGTTTCCTCCCAATGAGTCCTTAAGGAGTCGGGTCAGCTTGCTATCTCGGTAAGGGATATGGGACCTTTTCGCCTGAGAACGCAGAGAAATGAAAGAAAAACGTTTCCAGTAGCAACTTCCACTGAAATTTCAAGCTGAACCCCACTGCAAAGCATTCCATGCAATATGTAGTATGCCTCATTAACAATGAAGCACTCTGCATTTGGATAGCATCCTTCCCAAAGGTATGCAGTAGCTGGATAGGATGCCTCCCGTCCAAAGGGTTGTTGCACTCAGGGAGCATGCTATCTTTTTTGGTGTACATAACATTTCTGACAATTCAGTATTGTACCTAAATTTAACTTGATTTGTCACTCAATATTAATTTTGTATTTAATGTCAGCTTGTTATATAGCAAATGAAGAGGAACTTGAATTTATTTTAACGACATGATGTCCCAAAGCATTTTACAGCCAATGCAATACTTTTAAAGTGTAGTCACTGTTGTAATGTAGGAAACCTGGCAGCCAATTTATGCACAGTAAGATTCCACAAACAGCAATCAGTTTAATGATGATTGGTTGAGGGATAAATATTAGAACACCAAGGAGAACTCCCTGCTCTCTTTGAATAGTGCCATCAATAGTGATTCGGTTAAGCAAAGCCTTGATCATAAAATTCTCATTCCAGTTTTCAACTCCATGGCCTCACCCCTCTCTATCTCTGCAACCTCCTCCAGCTCCCCCAACTCTCCGAAATATCTATGCTTCCAATTTTGGCCTCTTGAGCATTGAAGCCTTCAGCTGCCTCAATCGTAAGCTCTGGAATTCCCTTCCTAAACTTCTCTGCCTCCTTTAAGGTGCTCCTTAAAACCCACCTCTACAACTAAATTTTTGGTCATCTGCCCAAATATGGTTCAGTGTCAAATTTTGCTTTATAACGCTCCCGTGAAGCACCTTGCAGCGTTTTATTACATTAAAGGTACAATATGAATACAAATTGTTATTATTACCTTTAACAGCCACATGAGAAGATAGACAGAGAATCACTTTAATGCCTCATACAAAAGATGGTAAATCAGTGCAGCACTCCCTCAGTATTGCACTTGGATGTCAGCCAAAGTCATTTTTTTTTTTTTATTCGTTCGTGGGATGTGGGCATCCCTGGCAAGGCCAGCATTTTTTGCCCATCCCAAATTGCCCTCGAGAAGGTGGTGATGAGCTGCCTTCTTGAACTGCTGCAGTCCATGTTGGGTAGGTACACCCACTGTGTTGTTAGGAAGGGAGTTCCAGGATTTTGACTCAGCGACATTGAAGGAACAGCAATGTAGTTCCAAGTCAGGATGGTGTGTGGCTTGGAGGGGAATTTGCAGGTGGTGGTGTTCCCATGCATCTGCTGCCCTTGTCCTTCTAGGTGGTAGAGGTTGCGGGTTTGGAAGGTGCTGTCGAAGGAGGCTTGGTGCGTTGCTCCAGTGCATCTTGTAGATGGTACACACTGCTGCCACTGTTCATTGGTGGTGGAGGGAGTGAATGTTTGTGGATGGGGTGCCAATCAAGTGGACGGCTTTGTCCTGGATGGTGTCGAGCTTCTTGAGTGTTGTTGGAGCTGCACCCATCCAGGCAAGTGGAGAGTATTCCATCACACTCCTGACTAGTGCCTTGTAGATGGTGGACAAGCTTTGAGGAGTCAGGAGGTGAATTACTCGCCGCAGGATTCCTAGCCTCTGACCTGCTCTTGTAGCCACGGTATTTATTTGGTTACTCCAGTTGTTTCTGGTCAATGGTAACCCCAGGATGTTGATAGTGGGGGATTCAGTGATCGTAATGCCACTGAATGTCAAGGAGAGATGGTTAGATTTTCTCATGTGGAGATGGTCATTGCCTGGCACTTGTGTCATGCGACTGTTACTTGACACTTATCAGCCCAAGCCTGGATACTGTCCAGGTCTTGCTGCATTTCTTCACGGACTGCTTCAGTATTTGAGTCGTCGCGAATGGTGCTGAACATTGTGCAATCATCAGCAAACATCCCCACTTCTGACCTTATAACTGAAGGTCATTGATGAAGAGCTGAAAATGGTTGGGCCTAGGACACTACCATTAGGAACTCCTGCAGTGATGTCCTGAAGTTGAGATGATTGACCTCCGACAACCACAACCATCTTCCTTTGCACGAGGTATGACTCCAATCAGTGGAGAGTTTTCCCCCCCCTCCCCCCGATTCCCATTGACTCCTGTTTTGCTAGGGTTCCTTGATGCCATACTCGGTCAAATGCTGCTTTGATAACAAGGGCAGTGACTCTCGCCTCACCTCGAGTTCAGAGCTTTTGTCCATGTTTGAACCAAGGCTTTAATGAGGTCAGGAACGCAAACTGAGTGTCAGCAAGCAGGTTATTGCTAAGCAAGTGCCGCTTGATAGCACTGTTGACGACACCTTCCATCACTTTACTGATGATCGAGAGTAGACTGATGGGGTGGTAATTGGTAATTGCTTAAGTCTCTGGAGTTAGACTTGCACCCATAACCTTCTGACTCAGAGGCTAAGAGAGTGCTACCAACTTAAGCCAAGGTTGGCCGTACAGATTATGTTTCAATTGCTTATATTGCCTCTGACACGTATATATACTTAAAGGTTTGAAACACTGACAATGAATTCTGACAGTTCTATCTGACATTTCCTACTTCCACCAGGCTTTTGTTCTTTGCTATAAACCATCCCAGCCAAAATGGTGGGCAGGAAACCTGCTCCCAGATGCCAACATTGCTGCATTTCCACCAGCAGACCTGTAATGCTCCCTCTCTGTAGAAATATGATGATCTCTGTTGAGCATGTAGAAATGTAGTATAACAGGCAGTGCAGTAATATTGAGGCAAAGTATAGTCTGCCATGGTATCCACATTCATTGATCTACACAAATTAATAAAATTGCTAGTGAGAGTTACTTTCCATAGAAAGAAGGCAAACAGTAGAATTCTACCATGACTTGTAACTCTTAAAGGAGCACAGTCTTCAAGAAAAGGTATTTGACTAACGCAGTGTCACTATTTGGTGGAAGTGACAAATGCCACACAATTTTTGCTAATGTCATACAAAGGTGTCGATATGATGTGTTTCGTTACAAATTTTTATCATTTATGATGAGTTTGTGTCACAAAAAAGTTTATTAAAAATCCAATTTCATGAAAACTGTGCCCTTTCCCTTTAAAAGGAATAATCTATTGTACCTTGCTGTCTGCCAGTGAGTTAATTACATTTCCTAATGCAAGCAATGAGCGGTTTATGTTTGCCCCCTCCCTAAACCGTGCTCCTTGAGCCTTAGTTGCACTGGCACGCTCTGATCCAGCCAAGTCGATCAAGCACATCTTAGCAATCCGCAAATTCTTACAGATGCTGGCAATACGATCTTGTTGTTTCACATAGACCTATTTTGTAAAAATAAAATGAAATAAGGAAGCCTGATTAATTACAGTAATCGCCCAGACACATTCAGTTTCTCTGTCAGTCACAATAAACACCATCAGTTCTTATTCCTGCTTCTCCATAACACAATGCACTAAAATAATTAACTGCTCCTTATTAGGACTAATCATTTGTTTTAGGATTACCATTACATCTCATTTACAAAGTAATTTTCTTCACTCGAAGACTGCCTGTCCTTTCCCATGTACCATTCACCAGCTCCTGTTATTACCATCTGAGCTTGCTATTTAGTATACAACAGCAGGAGTATCTGCCCTTCTCAGGCATTTGTAAGCACTTAGCCTGATGCTTGCCTGTGATGGCGTGGTAGCAATGGGGAGCTTTGCACAGAAAACCGCAGAACAGACGTGTTCTATGCCACTGTACAATGTAGCAGGTTGGAACAACTATGCACTACGGCTCCGACCAATTGATTTCATATGCTATTGGGCAGCAACTTGTGAGGTGCGAATGCTGATGGCAAAATAACTTGAAATCATTTACAACCGGTCAAAGATGAATTAAGCACCAAATTCAATATGTACTTGTAATCCTACAAATCCTTATTTCTGACAGTTTTTGTTAACCTGAAAGACAGCATGGGATCGTGAGGACGTGGCGTTGGCATCAGTTGGATGTTGCGTCCTGTTCAGGTTTCCATTTGCCAACATCTCTAAAAGCTCTTTGGCAGACTTGGGCTGTAGGAATAGAAAATAATCCTTAAGAAGACAACTTTTTAAACTCAGTAAACTAAGTTTCCTCTACTTTTGTGAAAGGGTACACGTGATGACTTATCAGTGATCAGCCTGAATTCTAGAGTGTTATTGCTTGTCGGTATATTGAGCAGATGCATGAATATTTAGGTCCAAAAGCTCAACATTTCTGGATCATGCAGAATACTCTTCCCTCCTCCTCCTCTCTCTCACAGGCATAGGCAACAAACACTAATACTCTCTTTTAAAGGGAAGAGTATTCTATGAGGAAATAATTTTAGTGCCAAGTTGATACCCTTTCAAGCCTCAGGCATAGATATATTAATAAACTGTCAATGTCCCAGCACTATGCTATGAACAGTTTTAGTATTTCAAAGCACCCTGTTGAAGTGTTGGAGGTTTTGCCCACTCCTCGCCTTATTTGGTCATCAGTATTCATTTCAGAAAGCATGGGCCCAGGCTATCTCCTATGGTATTGCTTTTGGTTAAATTGGATACAGTGTTTTGTCTGCATCCTCCTACAGTTTATCTTCTAACTGCAGCCATGCCCTTTCCAAACTCAGCTTGAGCACAAGACCCATCTCCAGCATATTTAGTTCCAATTTCCACCACCCAGTTTCCTTTCTTGGCCCTCATACCAGCTGACATTGCAAATAGTTCCCTCTCCTCAGTTACTGCCCTCCACTTTTCTAAGCCACTTTTAACAAACTCTCTCAAAAAACCCACCCTCCAAACTACCTCATCTTCACCCCCTCTTCGTCTCCAAAGTCCTTGTTACCACTTAAATCCCATCTTTCCTACAACTCCATGTTTGAAACTCCGCAATCAGGTTTCTGCCCTGTCATAGCTCTGAAATGGCTCTAATCAAAGGATCAAGACATCCTTTGTAACAGCACTCATATGGAATTTATCCTCATCAACCTCTGCAGCTTTTGACGTGGTTGATCACATCATCCTGATCCAATATTTCACCTTCATTGTCCAGCTCAGTTGGACTGACATCGTTTGGTTCCACTCTTACCTGTATGATTGTAGCAACAGCATCTCCAACAATAGATTCTGTTCCTATCCCAACAACATTAACTCCAGAGATCACCAAGGCTCAGTATTTGGTCCCCGCCCCCCCTCTGCTGCCATTGTGGCATCATCCAAAGCTATGGAGTCAGCCTCCATATGTACACTGACAACACCCAGCTCAACTTCTTCATATCTCTTGACCACTCCACTGCTTGAGTTTTCAGGCTATTGGTTAGACATCCCATCTTGGATGAGCCACAATTTCCTCCAGTTAAATACTGGGTAGACCAAAACCATTGTCTTTAGCCCCCATCACAAACACCATACCCTTGTTACTCATTTCATCTCCCTCCCTAGACATTATCTTAAGATAAAGTAGACTGTTTGCAATCATGGCATCCTTTTGGGTTTATACAGGAATCTGCCATGTGTTGCCTTTAAGTAGAGATTTTGCAGGACATTGTTATACATCCTTGACCTCAAATACAGGTTTGCGGGCTGGGAAATACTGAAAAAGTCTGATTAATACTTGCATTAAATCAAATTAATGACATAATAATGCACAATCCCTTACAAACAATGTGTTAAGCTTTAGGTTCTAATGAACTCATTAGACATCAGTTCAACATATTACGTTATCAAAGTCCATGTACATGTCATTAATAGACAGTTAATATGAATCTTTCAGACCTATTCTAAGACAAGCAGTAATTAAGCAGTTGACGACAGACTTACATGCTTGGGACAGCCGGCTGGGTTCGGACGCTGTCTCCTGTTCTCCCAAAGTGACAAAAATCAACAGGTTTGTTCCCCATTGCATATTAATTTCATTTCCCATATATGGTCATATTTGTGACTTTCACAATTCACTTAAGTCATCGTTTAGCTTGTAACCCTTAGGTCATTGAGTGTATCTACATTGGGCGACTTATGGCCCTTAAGCTATCAAACAGATTGCTGAACACACACATCCATGGCAGTCATATCCTTATAAATATCCTAATTCATCATCCAATAAAAGGAACTTGCTGTGTTTACATTGGAGTCCATTCAGCAATTAACATTCTGTTATATAATTACTCCCAGCTGTGCTAAAAGCCCATTGGTATATCTGCAAGTCTTTCAACTACCGTCTGGTTCAATATTATATAATGCCACCCAGCGTATTCTATTTAACAATTATTCATGCCTATCTTTACAAACCCCGAGCTGAACTTGCCACTCTATATACTCCCCCATCAAAAAGCCGCTTTCTTCCACTTGTAAAAGATTAACTGTCTCTGCCTCAGCCCCTCTGCTGCCGAAATCCTCATTCATGCCCTTGCCACCTCCTAATTTGACTATTCCAATGCCCTCAATGATCCATAAACTTCAGCTCACTCAAAACTTTGCGGCCCGTATCCTACCCTGCATCAAGTCACTCTCACCCATTACCGCATCCTCACTAACCTACATTCTTTCCCAGCCCCACAATGCCTCCAATTTAAATTCTTAATGCGTGCTTAGATCCCACCATGGTCGCACCCCTCCCTATTTCTATAACCTCCTCAAACACTACATTTATCTCCCATCCTTCCAGAACTCTGCTGCTCAGACTCTGGTTTCTTAAGGATGCATCTCCTCCTCTTCGACCCATTGGATATTTAGATTCTGCACTCTGGAATTCCCTCCCTAAACTTCTTGATCTCCTTAGTCTCCAAGACCCTCCTTAAAACCTATGTACAAAGTGTAGTATCTAACTATCTGGATTGTCTGCACCTTTTTATAGCAAAACTGCCCAACCCCTACCAGAATACTGGCTCTTAATGCCAGGCGACGAGAAGAAAATGAAAAATAATAAACCAAGAATTGAAAAAAGGCAACACGCACTTAAATGAAATGTCATTTCTCTTATATGTCTGCTTACCGACACCCACAAAACCACTGAAAACAGATTGGCCATGATCTAATTAAATGGCAAAACTCGAGGGGCTGACTGAATATAAGAAGTAGGAGTAGGCTGAATATTTACAAAGTATTACTAAGTATTGGCTGCACAGAAACAGACCTTTTGGCCCAAAAGGTCCATGCTGATGTTCATTCCCTACACGAACCTCCTCCAATTCCTCTTCATCTAACCTAATCAACACATGCTGCTATTCCTTTTTCCCCCATGTGCTTATCGAGCTTCTCTTGAATGCATCTAACTATTTGCCTCAACTACTTCGTGTAATAGTGAGTTCTAAATTCTAAACACTCTGGCTAAAGAAGTTCCTCCTGAATTCTCTATTGGTATTATTCTATGACTATTTATATTTATGGCTCCCAGTTCTGGTCTCCTCCACAACTGGAAATCTCTTATCCAAGTCTACTCTATTGAACCCTTTCAAGATCTTAAAGGCCTCTCTCTGATCACCTGCCTTCTCCTTTCGAGAGAAAAGAGCCCCAGCCTGTTTAATCTTTCCTGATAGCACACCTATCAATTTAGTAAAAATGTTTTTGCAACTTCTCCCTACCTCTATATCCTTTTTATCTTATGAAGACCTGATTGTTCAGTATAGTCTAGCCAACGCTCTACACAAGTAAAACATTCAATTCTATCTTTCTAGAAATGGACCCCAGTACCTTGCACTTATTATGGCTTTTTAAAAATTCATTCATGGGATGTGGGCATCGCTGGCTAGCACAGCATTTATTGCCCATCCCTAATTGCCCTTGAGAAGGTGGTGGTGAACTGCAGTCTTGAACAGCTGCAGTCCATGGTACATCCACAGTGCTATTAGGAAGGGAGTTCCAGGACTTTGACCCAGTGACCTCAATTGTTCGTTCACCATATTTCCATTCACTATAACTCACCATATAATGCAGAACCATAGAATGTATTGCTTGAACATGGCTAAATCTTGCCTGAAAATCTCCTGATGGTCAAAAAGTATCCTTACCACTCAAAGATTGAGCCTATTGTCAGGCAAACCCCCCACCTGCCAAGACTGAGGCACACATTATTTCGCCACATGAACAAAATCTTAACATTGCAAGCCCTGACTGGAAGGACATTTGCATAGTACCAGACAATGTTGAAACAATGGGGACCCCAGCAGATGCTTCCCCAATACACAGAAGTGGTCACATGACTAGCTGGCTGGAGTTTTGAATTTGAACTTCCAACAAAGGATTTGAACTCAGAATGCTGTGTGCTCATGGACTGAGAACATCTCCTCTCCTGTCTACCTGCCCTCATTTCTTCCCACGGAACTGAATCTTGTGAAAACACGAGAAACTCAAAGACAGAAAGGTTTTCCGAAATGAACAAAGTTTAAACGACTACTGGACCCCAACGAACCGCAAGACCATATCTTCAAACAAGGACTATAGCGAGCTATTGCCTCAAACTATTCCACTTATCTTTTCTTCTGCTCTTTTCTGTCCCTATTTGCACATGTGTATCGCATGTGCATGCTAGCAGGGCGCGTCGTATATCCGTAGGCGTTAACCATATTAGAGTTTAAGTTTAATAAATTTCACTTTTCTTCTTTAAACCTAAAGAAAACCTGGTCCGCTCATTTCTTTGCCTTATAATTGGAAAGCTGTGAACAAGGATTCACAAAGGGGGAGCTCAAAACACAGTGTGTTTAAAATTATATCCTGTTACAATAAGACCAGGTGAAGACAGCAAAAGACCCTTAGCCACCTTTCTTACCTGGTCGTAACACTATGATGAATTACATTTTCCATGAATTTTCAGTACATGTTGAACCTGGTTCATCAATAGCTATAGTGATGACATCCAACAGCAGTGCAATGATAAAAAGCAGCAGGGGGCTTGTAAACATCAGTGACTGTGAGTCCTACCTGATGAAAGCTTAGCCTCTGGACAACTGTTCCTTTCTGAGGATCCTCTCTTACAGCCAGTGAGCCTTTGGGTTCAAGCAGGTCTTGAATCTGTTCATTGTACACCTGACAATACGGAGAAAAATAACAGATTCAATCAATACCAATGGTTCAGCAGCAAAATGCATTGCTTTTGGTCACAATGAGCAACACCAACCAGACAGATTCTTACTTCGATCCTTGCTCAGTGCCAAGTCAGCTGACCTCAGCCAGAGGGACCATGGATAACCACAATGGTCTCAAGCTTTTTGTGCAATAATTGGTTCAAAATATGGCCAAGTTTCAAAACTGATAATCAATGATTCCAGCTGTAAGTGTGATGTCAATGTTAAAATGGGAGAGTACTCAGCTTGCCTGTGACTATGACTGTCCCATTGATGCTTACTATCCAGGCTGTCGCATCAATATTGTCTATTGGAGTATATAAGTATCAATACCCATGGAACACGTTAGCATGAGGCCCCACCTTTAGAGAACAAAGGGAGTGAATGAGAAAAAAATATAGCTCTCATCTCAGAAGGTCTTGCCAGTGTGAAGACCCTTCCTATGTGGTCTGATCCTTGTGCTCACTTCATTTAGTGTTATCTGTGGGAAAGGATTTTTTTTTTTTTAAACTCAGACACTTGTTGAAAAATATTATGTTCTTCAGATAATTTAAGAAAAATAAAGCAAAAATAACACAAGAAGAAATGTAATACCTCCAAAAGCCTCAAACAAATAAGCTTTAAAAAAAATCTCATTCGAGCCTGTGTGAGATAACTGCTCACCCAGAGTTGTCTCAATGCGGACACCAACTCATTGGGGGCAAGGACAGCAGGTGAACTTTGAGGCCTTCAGCTATTGCTCAATCAGATCCTTGTGGCCAGATTAATGTAGATCACAATGCATAGGTGCAGAAATTCTTCAGTGGAAGCATCCAAATAAAACCCATAGATACGACAATTCCTATAGATACTGATTATTGCCTACATTGGGATTAGATATTATGCAATATTACTTCGTGATAGTACATGCTAGCTGATGACACAAAGATAGGTTGGGGAGTAAGTTGTGAAGAGGAGTGATAAGGAGTTTTGCAAAGGGATGTAGCTAGGTTAAGTGAGTGGACAAAGATTTGGCAGATGGAGTGTAATGTGGGAAAGCGTGAACTTGTGCACTTTGGCTGGAAGAACAGAAAAGCAATATATTAGTTAACTGGAGAGATATTGCAGAACTTTGAGATGCAGTGGGATCTGGGTTTCTGAGTACACAAAACACAATAAGTTAGTATGCAGGTACAGCTAGTAATTAAGGTGGTAAATGCAATGTTGTCATTTATTGCAAGGGGAATGGAATATAAAAGTAGAGATGTTTTGCTACAGTTGGACAGGGCATTGGTGTGACCACATCTAGAGTATTGTGTACAATTTTGGTCTCCTTTAAGAAAGGATATAATTGCATTGGAAGCAGTTCAGAGAAGGTTCACTCGACTGGTTCCTGGGATGAGAGGGTTATCTTATGAGGAAAGGTTGGACAGGTTGGGTCTGTATTCATTGGAGTTTACAAGGGTGAGAGGTTATCTTATTGAAACATACAAGATCCTGAGGGGACTTGACAAGGTGGATGTGGAAAGGATGTTTCCCCTTGTGGGAGAGATTAAAACGAGGGAGCACAGTTTAAAAAGAAGGGGTCTCGCATTTAGGACAGAGATGAGGAGAAATGTTTTTCCCTTAGAGGGTCATGAGTCTGTGGAACTCTCTTCCCCGGAGGCAGGGTCACTGAACGTTTTTAAAGCAGAGGTAGACAGATTCTTGATAAAACAAGGGAGTCAAATGGTATCGGGAGCAGGCAGGAAAGTGGAGTTGAGTCCACAAAAAGATCAGCCATAATCTTATGGAATGGCGGAGCAGGCTCGAGGGTCAAATGGCCTACTCCTGTTCCTAGTTCGTATATATGTATAAATCTGCAGAAAAAGGCTCAAACCACAGAAAATTCAATGCCAGTTATCATGCCCAGTAAAGACACAGCATATTCCTACTTCTAAGAAATAAACTTTATTCAAAGTGGACTCTTTAAAATTGACTTTATCTTTTAAAGAAAAGGTGGACAATGCTGCAAAAGATGGTCGCCAAAGGTCAGACGGCCTGGCCTGTGTATTTGAACAATGCCTCACTGTCTCGAAAGGACAAAAGGATACATTCCAAACTAAGAGGTGTCAATTACACCCATCCTGAAATCATTGAGACATTCCTGAAGTGAATGGGTTCTTCTAAAACAAAGAAGGTGTGAAGTAGCCACATCATAACAGGATTATGCTCATCCAGACATTAATGGATGACCATGGATTCCACAGCTTGGTCCATTGTGTGGTCATACCAGGGGAGAAAACCACGTGTCAGGTACCAGAAATGCTAATGATGAAATGTGATCTTAAAAGGTAACCCCCTGGAGAAAGAGAGGGAGACCACAACAACCTCACAGAAGGAGTCCAGCCAAGGCCTATGGAAAGACCCAGCCTAAACAAGCAGCAGCCCAGTACTTCAACCTGATGCAGCAGAGAACTGAACGTGACCGCCATCGCTAATCTGAAATCTTAACCACCTCAAGTCAAGACTGCAAACAACCCTGGCCTGCATCTTTAAAAGAGGGACTGTCCTACCTAGAATATTTAACAGGTTTACCGTAAACCATGAACAACCTACCACACCTTTAACTCTTACCCTTCACCTTCTACCTATCTTGAGTGCATGAAGGAATGAACGTATGCGTGAGCAGTGCTGCGAACAGTTCGGGAAATGAATATTGTTCAATAACTAGTTAATCTTCTGTTGTAAACCTACAAAAAAATCTGTCACTGCCTGTTTATTTGACCCTAAAGACATTCAGGGGCTAAAGCATCATTTTATAAAACACAATTGCAGTCAGTTGGGAGGTGAACAGTGGGAACCACCCATACCCCTTACCACCTGTCTGTAACTCAGTTAAAACGAAATGCTTAACAGCATATAACACAGTAGAAATAATCAATGTATCCCACTAAACACAGTTAACTGATGTGTAATAACATCTTTTTGTTAGCTGGTTTCAATCTAAGTATAACATAACGTCACAAAGTATGTACGCAGTTGACTGAGGGAACCAATATTAAACCAATGTATGCCCATTATGTAAAAACTTGTATACATATCACTACTTCTACTTCCTCTCCTTTTCTCAGCAAAAGTTACAAGCACTGTGGACAAGTCTCTAGGCACAATAACTTAAATGTTAACCTCTCGAAAAGTCTTGATCATCACAGGTACTAGCGCTTACATGGTACACAACCTAGGAAAGACCTAGACAGCAACCGTAATGTTACTTACAAAGTGCATTGCAAATCATTCGGCTGGCATGGGCACGATGGGCAGAAGGGCCTGTTTCCGTGCTGTATAACTCTATGTCTGATAACCTTAAAATAGTGATACAAATGATTCCTTGTGTTATATACATCAATGTGACTGACAAGGCAGTGCTTTCTGCTTGATAGACTCAAAATTGTGGCTCGTTTTTGGAGTGTGCGCATATGTCAGTGCGATTGCAACTGAGAATTTGTTCCTCAAAAGCCAAGAGTCCAAGAAAGCTAAAAATCCATGGACTTGTTAGGGAAATGAAAAAAAATCTAGCTACAGTATTTAAATCTTTTGCATCCACCATATTCATAATATTGTGGTGAGCTTCTGCTGATTTGGACCAATATCTCTACTCTCTCCCTTTCTCCAACATAGAATAATCAGACCCCAACATTGGCCCATGACATAATAGATCAAACAAAAATCACAAGGCAACCATGTTGATTTCCACCTACTTCAAGTACTTGTCTTCAATGAATAAACGTAGGTAACGAGCCAGCTTGAGTAAAGCAATTAAAAGTTAGACGCATCTTGTACCTTCAGCAAACTACCAACTTTGTGCATGGTTAAGGACAAGTAGAAGGCACAGCACGACTGCAACTAAGTTGCAAGTTTTACTGTATCACACGCCCTAACAGACTGAAAGGAGCAATTACCAATTCAAGCATCAGAAAAGAAGGGACAGGGAATAAGTTCAGATGGAGGAGGGAGTCCTATAAGGCTGTGTGTGTTAATGGTTCTGTGAAGTGCTTTGGAACAATGTTAAAAGTGCTGTATAAATGAAAGTTGTGTGTTGGCTAGGAGTACATGGACTCAACTCCTAACCACAATGCACCAGAGGACAAGAGCCCAATTCATATAAATCTGTGAACAAAGTCAGAAGTAATCATCTAGCAAGAATTGCAAAATAAAAAGCACATTGGGCCTGTTCAGCAGTTAAACATTGTATTTACTTCCTCTCCTAGTTCTGTCTGGGTCTGTCTTTTCACCAGCAGCTGCTCTGCTCCTGTTCTAATGTAACAGAGTCTAGAGTCCTTTTCTCTCCATACTTTATCTGTTGCCACATTTACCTCAATTCTCTCTCTTTGAAAAATGTTTTTTTTTCACAGTTAGCCCGAACACTGCAAAAATCAAATATCCAAAAGCAAAGGTTCCAAATGAACTTGCCAGTTATACCGCAACATGGCCTGACAATCATTTTAATAGTTAGCAATTGATCACGTGGCTAATCCCAGAATTTAAAACAGACTTTTATTTCACAGAATGTGGCTGTAACATTACACATCTTGTTTCACCATCCCTCCTCTTCCCATCTAGCAGCAAAGCAACGTAATTTAAAAAGAGCACCAAATTTCTGATTATTTTGATACATGGAGAGTAGTTGAAGTTTTTATTGAAAACACAAGTGGCAAGACTGCTCAAGACATTACACGTGAAAATGTTAGCCAGTCCTGCATTAGTTGAATCCAAGTGCAGCTTCTGTTTAATAAAACACAAGATCTACTTAGAGAAGTCATTCTCTAAGACGGTAGCTTTCCGTATTTGCTGAGTTTTAAAATTTCCTGTTTCTCTCTGGTAGTTATTTCCCAACATCTGCAATAATAGTATCAAATCTTATCTGATTCCAATCAGGTTTGAAATGCTGTAAACCGTTTTTCACCCAACACATTTGTAATAGTATGAGGATAAACACTAAAGCCTGACAGGGAAGATTATTTCGCACACATCCCAATTTACGTTAGAGCTCCGTGAAATCAAACAGCTAAAGTCATTATTACATCAGACATTATACTTACACAGCAGTGCAGAGCTCCATCCAGCTCAATTTACTACTGCTTCATTCACGTGAAGTAGCTACATGAAACCATTTTTGTCAATAACAAACAGGGGGTTACATTGAGCAATGGATACTTGGAGCAGTTCACAAGATGGCAATCTTACAGAGGAGTCCAGAGACCTGAGAATGCAACACTAAATGGTTTATAATCATCACCTGAACCCCGAGATAAGATTGGTGCTCATTATTTCCAGATATCCTTTTTTAAAATGGAAAAGATTAGTTTATTCCACTTTGGCTCAGATGTTTGGGAACAGTTACCATCACAGCCAATGACAACAGCCAGCGTGCTCAGAATTGTTAATGCTTCAGTTTGAACGTTACCATGCAACAACTGTGATGTAACCACTAGTTTAGAATACTTAGTTTGATTACGAGGTAAAGAGTGGTTGGATAGTTAACATATCAAGCTTCAGTACCACACAGAAGATGATCATCAACATTTACATATGCTGTCTGAACTATATGGAATCTTTATTTATAAGAACTGGGATTTGATGGGGATCAGTGTTCAGCATTGACTAGATGATCGAACAACAAGAAAAAATATTTGTGGGCCAAGAAAAGCCCCAATCAAGATTGCTGGATCCAAGTGGAACTCTTCAGTCTATAGTACATATGACCTGCACCTGTAAACATCCACAACCTCTGCTGAGTATTTAACCCACTCACAGGCTTTACTAGTAATTATCCCTCACCATCAGTCTTGACTGTTGCTCATTTGCTCTCCCAATAGTCAATGCTAGTAATAAGCTTACTTGCAACAAGCTTCTGCTAGTTTGTTCACAAACACCCACCCCTTTCAAATACAGCATCTGAGCACTCATCAGTTTTAGTTGGGAGCAGATCAACAGATGACACCCTATTATGAGTTTACCACCCCACAAAACTGTTACACTTAAGGGAAATTATTAGCTAAATCATTGTTGGCAAAGGAGTTGAAGTGCCTGGAATTAAAGTGATAATAGGTATATAAAGAAAAGTGATGTTAAACAGGGCCTGAAATTAAAAAAATACTGCATGCTGGAAATCTGAAATAAAAACAGCAAGTGCTGGAAATACTCAGCAGGTCAGGCAGTATCTGCGGAGAGAGAAGCAGAGTTAACGCTTCAGGTCTGTGACCTTTCATCAAAACTGTATTTCAATAAGGCTCTGCCAATATACTTAGCACGTGAATTTTCTTTTTTTTAAAAAAAATCAGCTGTTGACTTGCCTCCAAATATGAGACAGCAACTTCACAAATTTTCTCATCTTTCATCTGTTCGATTCTCTCATACAGTTCCACCATAGTGAGATACATCACTCCAGGTTGATCCACACTGCCCAACATTGTATGGGTCTTCCCAGATCCTGTTGCACCATATGCAAAGACTGAAAAACAAGATACATAGTACATTAAAAATTATTTCAGTGGCAATCTCTCAGTGACAAGCAACAGACCATTTGCCTCAATGCTCCTATGCAAGCACAAAAGGAAAGGTAATTGTGATGAAAAGTAGGATTGTCCTGTCAAGGAAGAATCTTTTTTCCACTACACATCCACGTAGCTTTAAACATAGTAAAGCTAATGCAAAATCTAGTTTTGAATAGTTATATCTGTATAAGATTTCCCTGTCTTTCTGCGAGGGGATGCTGTGGGTGGGTGGTGGGGGCAGAGGGAAGGGGGAAAAGGGGCAAGGAGAGAATAAAAGAGCAAGAACTTTCATGGCCTCAGGGTGCTCCAAAGTGCTTTACAGCCAATTAAGAACTATTTTTGAAGTTGTAATGTAGGAAATATAGTACACAATTTGCACACAGCAAGGTCATACAAACAGCAAAGAGATAAATAAAGAGATAAGTATATGAGGGAGAGGGGTTAAGCTGATAGTTAGATGGGAGAAGGATAGAAGGAGGTTCAAGTGGAGCATAAACACCAGCATGGACTGGTTGGGCGAATGGCCTGTTTTAGTGCCGTATATTCTAAGTAAAATAACCAGATAGTCTGTTTTAGTGATGTTGGTTGAGAAGTATATTGATCAACACACAGAGAACTCTCATGTTCTTCAAGTAACGTTATGGATCTTTTACAAACACCACAGAGGGCACATGGAGCCTCGGTTTAATGTCTCACACAAATGACAGCATGTCTGGCAGAGCATCATTGCCTCACTACTGCACTGAAATACAAGCCTAGATATTTGAGTGCGGTTTGAACCCACAACCTTCTGACTCAGAGGTGAGAGTGTGCCCATTGACCCACATTTTCACATCAACTATAACTTCTTTATAAAATTACTCCATGATGCCTTTCTTAGTTGAATATTTCAAGGATGAGGCCAGCATAACACCTCATCCTGAGTGATATATTCCTCAAAGGAACAATTTCCCAGTCAATAAAAAGTTACAGTATAGAGATTCGTAAAGATTAACAGGCACACTACACAAAGATACTCATATAATAAATAAAAGCAAAATACTGCAGATGCTGGAAATCTGAAATAAAAACAAGAAATGCTGGAAATACTCAGCTGGTCTGGCAGCATCTGTGCAGAGAGAAGCAGAGTTAACGTTTCAGGTCAAAGACCCTTCTTCTGCTGCCTGGTCAGCAGGATAATGGATATAATGCAAATTGTATCTGCTTTTCTGGAAGGAGCAGGCTCAATGGATCAAATAGGTTAATTTGGATTAATCCCCTTACACCATTACACTTACTTCTGCTCGAGTGAAATGACTGTCTTCTAGACTCCACATATGAACCCTTCAATGAGGATTATTCTTCCGGGAATGGAGAAAGAATGCACTAGTGATTACTTGTGGCTTGCGTCTCAAGAACGTGAGGCACAAGTAACCATCGTTACTGGTTTATTTCGCCTTCAAGTTCATGCTCATTGAACCCAACGATGAGTAATGGATAGCTGCTCTGTAAAGCTTCAAAAAATTAAACTCATTACACCATTACCGACAGGATTTGTATTAACTAGAAAGCAAGAATGAACTTTAACTGATTTTGAAGTGAGCTACCAAAATAGCAGAAGCTCAAAAATATTCAAGTGACTGCCTGCATACTCTCTGCTTAAGGTACTTTGAGCCAGTAATGGATCCCTTACACTGTTGCCTTGGGGGTTTTCTGTATAAAGCAGCATCATGAAAACAGTTAACATTGATTACAGTTCAACATTCCAGCACTAATTGCAAACATATTTATGATGATCATTGACAGACTGTATTACATAAGTCATCACTAAATTTAAGTGACATTGACCAGATTTAGTTTAAGATCTAGATTTTAAAGACAAACACATAAAATATTTTCTGACGGCCTTTATATTCTGTTAATTTTTCTGATGCACAATATTAGCCTTTTTGGCTACTTAAGTAATTTAAAGCTGGCACTTACTCAAATGAGTAGAATACAAGAGAAAACCTTTGTTTTAATATGGTTGTCAAGATTCTGTCAAATGCCACACAATAACAGGGCTTCATGTGCAACTCAGGTATTGAGATCTAGGTTTTATAAGTGGCTATTTAAAATATTTGAGGTTTCACAGATAACAAAGTACGAAATTTAAAGTGACCACAAAAGGGCATTAATTCTGCAACACAATTTGCAAAATGCCAGTAAAATCTTTACCCGGCAGTAAATTCTCAATCTCAACAAATGAAGCAGAGCAACAGAGGCAGAGGCAAGTCAGAGAAAGAGAAAGAGAAAAAGAGGAGGAAAGCTGGGGAGGGGTGGGGTGGCATGGGAGGTGGGGGACAGAAGGGAAAGTATAAAGTATCGGACTCCAAAGTTGACTGGCCTACCAACACGCACTAACCAAAATTTAAATTGAAGAACAGCCACTTAGTTCAGCAATGGTGTTGGGGAGGGCTGCCATGTTTCATGGGAGGACTACCATGTTTCATGGCAGAACCACAAGATAAGCTATTGCCTTCTGGAAAGGAAAGAGAAAACTGAGGGGTGGGTGGGGGGAAGAGAAGAGGGAAGGAAGAAAGAAGGAATACTTCGAAGTAGGAACTTGCATCATAATGCAAGAAAAATATGAAAGAGCTAAAGATGGGTGGCACAGTGGTTAGCACCGCAGCCTCACAGCTCCAGCGACCTGGGTTCAGTTCTGGGTACTGCCTGTGCGGAGTTTGCAAATTCTCCCTGTGATCGCGTGGGTTTCCGCCGGGTGCTCTGGTTTCCTCCCACAGCCAAAGACTTGCAGGTTGATAGGTAAATTGGCCATTGTAAATTGCCCCTAGTGTAGGTAGGTGGTAGGAGAATGGTGGGGATGCAGTGGGGAATATGGGATTAATGTAGAATTAGTATAAATGGGAGGTTGATGGTCGACAAAGATTCCGTGGACTGAGGGCCTGTTTCAGTGCTGTATCTCTCTATGAGTCTATGCCAAATCCATTTTACAATGAATTGCAGAAGCTAAAAACTTTCATACACAGTATTCCTTAAATCCTATTAAACATTACCTATAGATTTGGTAGTTTATCCTGCATCATTCTGGCAATATGCAGGATAATACAAGCGTCGCTTAGCACACTACATTCTTCAATAGTACTCATTTTGTGCCTTCAGTATTCTACTTTGTTTTAGAAAGATTTTCCCACCCCGAGGCAAACAGCCCAGATCCACTAACAGGATGAAATGTAAGTCTTCTGTAAATAACTGGAAGTAGTTTGAATTAACCCAGACTACAGAGCATCAAATGACAATTTGCTTAGTCTGTAGTCTTAAGGGACTACAAAAGCACACGAAGTAATGTCTGGAAGAGGCAGTTATTGTAGGGATTAAAATGACATACTAGAACGTCATGTCTTTATCTGAGAACATGTAATCAATGGCTGCAGTGTCTACCTGCCTCAGAATTTACAATACACTAGCCTGAACAATTTATTCATTGGCTCTCCTCCCTCGCACCATGACTATGGTAAAAGCAATACATGAAGACAATTGTTTACAGCTCAGCAAGCTAGATATATACTTGCTAAATCCAGAGATCTATTAATTTCAGTCTTGAACATCCTCATTGATTGAGCTTCCACAGCTCTCTCGGGTCGAGAATTCCAAAGATTCACCACCGTCTGAGTGAAGAAATTCGTCCTCATTTCAGTCTTAAATGGCCTACCCCTTATTCTGAGACTGTGTCCCCTGGTTCTAGACATCAGCCAGAGGAAACATCCTATCTACATCTACCCTGCCACTCCCTGTAAGAATTTTTTAAGTTTCAATGAGATCACATCTCATTCTTCGAAACTCTAGAGAATACAGGCCCAGTTTCCTCAATCTCTCCTCATAAGACAATCCCGCCATTGCAGGGATTAGTCTGGTGAACCTCCGTTGCACTCTCTCTGTGGCAAGTATATCCTTCCTTAGATAAGGAGACCAAAACTGTACACAATACTCCAGGTGTGGTCTCACCAAGGTTCTATACAATAGCAGCAAAACTTCTTTATTCCTGTACTCAAAACCCCTTGCGATGAAGGCCAACATACCATTTGCCTTTCTAATTGCTTGCTGCACCTGCATGCTAGTTTTTAGTGACTTATGAACAAGGTCACTCAAGTCCATTTGGACATCAACATTTCCCAACCTCTCACCATTTCTGTTTTTTCTTTCAAAGTGGATAACTTCACACTTACCTTCCAGGACAGCAGCGGAGAGGAGCAGACCTGTGGGAAGAACACGGAGCGGGGAGCAGATAAATGGAGCCCAAGGATCACAACCTAGATCACTTACCTTGCGGGAGAGCAGCGGACCCGCGGGAAGAACACGGGGCGAGGAGTGGATAAATAGAGCCCAAGGATCGCTGCCTACAGCACTTACCTTCCAGGACAGCAGCGGAGAGGAGTCCAGGCGCGCCAGAGTTTGAAAACAAAGTGAGCAGTGGCGACACAGGAAAGCTGCAAGGTGATTGGTTGGTGAGTAACTGCAGTTAGGGAATAACTCTAAATGGCTGAGTTAGTACACCAGTGTTAGGGTGTGTGTGTAAATAGCTTAATAATAAGGAACAAATTAGCAGCTTTTTTTTTTGATTAAGGTTTATTTTGACCAGTGAACTGTATTGATTTTTAGTAGGATTTATCAGTAGCTTCAAAAGTAAAGGTAAGGACTTTAGATTGCAGTGGGTAGTGTTTGGAGTAGAACAAGGCCCCGAGCGTAATTAGTATTTTTTAATTAAAGGGAGTAACTACGTAATCTAAAGGTAAATCATGGCAGGAGAGCTTGTACCCATGATATGCTTCTCCTGTGCTATGTGGGAAATCAGGGATGCTTCCAGTGTCCCTGATGACCACGTGTGCGGGAAGTGTATCCATCTGCAGCTACTGGCTACCTTCATTACGGAGCTGGAGTTGCGGGTGGATTCACTGTGGAGCAACCGCGATGCTGAGGTGGTCCTGGATAGCACGTTTAGCGAGGTGGTCACACCGCAGGCAAATGCTGCAAAGGCAGAAAGGGAATGGGTGACCACCAGGCAGAGTAGAGGAAGGCAGGTATTGCAGGAGTCCCTGTGGCCATCCCCGTCTCTAACATATATACCCCTTTGAATACTGTTAGGGGAGATGGTTCAGGGGAAAGCAGCAAGAGCCAAGTTCATGGCACCATGGGTGGCCCTGCTGCACAGGAGGGGAGGAAGAAGAGGGCTATAGTGATAGGAGATTCATTCGTAAGGGGAGCAGACAGGTGTTTCAGCAGCTGCGAAAGAGACTCCAGGATGGTATGTTGCCTCCCTGGTGCTAGGGTCAAGGATGTCTCTGAGCAGCTGCAGGGCATTCTCTGGGAGGGGGGGGGGGGGGGGGGGGGAAAAAGAGTGCGAGCAGCCAGTTGTTGTGGTACACATCAGTACCAACGACATAGGTAAAAAAAATGGATGAGGTCCGACAAGCTGAAGATAGGGAGTTAGGACGTAAAATAAAAAGTAGGACCTCAAAAGGTAGTAATCTCAGGATTATGGGTGCTAGCAAGAGCAGAAATAGCAGGTTATATCAGATGAATGCATGGCTATACAGAAATGGTGTAGGGGGCAGGGATTCAGATTCCTGGGACATTGGGACTGGTTCTGGGGAAGGTGGGACCAGTACAAGCTGGATGGGTTGCATCTGGACAGGACTGGGACCAATTTCCTCGGGGGGGGGGGGGGGGGGGGTGGTGCGGGAGGCTGTTTGCTAGTGCTGTGGGGGTGGGTTTAAACTACAATGGCAAGGGGATGGGAATCTGAGCAGGGAGGCAGAGGAGGGAGAAACAAAGAAAGAAATGAAAGACAGAAAGGTAAGAAGCAAAAGTGGAAGGCAGAGAAAACAAAGGTGAGAAACAAATGGGGCCATAGTGCAAAATAAAGCTAAGATGACTAACAATGTTAAAAAGACAAGTCTAAAGGCATTGTGTCTTAATGCGCGGAGCATTCGCAATAAGGTAGATGAATTAAGTGTGCAAATAGATATAAATGGTTATGATATATTTGCGTTTATGGAAACATGGCTGCAGGGTGACCAAGGATGGGAACTGAACATGCAGGGGTATTCAACATTTAGGAAGGAAAGGCAAAAAAGGAAAGGAGGTGGGATAGCGTTGTTAGTAAAGGAGGAAAACAATGCAATCGTGAGGAAGGATATTGACTCAGAAAATCATGATGTGGAATCTGTATGGGTGGAGCTAAGAAACACCAAGAGGCAGAAATCGTTGGTGGGGGTTGACTATAGGCCCCCAAACAGTAGTGGAGATGTAAGGGATGGCATTAAAACAGAAAATTAGAGACGCATGCAATAAGGGTACAACTCTGAGGGCGGAGTTCCGGAGCGGTAAGTATAAAAAACTTACCTCGGGGATTCTCGGAGAAGACTCGGAGGGCGAAGTTCCGGAGCAGTAAGTATAAAAAAAACTTACCTCGGGGATTCTCGGAGAAGACTCGGAGGGCGGAGTTCCGGAGTGGTAAGTATAAAAAACTTACCTCGGGGATTCTCGGAGCAGACTCGGAGGGCGGAGTTCCAGACCGATAAATTACTTCGGGTGGGGGAAAAAAAACTGAAAAAGTGTCGTCACAGGAAAGCTGTGACCTGACTGGCTGGTAGGGAATCTACCGAATTTGAAAATAAAACTGATAAAAATTGATTAAAACACTAATTAACTAATTAATAAGTCGAGTAACTAAACCAGAGGGAGGAGATTACTGTATTTAGTTAGCATTTAATATTTATAATAGAAATCTAGCACAAGGGACCATATAGTTAAGTGTATCATAATTTAGTAAGGATTTAATAAGTATTTGTTTATTTTATATTAATTAACTAATTAGTGCTAGAAATGACAGTTAGAGGGGTGAAGTGCTTCACCTGTGAGATGTGGGAGGTCCGTGACCCTTCCAGCATTCCAGGCGACTACATCTGCAGGAAGTGTACCCAGTTGCAGCTCCTCACAGACCGCATAGATCAGTTGGAGCGGCAACTGGATGCACTTAGGAGCATGCAGGTGGCGGAAAGCGTTATAGACAGGAGTTTTAGAGAAGTGGTTACACCCAAGGTGCAGGCAGATAGATGGGTGACCGCTAGAAGGGGCAGGCAGTCAGTGCAGGAATCCCCTGTGGCTATCCCCCTCTCTAACAAGTATACCGTTTTGGATACTGTTGGAGGGGGGGGGGGGGGATGGCCTGTCAGGGGAAAACAGCAGCAGCCAGAGCAGTGGCACCACGGCTGGCACTGTTGTTCAGCAGGGAGGGATAAAGCGCAGAAGAGCAATAGTTATATGAGACTCTATAGTCAGGGGCACAGATAGGCGCTTCTGTGGACGTGAAAGAGACTCCAGGATGGTATGTTGCCTCCCTGGTGCCAGGGTCGAGGATGTCTCTGAACGGACAGGGGGCATTCTGATGGGGGAGGGTGAACAGCCAGACGTTGTGGTACACATAGGTACCAACGACATAGGCAGGAAGAGTGACGAGGTCCTGCAGGGGGAGTTTAGGGAGTTAAGTAGTAAGTTAAAAAACAGGACCTCTAGTGCCACGTGCCAGTGAGGCTAGAAATAGGAAGATAGTGCAGCTAAACACGTGGCTGAGCAGCTGGTGTAGAAGGGAGGGTTTCAGATATCTGGACCATTGGGATCTCTTCAGGGACAGATGGGACCTGTACAAGAAGGACGGGTTGCATCTAAACTGGAGGGGCACTAATATCCTGGCTGCAAGGTTTGCTAGCGTCACTCGGGAGGGTTTAAACTAGTGTGGCAGGGGGGTGGGAACCAGAGCAGGACAGCTAGTGAAATAAATGAGGAGGACATAGTAAATAAGGCCAGTAGGACTAAGAGGAAGAGCAGGTAGGGAATTGTTGCTGAGCACAGCGGGACCGGTGGTCTGAAGTGCATTTGTTTCAATGCGAGAAGTATAACAGGCAAGGCAGATGAACATAGAGCTTGGATTAGTACTTGGAAATATGATGTTGTTGCTATTACAGAGACTTGGTTGAGGGAAGGGCAGGATTGGCAGCTAAATGTTCCAGGCTTTAGAAGCTTCAGGCGGGATAGAGGGGGATGTAAAAGTGGGGGGGGGGGGGAGTTGCATTACTGGTTAAGGAGAATATCACAGCTGTACTGCGGGAGGACACCTCGGAGAGGTCATGCAGCGAGGCAATATGGGTGGAGCTCAGGAATAGGAAGGGTGCAGTCACGATGTTGGGGGTTTACTACAGGCCTCCCAACAGCCAGCGGGAGGTAGAGGAGCAGATATTCTAATTCTAATATGTAGACAGATTTTGGACAGATGTAAAGTGACAGGGATGTGGTGGTGGGTGATTTTAACTTCCCCGATATTGACTGGGACTCACTTAGTGCGAGGGGCTTGGATGGGGCAGAATTTGTAAGGAGCATCCAGGAGGGCTTCTTGAAACAATATGTAGATAGTCCAACTAGGGATGGGGCCGTACTGGACCAGGTATTGGGGAATGAGCCCGGCCAGGTGGTCGAAGTTTCAGTAGGGGAGCATTTCGGGAACAGTGACCATAATTCCATAAGTTTTAAGGTACTTGTGGATAAGGATAAGAGTAGTCCTCGGGTGAAGGTGCTAAATTGGGGGAAGACTAATTATAACAATATTAGGCAGGAACTGAAGAATTGAGATTGGGGGTGGCTGTTTGAGGGTAAATCAACATCTGACATGTGGGAGTCTTTCAAACGTCAGCTGATTAGAATACAGGACCAGCATGTTCCTGTGAGGAAGAACGACAAGTTTGGCAAGTTTCGGGAAGCTTGGATAACACGGGATATTGTGAGCCTCGTCAAAAAGAAAAAGGAAGCATTTGTAAGGGCTGGAAGGCTAGGAACAGATGAAGCACTTGAGGAATAGAAAGACAGTAGGAAGGAACTTAAGCAAGGTGTTAGGAGGGCTAAAAGGGGTCATGAAAAGTCATTGGCAAACAGGATTAAGGAAAATCCCAAGGCTTTTTATACATATATAAAGAGCAAGAGGGTAACCAGGGAAAGGGTTGGCCCACTCAAGGACAGAGATGGGAATCTATATGTGGAGCCAGAGGAAATGGGCGAGGTACTAAATGAGTACTTTGCATCAGTATTCACCAAAGAGAAGGACTTGGTGGATGATGAGCCTAGGGAAGGGAGTGCAGATAGTCTCAATCATCTCATTATCAAAAAGGAGGCGGTGTTGGGTGTCTTGCAAAGCATTAAGGGAGATAAGTCCCCAGGGCCTGATGGGGTCTACCCCAGAATACTGAGGGAGGCAAGGGAAGAAATTGCTGGGGCCTTGACAGAAATCTTTGCATCCTCATTGGCTACAGGTGAGGTCCCAGAGGACTGGAGAATAGCCAATGTTGTGCCTTTGTTTAAGAAGGGTAGCAAGGATAATCCAGGAAATTATAGGCCGGGGAGCCTTACGTCAGTGGTAGGGAAATTATTAGAGAGAATTTTTCGGGACAGGATTTACTCCCATTTGGAAACAAACTAACTTATTAGCGAGAGGCAGCATGGTTTTGTGAAGGGGAGGTCGTGTCTCACTAATATGATTGAGTTTTTTGAGTAAGTGACAAAGATGATTGATGAAGGAAGGGCAGTGGATGTTATCTATATGGACTTCAGTAAAGCCTTTGACAAGGTCCCTCATGGCAGATTGGTACAAAAGGTGAAGTCACACGGGATCAGAGGTGAGTTGGCAAGATGGATACAGAACTGGCTCGGTCATAGAAGACAGAGGGTAGCAGTGGAAGGGTGCTTTTCTGAATGGAGAGATGTGACTAGTAGTGTTCCGCAGGGATCAGTGCTGGGACCTTTGCTGTTTGTAGTATATATAAATGATTTGGAGGAAAATATAGCTGGTCTGATTAGTAAGTTTGCGGACGACACAAAGGTTGGTGGAGTTGCGGATAATGATGAGGATGGTCAGAGGATACAGCAGGATATAGATCGGTTGGAGACTTGGGCGGAGAAATGGCAGATGGAATTTAATCCGGACAAATGTGAGGTAATGCATTTTGGAAGGTCTAATGCAGGTGGGAGGTATACAGTAAATGGCAGAACCCTTAGGAGTATTGACAGGCAGAGAGATTTGGGCGCACAGGTCCACAGGTCACTGAAAGTGGCAACGCAGGTGGATAAGGTAGTCAAGAAGGCATATGGCATGCTTGCCTTCATCGGTCGGGGCATAGGGTATAAAAATTGGCAAGTCATGTTGCAGCTGTACAGAACCTCAGTTAGGCCACACTTAGAATATTGCGTGCAATTCTGGTCGCCACACTACCAGAAGGACGTGGAGGCTTTGGAGGGTACAGAGGAGGTTTACCAGGATGTTGCCTGGTCTGGAGGGCATTAGCTCTGAGGAGAGGTTGGAAAAACTCGGATTGTTTTCACTGGAACGACGGAGGTGGAGGGGCGACATGATAGAGGTTTACAAAGTTATGAGCGGCATGGACAGAGTGGATAGCGAGAAGCTTTTTCCCAGGGTGGAAGAGTCAGAGACTAGGGGACATAGGTTTACGGTGCGAGGGGCAAAGTTTACAGGGGATGTGCGAGGCAAGTTTTTTTACACAGAGGGTGGTGAGTGCCTGTAACTTGCTGCCAGGGGAGGTGGTGGAAGCAGATACGATAGCGACGTTTAAGACATCTTGACAAATACATGAATAGGAAGGGAATAGAGGGATATGGGCCCCGGAAATGCAGAAGGTGTTAAGTTTACGCAGACATCAAGATCGGCGCAGGCTTGGAGGGCTGAATGGCCTGTTCCTCTGCTGTTCTTTTGTAATCATGGGTGACTTTAATCTACATATAGATTGGTCAAACCAAATTAGCAATAATACTGGGGAGGAGGATTTCCTGGAGCGTGTGCGTGATGATTTTTTAGACCAATATGTTGAGGAACCGACTAGAGAACGGGCTATCCGTGACTGGGTATTGTGCGATAAGCAAGGATTAATTAACAATCTTGTTGAGCGGGGTCTCTTGGGGAGGAGCGACCATAACATGATAGAATTCTTGATTAAGATGGAGAGTGAAGCAGTTGAATCCGAAACTAGGGTCATGAATCTAAACAACGGAAACCACGAAGGTATGAGGTGCGAGTTGGCTACGGTAGATTGGGGAACTTTACTAAAAAGGTTAACAGTGGATAGGCAATGGATAATATTTAAAGAATGTGTGCATGAATTACAACAGTTATTCATTCCTGTCTGGTGCAAAAATAAAACCAGAAAGGTGGCTCAACCATGGCTTACAAAAGAAATTAGGGATAGTATTAGATCCAAAGAGGAAACATATAAAATTGCCAGAAAAAGCAGCAAGTCTGGGAATTGGGAGCAGTTTAGAATTTAGCAAAGGAGGATAAACAGGTTAATTACATGGGGGGAAATAAAGTATGAGAGCAAACTTGCGGGGAACATAAAAACTGACTGTCAAAGCTTCTATAAATATGTGAAGAGAAAGAGATTAGTGAAGACAAATGTAGGTCCCTTGCAGTCAGAAACGGGGGAAATTAGATTGGGGAACAAAGAAATGGCAGAACAATTAAACACCTACTCTGGTTGCATCTTTACAAAGGAGGACACAAATAACCTCCCAGAATGATTGGGGAACCAAGGGTCTAATGAGAGGGAGGAACTGAAGGAAATCAGTAATAGCAAAAAAAAAAAGTGCTAGGGAAGTTAATGGGGTTAAAGGCTGACAAATCCTCAGGGCCTGATGATCTGCATCCCAGAGTACTAAAGGAAGTGGCCCTGGAAATAGTGGATGCATTGGTGGTCATCTTCCAAAATTCTACAGACTCTGGAGCAGTTCCTACAGATTGGAGGGTGGCAAATGTAACCCCACTATTTAAAAAAAGGAGGAGGGAACAACAGGGGATTACAGACCAGTTAGCCTTACATCAGTAGTGGGGAAAATGCTAGAGTCTATTATAAAGGATGTGATAGCAGAACACCTGGAAAGCATAAACGGGATTGGACAAAGTCAGCATGGGTTTACGAAGGGAAATCATGCTTAACAAATCTACTGGAGTTTTTTGAGGATGTAACCAGTGGAATAGATAAGGGCGAACCAGTGGATGTGGTGTTTTGGATTTTCAGAAGGGTTTTAATAAGGTCTCACATAAGAGGCTAGTGTGCAAAATTAAAGTACATGGGATTAGGGGTAATAGACTGGCATGGATTGAGAATTGGTTGACAGACAGGAAACAGAGAGTAGGAATAAATGGGTCTTCTTCAGGGTGGCAGGCAGTGACTAATGGGGTACTGCAGGGATCAGTGCTTGGACCCCAGCTATTCACGATATACATTAATGACTTGGGTGAGGGGAACTAAATGTAACATTTCCAGGTTTGCAGATGACACAAAGCTGGGGGTGGGGGGGGGGGGGGGGAATGTGAGCTCTGAGGAGGATGCAAAGAGGCTCCAATGTGACTGGGACAAGGTGGGCGAGTGGGCAAATGCATGGCAAATGCAGTATAACATGGATAAAAGTGAGGTTATCCACTTTGGTTGTAAAAACAGAAAGGCAGATTATCTGACTGGTGATAGACTGGGAAAGGGGGAGGTGCAACGAGACCTGGGCGTTCTTGTACACCAGTCGCTGAAAGCAAGCGGCACAGTGGTTAGCACTGCAGCCTCACAGCTCCAGCGACCCAGGTTCAATTCTGGGTACTGCCTGTGTGGAGTTTGCAAGTTCTCCCTGTGTCTGCGTGGGTTTCCTCCAGGTGCTCCGGTTTCCTCCCACATGCCAAAGACTTGCAGGTTGATAGGTAAATTGGCCGTTAGCAATTGCCCCTAGTATAGGTAGGTGGTAGGGAAATATAGGGACAGGTGGGGATGTGGTAGGAATATGGAATTAGTGTAGGATTAGTATAAATGAGTGGTTGATGGTCGGCACGGACTCGGTGGGCCGAAGGGCCTGTTTCAGTGCTGTATCTCTAAACTAAACTAAACAAGCATTCAGGTGCAGCAAGCAGTTAGGAAGGCGAATGGTATGCTGGCCTTCATTACAAGAGGATTCGAGTACAGGAGCAAGGATGTCTTACTGCAGTTATACAGGGCCTTGGTGAGACCACATCTGGAGTATTGTGGGCAATTTTGGTCTCCTTATCTGAGGAAGGATGTTCCTGCCATGGATGGAGTGCAAAGAAGATTTACTAGACTGATGCCTGGAATGGCAGGATTGACGTACGAGGAGAGATTGGGTCGACTAGGCCCATATTCACTAGAGTTTAATGAGAGGGGATTTCATAGAAACCTAAAAAATTCTAACAGGACTAGACAGGCTAGATGCAGGGAGGATGTTCCCGATGGCTGGGGAGTCCAGCACGAGGGGTCACAGTCTCAGGATACAGGGTATGCCATTTAGAACCGAGATGAGGAGAGATTTCTTCACTCAGAGGGTGGTGAACCTGTGGAATTCTCTGCCGCAGAAGGCAGTGGAGGCCAAGTCATTCAATATATTCAAGAAGGAGATAGATATATTTCTTAATGTCACAGGAATCAAGGGATATGGGGAGAAAGCGGGAACAGGGTACTGAATTAGACGATCAGCCGTGATGTTTTTTGAATGGCGGAGCAGGCCTGAAGGGCCTACTCCTGCTCCTATTTTCTGTGTTTCTATTCACATTATATTCCATCTGCCATGCTCTTGCCCATTCACTTAGCCTGTCCAAGTCCCCTTGAAGCCTCCTTGCATCCTCCCTCACAACTTACATTCCCACCTAGTTTTGTGTCATCAGCAAATTTGGAAATTTTAAAATCAGCACTGTACATGTGGGCTTCAGCACAGTGATTGAAATGAATTCCAAAAGACCACCTCAAGAGAGCTGTATTGATCCATTCCAAGTACAAATGCACATTTAGATCTGCACTTGAGCTACATTGACTTCATGTTTTCAACCTGTAATGTAGCTTTAACTCTTACCTGAGCAATTGTATCCATTCAAAACACCTTCCAAAATATGTTTCGTTGTGAACTCAAACACCTCTTGCTGTGTAGAGTTTTCATTAAAAACTCTGTCAAATACAAACTTCAGATCCTTGCTTTTCCGACATGGCTTTTCTCGCTCTCTAAACTTAGCTTCAGAAAACACATCATCGCTCATGTCTTCCTTTGGGTCAAAGACCAGAACATTTTCATCCACTACTTGCACAACTGCACAGTTATTGCTCTCCTGTTCTCGCTCAGTCTGTGGCCGTATTCGGACAACAACAGTAACATTTCCTTCTTCCTCCAGTGCCATGATTCCCATACATGGATTATAATGCTCACCGACCCTGCCTCCTCATGTACCTGTAATTCAAGAAAATAAAGTCAAATAAGGACTTGAAAAAGAGTATTCAGAAGGCGAGCAGATTGGACAGCATCTGCATTTACCAACCAGCAAATCTGAGATTGTGTCTCTGACTTCCCAGATTCAAACCTCACCAAGTAATCAGGTGGGCTGTATATTTCAAAGCTTCAGTCTAAGTATGGTGCATGTAACAGGATCAGTAAGAGATGCTGTTCAAATGCCCAAAGTAGATCTTTTGTTAAGTCAAAGTAAATATTTCAACATAATTTTATTCTTTAATTGATGTATCCCAGAAAATACTTCGAATATGGCATTCAGATGTCTTTCCTTCCATGTTATCCTTTTCAATCAGGAGGGTAACAGCAAACAGGCCATTGCCACTCTGACTTTCCTGGCAAGTGTTCAATAATACAGTAAAAGCTTCCTTGTTAGTTTTTCCCTCCATCATTTAAGATTGGCAAACCTTCCTTCAAAAAGAGACTACTTTAAATGTTGCAATGTCACTTATGCTCCCAAGAAAGATGGTAGGGCAATTTGTACTTAAGCAGCAAAACCAAACTGACTTATTTACCATCTTTCTACGATAACATTATCCTCTTTATATACTCGCACTGCACAAGCAGCAGCAATTCTCATCATATGGTTCTATACTCCAGACTCTCATTATCCTGATCAAACGTACGCCAAACCAACAGGCCATTTTCATTCTGCCACAATGGCTGACTATTCTCATTAAACAGTTGCAAATCTACAGCCTGTCTTCATAATGCATACATTCTTCAGACAGGTCTCTCTTGATAACACATGTTACGACTGAAGCAGGAGGAGTGCACTGTTTATTCTAGTCCCACTTCCCCACAGGTCACAACATATATTTAAATGTTCCCACTTACCAATACGGTTAATCATATACTCTATTTTTCCCAGAATAAAACACACCAACCAGGTTTCTTTAACAAACAACAAAATTATCAGATTATAAAACAAGTCTTAACCAGGAATGAAGGAAAGCATAAACACACAGATTTAATATAACAGTTCCATTTTTACCTTAGCCCCTCACACTCTCACACACATACACCGGTTAACTGGAAAAATATAAAAGGATTTTTTTTTTTTGAATAGAGTTCTAAACAAAAGGCAAAAATAAAACCACTTAGACTGAATACTTGCTCATTCTTGAAGAAAAAAGATGATATGATTTGGCGTTCCAAATGCGTACAGACGACTGTCACTGAGATCTTCACAGAACAGTTCTTTCCAGGTGATGTTGAAAGTCAGTTTGGGTAGACTGTCCATGAAAGGCAGCTACAGAGGCTTCAGATAGGCCTTACAGCAGAAATGCGGCAACAGGGTTTTCATACAATCATACGAATTAGGAGCAGGAGTAGGCCACACGGCCCTTCGAGCCTGCTGCGCCATTCAATAAGATCATGGCTGAACTGATTACTCCACATTTCCACCTACCCTCTATAATCATCCACCCCCTTGCTTATCAAGAATCTAGCTACCTCTGCCTTAAAAATATTCAAAGTCTCTGCTTCCACCGCCTTTTGAGGTAGAGAATTCCAAAGACTCACGACCATCTGAGAGAAAAGATTTCTCCTCATCTCTGTCTTAAATGGGCGGCCCTTTTATTTTTATTTATTTATTTAGAGATACAGCACTGAAACAGGCCCTTTGGCCCACCGAGTCTGTGCTGACCAACTACCACCCATTTACACGAAAACTACAGTAATCCCATATTCCCTACCACCTACCTACACTAGGGGCAATTTACAATGACCAATTTACCCATCACCTGCAAGTCTTTGGCTGTGGGAGGAAACCAGAGCACCCGGCGAAAACCCACACGGTCACAGGGAGAACTTGCAAACTCCGCACACGCAGTACCCAGAATTGAACCCAGGTCCCTGGAGCTGTGAGGCTGCTAACCACTGCCGCCCTAGTGACGGCCTAGTTCGAGATTCTCCCACAAGGTTCTTTCCACATCCACCCTGTCAAGACCCCTCAGAATCTTATATGTTTCAATCAAGTCGTCTTTTACTCTTCTAAATTCCAGCGGATACAAGCCTAGCCTGTCCAATCGTTCGTCGTAAGACAGCCTGCCCATTCCAGGTATTAGTCTAGTAAACCTTCTCTGTACTGTCTCCAACGCATTTACATCCTTCCTTAAATAAGGAGACCAGAACTGTGCATAGTGCTCCAGATATGATCTCAGCAATGCCCCGTATAGCTAAAGCATAACCTCCCTACTTTTGTATTCAATTCCCCTCGTGATAAACAATAACATTCTATTAGCTTTCCTAATTATGTGCTGGACCTGCATACTAACCTTTTGCAATTCATGCACTTGGATACCCAGATCCCTCTGCATCTCAGAGCTCTGCAATCTCTCACCATTTAGATAATATGCTTCTTTTTTATTCTTCCTGCCAAAGTGGACAATTTCCCACATTATACTTCATTTGCCAGGTCTTTGCCCACTCATTTAATCAATCTACATCCCTTTATAGTCCCCTTATGTCCTCTTCACAAGTTACTTTCCTACATATCTTTGTGTCATCAGCAAATTTAGCAACCACATCTTCGGTCCCTTCATCTAAGTCATTTATATAAATTATAAAATGTTGGGAGGCCCCAGCACAGATCCCTGTGGCACACCACTCGTTACATCTTGCCAACCATAAAATGACCCATTTATGCCTATTCTCTGTTTCCTGTTAACTAGCCAATCTTCTATCCATGCCAATATGTTATCCCCTACACCATGAGATTTTATTTTCTGCAATAACCTTTGATGTGGCACCTTATCAAATGCCTTCTGGAAATATAAGTACAATGCATCCACCAGTTCCCCTTTATCCACAGCACATGTAACTCCCTCAAAGAATTCCAATAAATTGGTTAAACATGATTTCCCATTCACAAAAACATGTTGACTCTGCCTGATTACCTTGAATTTTTCTAAATGCCCTGCTATACGTCTTTAATAATAGCTTCTAACATTTTCCCTAAGACAGATGTTAAGCTAACTGACCTGTAGTTTCCTGCTTTCTGTGTCTCTCCCTTTTTGAATAAAGGAGTTACATTCATTATTTTCCAATCTAACGGAACCTTCCCCGAATCTAGGGAATTTTGGAAAATTAAAACTAACGCATCAACTATCTCACCAGCCACTTCTTTTAACACTCTAGGATGAAGTCCATCAGGACCCAGGGACTTGTCAGCCTGCAGATCCAACAATTTGTTCAGTACCACTTCCCTGGTGATTGTAATTTTCTTGAGTTCCTCCCTCCATTCCATTTCCTGACTTACAGCTAATACTGGAATGTTACTTGTATCTTCAGTAGCGAAGACCGATGCAAAATATCTGTTCAATTCATCTGCCATCTCCTTATTATCCATTATTAATTCCCCAGTCTCACTTTCTATAGTGCTCACTTTGTTAACTCTTTTCTTTTTTAAATATCTATAGAAACTCTTACTATGTCTTTATATTTCTAGCTAGCTTTCTCTCACTCTAATTTTACCTTCCTTATCAATCTTTTAGTCATTCTTTGCTGTTTTTCAGTTCCCACACATGCGATACAAGGAGACTGATACACTGGATATGCAGGGTTTCTTTCCAAGAGAAAGAGATGAGCTGCGTTTTCTTGGCAGGCAAAACACTAACTGTCTTTTTTTAACAATTCAAAGTGAAACCAAAAACATTCCAGAAGTCAAGCCTCCTGACCTCTATAAATCATGACCTGTCACTTCTCTGTAAACATCTTCTCCAAGGCAAAACAACAAGCTCCCTGAAAACAGGTGCCTTCCAGTAAGGGCTTGTTTACAAGCTAAGTCCAAGAAGCCTTCTAGTGGCCTTTTAAAAAAAAACCCACAGAGTTCAACATCTCTTCAAGCTTCCAGATGAATCAATGTCCTTAATTCAACTATAAGTTTTTAAAACATATTTTACAAAACAAGTATGTCTCATAACATACATACTTTACAGATTGTCCTGATTACTTACTATTGTACATCACTTCACCCACAAGAATACATCCAAAAGGGATGTCCAAGAGGGAATGCAAGATTTACCACGCCATATTAATCTGAATGTTTTACACTGCAATTTTTAATGACTTTAGCCTTCCAGTTCAGCATCTGGGAAAGGCTGGCTTTTATGGTACTTCTCCCTGGATTCTCAATTGGAGGGCCCAACCGTAAATCCTTATTCGATTAAGAATGGCAATCATGCCCTTAATGTGTGTTTTTTTTTCTGGATTGTTGGCCTGGCACGTCTAGGTACCAAAACCAGTCCACCTCTGAAAGATCATGCTTTCAATATAACTTAATTGGATAGTAAGTTTCATTTACCCAGACTGTTGTGGTCCCCCTCTTTGGAGAAATATGGAAGAAATAATCTAATCAAGGAACAAATGAGGCAAGATAGTTTAGACTGGCTTCCAAAAAGGTATGTTTTTAATATGTTACTATGTTCTGATGAAGGGTCACTGACCTGAAACGTTAACTCTGCTTCTCTCCACACAGATGCTGCCAGACCTGCTGAGTATTTCCAGCATTTCTTGTTTTTATTATAAATTTCCAGCATCTGCAGTATTTTGCTTTTATTAAGGTATGTTTTTAAGTTCTTTCAAACATGAAAAAATGCATCCTGGTTTGTTGTGAGTGTTACCTTGACAGCATAGAATTAGTCCTAAATTAATTTTAAGTCTCACTTAGACAAACTACAAGGCTGACTACAGTAGGAAAAAAAGTTTGAATATGGGCTACAGTTGAGAGAGCTTTATCCGACACCTAACCCATGCTTATACTAGATCTGGAAAAGGTTAATTGTGATAGAATATAAAAATGGTACACATACAGAAACATCACTCACTGTCCTTGCCACATGCTGTACTTTTATTTAATCGGATCAACTCACTGTGGATTTGGCAATCACATCCTGCAAGGAATCACTTCCCAGAATTTCAACTTATTGTTGTTTAATTAGCCAAAATAACCCAGCTAATTGAGTTGCACGCAACAAATTGCATTTATAAAACACCTTGGTCCAAAGGCAGCATTTGACCAAGTGTGTCATCAAGGAGCCCTAGCCAAATGGAAATTGGGGGAAAAGTCTCCACGAGTTGCAGTCATACCGAACACAACGGAAGATGATTGTGGTTGTTGGAGGACGATCATCTCAGTCCCAGGACATCACTACAGGAGTTCCTCAGGGTAGTGTCCTGGACCTAATCATCTCCATCAATGACCTTCCCTCCATCATAAGGTCAGAAATTGGGATGTGGATGATTGTATGATGTTCAGTACCATTAGCAATTTCTCAGATACTGAAGCAGTTTGCATCCATATGCAGAAAACCTGGACAACATTCAGGCTTGGGCTGACATGTGGCAAGTAACATTTGTGCCACACAAGTGCCAGGCAATTACAACTTCCAACAGGAGTGAGAATCTAATTATCTACCCATGACATTTAATGGCATTACCATCGCTGAATCCCCCACTATCAACATCCTGGATGGGGGTGGGGGGGGGCGGGGGGAGTGGGTGGTGCAGTTACCATTGACCAGAAACTGAACTGGAGCAGTCATGTAAATACTGTGGCTACAACAGCAGGTCAGAGACTTGGACCTCTATGGCAAGTAACCCACATCTTGAATCCCCTAATTGCCCTTGAGAAGGAGACCTTGCCAGTGACACCCACATCCCATGAAACAAATTTTTTTTAAAACCTTTAAACGTCGTTAAACACCCCACTTCACAGGGCAATTTGATTCAAAGCCACATAGTGAGATATCAGCACAAAAGCAAAATATTGCAGATGATGGAAATCTGAAACAAAAACAGAAAATTCTGGAAACACTCAGCAGGTCAGACAGCATCTGTGGAGAGACAGCGAAACAGAGTGAACGACTCTTTCCCCACAGATGCTGCCTGATCTGAGTATTTCCAGCATTTTCTGTTTTTGTTGTTTTAGTGAGATAGCAGGTCCAATGACAAAAGCTTGATCAGAGAGCGAGAGAGAAAACGGAATGCATTCTAGAGCTGAGGGCCCAGGCAGCTGAAGGCACAGGCGCCAATGGCACAGCAGCGAAAATCAGGGCTGTGCAAGAGGCCAGAAAGGGAGATGTGCAGAGATCTCAGAAGGTTGTAGGTTACAGATAGAGAGGCAAGGCTATGCAGGGATTTGACAACAAGGATGAAAATTTTAAACTGGAGGTGTTGTTGGAGTTGGAGATAATGTAGGTTGGCAAGCACAAGGGTGATGGGTTTATGGGACTTGATGAGAGTTAGGATACGATTAGCAGAGCTTTGGATGAGCTCAAGTTTTCAGAACGGAAAGCGAAAGGCTGGCTTGGGGAGCATTGGAATAGTTGAGTCTGGACGCCACAAAGGGATAGGTTAGGGTTTCTGCTGCAGATAAGCTGAGGCTGGGATGGAGATGTTACAAAAGTGGAAGTAGGCAGTCCTGGTGATGAAGGGGATAGAGGGTTAGATGGTTAGCTCAAGTCAAATTGGACTCTAAGCTTGCAAACCTTAGCCTCAGAAAGTAGCCAAGGAGAGAAAATTGAGTCAGTGGCTAGGGAACAGAGATTTTGAAATAGCAGATTTGGTAAGGAATAGAATGTTGATGACAAAAACAAGAAAATAAAACTTTCTTCCCAAGTGCAATAAACTTAGAATATTCTTTTTCTTTTTATACACAAGGCCAGGGACTATTTTAATCAGTGGTCAATTCTAATTTGAAATATAAGTCTCTCTTTTCATCCTCCACATTTTCTCAATCAAGGTACATGTTCTTCTTCATTCAGGTTATTTTGTTCCTCCTCTTATTCAGATCATACAATAATTTCAGTCGAGAGGGAGATTTGTTGCCAAGCGTCAACGAATATTGCTCTTTTGATCTGGTTGCTACAAGGTATGAAAGAGGCGGCTACTGGATGATACAGGGTATTGACCTCTTGAGGAGTCCAAAACTGTTGTTCTTTTCTTAAAACGAGACACACTCATGCCTCAAATGGTCAACTGATGCATACATAAAATGGGACAATTTCACTTGATCAGCTACCATTCTACATTAACACATTTATGCTTTAGCCCATCATTTGAATACCCAAAGTAAAAAAGCTTCAAATACCAGAAACCCAAATTAAAACATACACATCAACCTTTCAGAAAAAGGTGCAAGACTGCTCCTGATTATAGGGTTTTATCAATCTGTTTCGCAAAGATGCTGATGGATCTGGTGTGGATCTTGTTTTAGTTTGAAAGTATGAAACTTCAACCCATCCAGGTTACAATTGTCAAATAACTAGGAAAGTACTGGCAAATCCAGTTAAGAAATAAGTTCCCTCCTCCTACCTGTGCCGACCCAGTTTCACAGTTCACAGCAACACTACCCAATACTGGGAGTTCGGCAAAGCAGCGACAGCGAGCCTCACACATGCAGTGACGGTGGGGGAGGGGGGGCAGAACTTTATGTTCCAAAAAGAAAAGACTTGCATTTATATAGCATCTTTCAGCACCAGATATCCCAAAGCCTTTTACAGCCAATGGAGTACTTTTGAAGTATAGTCGCTGTTATAACAAAGGGAAACACAGTCGCTGTTATAACAAAGGGAAACACAGCAGCCAATTTGCAGACAGCAAATTCCCACAAGCAGTAATGTGATAATGACCAGATAATCTATTTTAGTGATGTCAATTGAGAGATAAATATTGGCCAGGACACCGGGGAAAACTCTCCTGCTCTTTTTCACAATAGTGCCATGGACCTTTTGCATCCAGCTAACAAAGCAGACAGGGGTAATAAAAACAAGAAATGCTGGAATCACTCAGCAGGTCTGGCAGCATCTGTGGAAAGAGAAGCAGAGTTAACGTTTCACTGACCCGAAACGTTAACTCTGCTTCTCTTTCCACAGATGCTGCCAGACCTGCTGAGTGATTCCAGCATTTCTTGTTTTTATTACAGATTTCCAGCATCCGCAGTATTTTGCTTTTATTAAAGCAGACAGGGGGCTCAGTTTAACGTCTCACCCGAAAGACAGCGCCTCGAACAATGTAGCACTCCCTCAGTAGCTGCACTGGGAGCGTCAACCCGGATTTTTATACTCAAAGAGTCTAGATTTGGGGGCTTGAATCTACAACCTTCTGATCCGAAAAGACTGAATAAACACGGATATTTTTGGAGGGGGGCGAAGGCAAGGAGAAAAATGAAGTGCGGCCTCCCATACATCGTTCAACGGCCAGTGCCCAGCCACAACCGAAGGCCCAACGCCCTGCCCTAGGCCTGAATGGGACAATGAAGCACCTCAAAACAAAACAGCCACAACGGAATCCGGCGGCAGGCAAACCCGGTCTGTGTACCTACCGAGTGCCGCTCACTGCACGGCCACACCTAACTAAACAGAGGCCTCCCGCTCAATTTTCAATTCCAGGCGCCGGTTTTATGTTTCGCCCTCTGGACGGTTTAAAATTCCGCGGGCTCGCTCCGCGCATGCGCCCTCGGCCGACAGGCCGCACATGCGCTGGTCCGGCTGCCCGTGACGGCGGGAGACTGCGCGTGCGTGTAACGGCCGTCGCCCGCTTTAACAACTGCGCATGTGCTTGGTACATCCAGTCTGGCAGTTGATTGTGAGAGGTTGTAGGTAAGTGGTGGGCTGTTAAGAAAAAGGTGCACTTGGCTTTGTGGGCAACCTACGAATATTAATTATTCTATAAGAGAGCAAAATGCTACCAGGTTTAATAAAAGGTTATCTTCATAACCTGTACACTTATGTAACAGTGACTACACTTAAAATGTGCTTCATTGGCTGTGAAACGCTTTGGGATGACCTGGGGTTGTGAAAGGTGCTATTTAAGTGCAAGTTCTGAAGTCAATAAGGTTGAAGTAGGTAGAAGTTATCATCTTCTCCAAAACCGTTCTCTTCTTTCTCCTTGGATAATGGCTACTTTTGATCTCTCTGATCTTAAATGTGACTACCACATTTGGTGCAGCTGTAGCAGTGAAATGGGCTTGATTTCTTCTTTCCCCAAGGCAGCTTTCAACTCTCTATGAAGTTCCAGCTTGTATAATACTTGGATACTGCCCCTCCTAGATGGACAGAATCTTCGAACACCCTCTTACGCTACAAGACCTCATTATAAGCAATCGTCTTTCTCCTTTGCATCCTTTTTGACTTTCTATTTCCTTTATGTACTACAAAAAGCAGTTTTTGTCATGTTAAGTTCAAAATATGCTGTCATACACATTCTCCCTCAAGCCTGCACCCTCTTATGTTGTCAAAATTGTTGTACACTGACCCAGTCTTAGGACCTCAAATGTGTGCAACTCTTTAACTGTTGTAGGAACCAAGGGGTTAACAACTACCATATTTAATCTGTTGGTTGAATCTTTGCAAGTTATGGCCTGATACAATTCACATGAGGTGCTATGCTTAAACATATATGATCCTGAGGGGTCTTGACAGGGTGGATGTGGAAAGGATGTTTCCCCTTGTGGGAGAATCTAGAACTAGGGGTCACTGTTTAAAAATAAGGGGTCGCCCATTTAAGACAGAGATGAGGAGAAATTTTTTCTCTGAGGGAATCTACAACCTTTGTCTTTGGAATTCTCTTCCTCAAAAGGCAGTGGAAGCAGTCTTTAAATATTTTTAAGGCAGAGGTAGATAGATTCTTGATAAGCAAGGGGGTGGAAGGTTATCGGGGTGGGTGGAAATGTGGAGTAATCAGTTCAGCCATGAACTTATTGAATGGCGGAGCAGGCTGGAGGAGCCTACTCCTAATTCGTATGATCAAGTAGAATGATTTTAAGTGATGTGGTTGTACTCAGGAATAGTTATATTTTGTATATGTATCCTATCCTGAGTGGTGTGAAACAGGGCTGTGTTCTCGCACCCACACTTTTTGGGATTTTCTTCTCCCTGCTGCTTTCACATGCGTTCAAATCCTCTGAAGAAGGAATTTTCCTCCACACAAGATCAGGGGGCAGGTTGTTCAACCTTGCCCGTCTAAGAGCGAAGTCCAAAGTACGGAAAGTCCTCATCAGAGAACTCCTCTTTGCTGACGATGCTGCTTTAACATCTCACACTGAAGAATGCCTGCAGAGTCTCATCGACAGGTTTGCGTCTGCCTGCAATGAATTTGGCCTAACCATCAGCCTCAAGAAAACGAACATCATGGGGCAGGATGTCAGAAATGCTCCATCCATCAATATTGGCGACCACGCTCTGGAAGTGGTTCAAGAGTTCACCTACCTAGGCTCAACTATCACCAGTAACCTGTCTCTAGATGCAGAAATCAACAAGCGCATGGGTAAGGCTTCCACAGCTATGTCCAGACTGGCCAAGAGAGTGTGGGAAAATGGCGCACTGACACGGAACACAAAAGTCCGAGTGTATCAGGCCTGTGTCCTCAGTACCTTGCTCTACGGCAGCGAGGCCTGGACAACGTATGCCAGCCAAGAGCGACGTCTCAATTCATTCCATCTTCGCTGCCTTCGGAGAATACTTGGCATCAGGTGGCAGGACTATATCTCCAACACAGAAGTCCTTGAAGCGGCCAACACCCCCAGCTTATACACACTACTGAGTCAGCGGCGCTTGAGATGGCTTGGCCATGTGAGCCGCATGGAAGATGGCAGGATCCCCAAAGACACATTGTACAGCGAGCTCGCCACTGGTATCAGACCCACCGGCCGTCCATGTCTCCGTTATAAAGACGTCTGCAAACGTGACATGAAATCGTGTGACATTGATCACAAGTCGTGGGAGTCAGTTGCCAGCATTCGCCAGAGCTGGCGGGCAGCCATAAAGACAGGGCTAAATTGTGGCGAGTCGAAGAGACTTAGTAGTTGGCAGGAAAAAAGACAGAGGCGCAAGGGGAGAGCCAACTGTGCAACAGCCCCAACAAACAAATTTCTCTGCAGCACCTGTGGAAGAGCCTGTCACTCCAGAATTGGCCTTTATAGCCACTCCAGGCGCTGCTTCACAAACCACTGACCACCTCCAGGCGCGTATCCATTGTCTCTCGAGATAAGGAGGCCCAAAAGAAAGATCAATGTGTTGGAACTGTGTTATGTGAAATGTATATTTGTATGCTGTATTGGAGAGGTGGTGGAAGACGGTGTTTGCTCTATGATGCTTGCAGACGACACAAAGCCGGAGGCGGGGGTGGGGCGGGTGCAGAATGTGAGCTGTGAGGAGCATGTAAAGAGGCTCCAATGTGATTTGGACAAGTTGGGTGAGTGGGCAAATGCATGGCCGATGCAAGAAAATGTGGATAAATGTGAGATTATCCACTTTGTTTGTAAGAATAGAAAGGCAGATTATTATCTGAATGGTGATAGATTGGAAAAGGGGGAGGTGCAACGAGACCTGGGTGTCTTTGTACGCCAGTCGCTGAAAGCAAGCATTCAGATGCAGCAAGCAGTTAGGAGGGCGAATGGTATGTCGGCCTTCATTGCAAGAGGATTTGAGTACGGGAACAAGGATGTTTACTGCAGTTATACAGAGCCTTGGTGAGACCACATCTGGAGTATTGTGTGCAGTTTTGGTCTCCTTATCTGAGGAAGGATGCTTTGTTTAAGAAGGGTAGCAAGGATAATCCAGGAAATTATAGGCCGGTGAGCCTTACGTCAGTGGTAGGGAAACTATTAGAGAGGATTCTTCAGGACAGGATATACTCCCATTTGGAAACAAATGGACTTATTAGCGAGAAGCAGCATGGTTTTGTGAAGGGGAGATCGTGCCTCACAAATTTGATTGAGTTTTTTGAGGAAGTGACAAAGATGATTGATGAAGGAAGGGCAGTGGATGTTATCTATATGGACTTCAGTAAAGCCTTTGACAAGGTCCCTCATGGCAGACTGATACAAAAGGTGAAGTCACACAGGATCAGAGGTGAGCTGGCAAGATGGATACAGAACTGGCTCGGTCATAGAAGACAGAGGGTATCAGTGGATGGGTGTTTTTCTGAATGGAGGGATGTGACTAGTGGTGTTCCGCAGGAATCAGTGCTGGGACCTTTGCTCTTTGTAGTTTATATAAATGATTTGGAGGAAAATGTAGCTGGTCTGATTAGTAAGTTTGCGGACGACACAAAGGTTGGTGGAGTTGTGGACAGTGATGAGGATTGTCAGAGGATACAGCAGGATATAGATCGGTTGGAGACTTGGGCGGAGAAATGGCAGATGGAGTTTAATTTGGACAAATGTGAGGTAATGCATTTTGGAAGGTCTAATGCAGGTGGGAAGTATACAGTAAATGGCAGAACCCTTAGGAGTATTGACAGGCAGAGAGATCTGGGCGTACAGGTCCACAGGTCACTGAAAGTGGCAACGCAGGTGGATAAGGTAGTCAAGAAGGAATACGGCATGCTTGCCTTCATCGGTCGGGGCATAGAGTATAAAAATAGGCAAGTCATGCTGCAGCTGTACAGAACCTTAGTTAGGCCACACTTAGAATATTGCGTGCGATTCTGGTCGCCACACTACCAGAAGGACATGGAGGCTTTGGAGAGGGTACAGAAGAGGTTTACCAGGATGTTGCCTGGTCTGGAGGCACTAGCTATGAGGAGAGGTTGGAAAAACTCGGATTGTTTTCACTGGAACGACGGAGGTGGAGGGGCGACATGATAGAGGTTTACAAAGTTATGAGTGGCATGGACAGAGTGGATAGTCAGAAGCTTTTTCCCAGGGTGGAAGAGTCAGTTACTAGGGGACATAGGTTTAAGGTGAGAGGGGCAAAGTTTTTAGAGGGGATGTGCGAGGCAAGTTCTTTACACAGAAGGTGGTGAGTGCATGGAACTTGTTGCCGAGGGAGGTGGTGGAAGCAGGTACCACAGAGACGTTTAAGAGGCATCTTGACAAATGCATGAATAGGATGGGAATAGAGGGATACGGACCCCGGAAGTGCAGAAGGTTTTAGTTTAGGCAGGCATCAAGATCGGTGCAGGCTTGGAGGGCCGAATGGCCTGTTCCTGTGCTGTACTGTTCTATTTTCTATGTATCTATGTTTCTGTAGCAGAAATGGCTTTGCAATGAGGCAGGATGTCTTGATAACTACCTTTCTGTATTAAGACAGACTAAGAGACACCATAAGTGATAGACATGCAGGCCTCCATGAGGATGGAAACACAAGTAAAGGTATTCGGAGACCATTCATGACTGGAATGTTGATGGGGATAGCAAACATTCTCATTGTGTGACAATGACTGTCCCTGCAGATAGCTTGATGGCCTATGTATAGAAGGTGAGATCATATCTGGTCAATCTATCTGTTATAAACTAATCACGGAGAGACAATGTATAGAAGGTGAGATCATAGCTGACCAATCGTAAGGGTTAAGGTAGAATGTAACCTAATATGGAATGAAGGAACCCTTGGCAGGTGGAGGGGGGAGTGCACGACATAAATGAAAGGTACTGAGAGACATCAGGACGCACCGATTCGAAGGAGAGGCCCTCCTACAGAAAACAGAACACCTTGAGAGAAGACTGCGCCGCTGCAGCTCAGGAAGCAAGAACTGAGTTCATTCTGCACTCTGCTGTATAACTACTGCTGTTGGTTAAATATTGCTTGTACATGCTTGCTGTGCTTAATAAACTCTCTTTCTTGATTTAAGAATATTAGACTCTGTACCTTGTGGGTCAAAGGCTAGTCAACGTCCCACCCAAACGCATACACCTTCTGTTCTCCCTCTCTCCTGTAATCAGCTGACTTTTAAAGTTAAGTTTTGACAAGCTTTAGGTATAAAATTCTTAAGAGGGCTTTATAGCGTGAATTTTGAGACGCTGTTTCCTTGACTGGGAAGTCTGGGACCAGGGGTCATAGTCTCAGGACAGGAGATCAGCCATTTAGGACTGGGATGAGGAGAAATTTCTTCACTCAGTGGGTTGTGAATCTTTGCAATTGTCTACTCCAGAGGGCTGTGAATGCTCAGTCATTGAGTATATTTAATACTGGGATCAATAGATGTTTGGACACTAAGGAAATCAAGGGATGTGGGGATAGGGTAGGAAAGTGGAGTTGTACTAGAAGATCTTTTTTGAATGGTGGATCAGGCTTGAAGGGTTTCATGGCCTATACCTGTTCTGATTTATTACATTTCTCATGACATTACTTAGGCACTACTTGGTTTATAAAATGATAGAATCATAGAATGGTTACAGCACAGAAGGTGGTCGTTTGGCCAATTGTGTCTATGCCGCCTCTCTGCAAGAGCAACTCACCTAATCCCACATCCCTGCCTTTTCCCTGTAGCGCTGCAAATTTTTTCTCATCTAATAATTATCCAGTTTTCTTTTGAAGGTCTTGATTGAACCTGCCTCCACCACATTTTCAGGCAGTGCATTCCAGATCCTAACCACTCGCTGTGTAAAAAAAAAAAAGCTTTTCCTTATGTCGCTGTTGCTTCTTTTGCCAATGAACTTAAATCGGAGTCCTCTGGTTCTGGATCCTTTGATCAATGGGAGTAGTTACTCCCTATCTACTCTGTCCTGACCCCTCATGATTTTGAACACATCTATCAAATCTCCTCAATCTTCTCTTCTGCAAGGAGAACAGTCCCAGCTCCTTCAACCTTTCCATGTTACTGAAGTTCCCCATCCCTGGAACCATTCTCGTGAATCTTTTCTGCACCCTCTCTAATGCCTTAACATCCTTCCAAAAGTCTGCCAGAACAGGACACAATACTCCAGCTGAGGCTGAACTAGTGTTTTATACAGGTTTATCATAACTTCCTTGTTTTTTGTACTTTATGCCCTTATTTATAAAACCCAGGATCCCAGCTGGGTTATCTTGTCTTCTCTGAATGAGATTACAATGAAAGCCTTTATGCCTTGGCCAAATGTGGTTCTGGAAGGCCTAAAGTCAACATAGCTCATTAGATTGAAACATGTTTACATACTGCCATATGACTTGCAAAGTGCATTGTGACCACCTCTCCCAAACTTGATGGCAGTTGCTGTCCAATGGATTCAAGCCCATAATGTCATGACTAATAGAAGGTGATGATTAGAGTTGCCGATCTTATTGAATGGTAGAGCAGGTTCAAGATACCATATGATCTATTACTCCTCCTAGTTCTTATGTTCTAACAGTGAGTATTGAACCAGCTCAGAATCAGCCTAGCTTGAGAAGCCTTGCACAGTGTACCCATTTCTACAGTTGGCACTGTATGTGAATTTTGAAGACATCAGCTGAATATATATGCTGAGCTGGTGTTTGCAGCTGTAGAATTAAGGCTTCAACATAACTCTGCACTCCTCCAATTCTGGCTTCATGCACATCCCCTATTTTCGTCACTGCATGATTGACAGCCATGCCTTCAGCTGCCTAGGCCAAAAGTTCTAGAATTCCCTCCATAAATCTCTCCGCTTCTTTCTTTTAAGTAATTCCTTAAACATACCTCTTTGACCAAGCTTTTGGTCACCTTCCTCATATCTCTCTGAGGCTTGGTGTCAAATTTTGTTTGATAATTCTCCTGCATAATGCCTAGGGACTAAGATGAAGGTGCTATATAAAAGCAAGTTGTTGTGAGAGTTTCCAGGACCAAGGATGCCCAAAATGGAAATGTGGGTCTCTCCCTACGAGGGACTGCATTTCTCTGAGTCTCCATTTGAAACACGTGATCAAATGGGCTATACACCAGGCGTGTTGCGTTGCATCACATCTGGCCAATGTCACTGGGTCTGAAATGGAGAATGAGAGAAAGAAAAGTTCTGTTCTCGGCGCCTTCATTCGTCACTTCAGTGTTGTGGCCAAACAAAAAATATTTGTAAATCCAGCCTATTCATGGTTAGAAAATGGATACCTTCTTTTAAAATGCTGTCCCAACACCATCCAGGTGTTCAAAAGTATCGCTGTGATCGATTAATTTCAAATATTTCAACTTCAAAGGCTTGCGGGGACAATGGAACTGTGGCAAAATTTGAATTTGAGGATCTCTTGTTACGTTATTATGTGGTACTTTGAACAGTGTCGGCAAAGATATCACTTACCCGGACAATGTATTAGGAGCCAATTAATATTCATAATCTCCCTTAAACAGGGAAACAGGAAACTTAAGATGGTTCAAGGAACATGAGAAGGACCCTGTAATATTATTAGTACCTGAAGGTTTGCAGCCGACCGCCTGAAATCATTTAGCTTGCAGCACAATGCTGCACCAACCAGGCGTAAAACCCTGGGATCTCCTACGCGCTTGTTTTCTTCTTGAGTTTGATCATTATAAGCCATCCTTTCAGAAATTATTGTTCTGCTTCGGGCACAATACATGTTATTCTACCTTTCCACGGCATACAAGTAAGGACAAATAAAATTTTAATTTCTATATAATTGCTGTGAATTGCCCCTTTTTGATTTTGTATCCGTGCAATTTAAATTTTGTTCTGTGCCTCTGGTTTTTGCACTTTGTTTTCCTTTCTTGTTCATTGTACATCAAACTTCTCTCTTAAGAAGCCTATCACAGGCAATCTGTTCCCGGGCCTCTTAGTGTGGGACTTTCACTTGATGCCACTCCAGGTAGCACAACTGGGATTGAGATCTTGCAGTGTGATGATTTGCAGAGACCATTTAGTGCCAGATGATGCCAGTCTCTCTGCTGTGCCAGATTATACAAGGTTGACAGTTGGCTTCTTGTGTTCCCAGCATGATTAGGCCATGGAAAATATGTTTGGCCTGACTTAGGAGATATTGGATTGCTGCACAAATACTACGTGTACTGGTAGGTGGGGGAGGGGAAGCGGGGTGGGAAGTGGTGGCATGGATAGTAGGAGGGTGGTGGTTATGTGGGTTTTGAGCCTCGTCACTGTTGTTGACAGAAACAGCTGTGTTCACCATCTGTTTTTCTAACACCAATTAACCCTTACAGAGCAACCATCAGTTAGCAACATCTAGAATTACTCCTGATGTCACTGCTGCTTGCTGGGCACTCACTATCTTTACATATTATCAAGAAGGAAGGACTTGCATTTATATCGCACCTTTCACAACCACTGGATGTCCCAAAGTGCTTTACAGACAATGAAGTACTTTTTTAAGTATAGTCACTGTTGTAATGTCGGAAATGCAGCAGCCAACTTGTGCACAGCAAGCTACCACAACAACAGTATGATAATGACCATCTAAGCTGTTTTTTTGATGTTGATTGAGGGATAAATATGGTCCAAGGCACTGGAGTCACTTCCCTGCTCTTCTTTGAAATAATACCAGGTGTTCTTTTATATCCAGCTGAGAGGGCAGATGGGGCCTCAGTTTAACATCTCATCCGAAAGACAGCAGCACTCCCTCGTGCATTGGAGTGTTAGCCTTGATTTTTTTGTTCAAGTCCTGAAGTGAGACTTGATCCCACAATTTTCTGACTCAGAGGCAAATGTGCTACCAATTGAGCCACAGCTGCCATGCCAAACAGTTAATATCTTTTAGCAGCAATTAGGACCAAAGAGGGCTTCTGTGCCATCACTGTCTTTTCCAATATCAGGCGTAACTTATTTACTTACATTACATCGGATCAAGAGTAGGCTATTTAGCCCCTCGGACCTATTCTGCCATTCAATAAGTTCATGGCTGATTTGTGACCTAACTCCATATACCCACCTTTGTCCCATGTCCTTTAATGCCTATGGTTAACAAAAATCGATCAATCACAGATTTAAAATTAACAATTGATCTAGCATTAACAAGTGCCATTTGTGGAATAGAGCTCCAAAATTATTCCACTCTTTGTGTGTAGATGTGGTGCCTAATTTAATTCCTGATGGGTCTGGCTCTAATTTTTAGACTATCGCCTCAGGTCTTAGGACTACCCAACCAGTGGAAATACTTTTTCTCCCTCTAACCTATCTGCTCCCCTTTAAAATCTTGAAAACTTCAATCAAATCACCCCTTAACTTTCTAAATTCTAGGAAATACAACTTGAGTTTGTGTAATGGTATTCTGAGATCGACAGGAGATAATTAAATGTTAACTTGCTGCTGGCCCTAATCTGTGTGTACTTAGTGAAGGTTTTTAATTAAAGCATTTTCAACAACTCCTAATTAATTTACTGATTCTAAAGATAATGGAACATCCAGTTAAATAGCTGGTCTTCACTACATTGTTGGCTTGCTTTCAGCACCTTTCCTCAGCATTCCTTTGTATTTCATACATGTGGTTTGAATCCACATGTAACAGCAGCACTTTAGTACCTCAACCAATTGGAGATTCTTTTCCATTAACTTAAACAAATGTTACAAACTATTTGTGGGACACCTTCAGGGGCACTCCAAATACTGCATCTGAATAATGGGACATCTATTTTTGCCCGCTGTTGCCCACAAGAGGAACTAATTTCCCAAAAACAACATGCACATAAATAGCTCCTTTTAATATAGCAGAACATCCCAAGGCACTTATGGGTAGTTGCTTAGTGGAGGTTAGGTTTTTTGCTGAAGGAATCATACAATTAATAATGCTTTTAAAAACTATAGTGCCTTTTGTTTTAATTGAGTCCTTTCACTTGTTCTCCAGATAATGGCATAGCCTTCCTTTGTTTGTGAGCAGGAGAAAGGGAAAGAATGCCACTGAATCTCAGTTGTTTCAATTTTCCACAAAGGAAGCCACAAAGACACCTGGAGTAATAAGTCTGCTCTGAAGGCCACCGTTGAGTGGGAGCTGGGCTACAAGGGCTCCCATCCCGCCAACCAAACCAGGTTGTGAGTAACACTCCTCTGGACATTGTCAGCAGAGTTTTTGTGAGGGGCATCACATTCGAGGCTGCTTTCTCCAGCCCTCAGTGTCTATACGTGAACCCAGCATTAGGGGTTACTGTATGACAATCTTCTTCTTTGGCCTCCTTATCTCGAGAGACAATGGGTAAGCGCCTGGAGGTGGTCAGTGGTGTGTGGAGCAGTGCCTGGAGTGGCTATAAAGGCCAATTCTAGAGTGACAGGCTCCTCCACAGGTGCTGCAGAAAAATTTGATTGTTGGGGCTGTTACACAGTTGGCTCTTCCCTTGCGCCTCTGTCTTTTTTCCTGCCAACTGCTAAGTCTCTTCGACTCGCCACACTTTAGCCCCGCCTTTATGGCTGTCCGCCAGTTCTGGCGAACGCTGGCAACTGACTCCCACGACTTGTGATCAATGTCACAGGATTTCATGTTGCGTTTGCAGACGTCTTTAAAGCGGAGACATGGACGGCCGATGGGTCTGATACCAGTGGCGAGCTCGCTGTACAATGTGTCTTTGGGGATCCTGCCATCTTCCATGCGGCTCACGTGGCCAAGCCATCTGAAGCGCTGCTGACTCAGTAGGATGTATAAGCTGGGGATGTTGGCTGCCTCGAGGACTTCTGTGTTGGAGATACGGTCCTGCCACCTGATGCCAAGGATTCTCCGGAGGCAGTGAAGATGGAATGAATTGAGACGTCGCTCTTGGCTGACATACGTTGTCCAGGCCTCGCTGCCATAGAGCAAGGTACTGAGGACACAGGCTTGATACACTCGGACTTTTGTGTTCCGTGTCAGTGTGCCATTTTCCCACACTCTCTTGGCCAGTCTGGACATAGCAGTGGAAGCCTTTTCCATGCACTTGTTGATTTCTGCATCGAGAGACAGGTTACTGGTGATAGTTGAGCCTAGGTAGGTGAACTCTTGAACCACTTCCAGAGCGTGGTCACCAATATTGATGGATGCAGCATTTCTGACGTCCTGCCCTATGTATGACAATCAGGAAGGGCATTAACTGGGAATATTGAACCTAATTGTGGAGCACTCACTATTTTTGCAACTTTATTTGCTTCCTGCACCATCTTTCCCTTATCACTTCAAGATCAAACTTTGACAACGCAGCCGAAAAACCTTTGATATGAGTGATGTTGGTGGTGATGTTGGGCTGTGTGGCGTTTACTTTAAAAGGGTGGAAAACAGGGATGCAGTTGTAGATACTGAGCGTTATCAGTGGGCAACAGTTAAAGATTTTGCATCAGGAGTTCCCTTTGTGTGATAGAATGTCCCTCATTTATCAAGGGAATAGCATGGTTATCTGAGATGTTTCTGTTCAGAGCCATGTGTGTATTTGGAGCTCCTGGCTTGAAGCCAGGAATTCCTTGTTACCAGAATCCAGCCTGTAAGGACATTGATGCTGACAGAGCAGCTACATTAGTAATTTTAGACATCGTGGCAGATAAATAAGGAGTTTCCACAATTATTACACCAAATTTTGTTTGGAGAATGTTGAATTATATTTTTTAATAAAGGCCCATGTACATGGAGAGCCCAAGTGTTTAGATTGCACAGCTTGATGAGTGAGACAGAAAACTATAGGTTTTTAAGCTGAATTTCTTTTGTCTCAATCATGTACTTTTGTCTCTATACAAGGTCCACATTGATAAGTAGGAGTATCTGTCAACCTGGTCCCAAGTCCCAGATCCCACAAGCAAAGCATCTTTCACCACCAGCATAGGAGATGTACATGGTCAACATATTAGGAATACATCTTGTGTTCGCTTGATATCACTACGGACAGCTTGACCTGAGACTAGAAATTAACTTATGGGAGTCTGAGGTGAAACTGAGTCACAGTAACATGAAGTTGATTTGGTCAATCAGCTTGGCCACTTTTCCTTACTCTGAACTAACTTTTCCAATCTTCTTGCATATCCTAAATTTCATCCTCTCTCCAGTTCCACATCTAATTGTCTCTTGAACCCCTCCAGGATAACAATTGTTACACCTGTTTCCCCTTCTTGGTCCTAACTTTGCCATTTTCAATTTGTGTCCCATCATATTAAACTCCTGTGCCATATTTGAACAATTTGCAAGGAATTAGCCCTGTTAATAGTGCATTGTTTTATCACACTAACTAGGTGTGCCCTATGCCACTATGTTACAATATTAAAGATAGTTAAATATTTTATCCCAATATATATCTGATTAATCTCTTTGACAGGATTTACAGCAACAGAAATAACACAATGAGCTGAAAATTTGAAATCAATGAGCATGATCTGTTTGTCTGAATAACATTGATGATTTATGAGCATAATACAGAAATTACTCTAATGACTTACAGCTTGTTGGACTTTGAAAACTCTGCACGCAAATGGATTGTGGAGCTCGCACAGACCATGACACAGAATCTTAAGTGATTCTACAGGGAGGCAAGTTATATTGCGCAAATCAAATTCTTTTCCGGAAGATGAACTATTGATCTACTAAGATCGTCACACTCAGTTGTTAAAGAAGGATGCACACAGATTTTCCAATCAACAACAAAATCAGTAGAAAGTCCACAATGCTATTCAAGGGCAAAAGACAATTAAATGGATGAGAAGGGGGAGAAAACCTTCAAGTCGTTAATGCCCTTTATCCCACACTGTGGTTTAATTTTGTGCCAAATTTCAGACATGTCGAAACATTAAACCTGAAACATGATAACTGCAAATTATGTCAAATTGCTCACACCTGATATAGACAGACAAACTAAACTTTAACTGCAAAGCATTCACAGCTATTCTGTAGGAGAAAATGCATGACACAGATTCTGCCTGACCTGCTGAGTATTTCCAGCACTTTTTTTTAAACTTATTTCTGATAAGTGACTGGCTACTTCACACAACATGGTAAGCAGGTGTTGTATTAAATATATCTTTTTAACAACCAACTTGGAATGATTAGTGACTTGCAAGCTGGTGAGTATTTTAAGAGATCTAGTTATCTTTCCATAATTGCAAATGTGAAAGGTAAAAATAGTAAAACAAATATGCAACACTTCTGGAGAGGAAATTTGGTGGATATCCAGGGGGAAGGTACGAGGGAAAACTGAGTGTGAAATAGACTGGGAGAAAAATCAAGCGTGGAAATGAACGCTTTTATAGAATTACTGAAATAGATGTGGACAGGGAGTATACGGAGACCATACTGGTTGAATCAGGAGATGCAAGCATTACATTATGGCAAAACAGCGTTATCTTAAAAGTTCGATATACTGGGAATTATGTTAAAGTCAGTTGAGGCGCAAGAGAATAATAGAATGTGGTGTTAAAAATTCTGATCTGCTATGTTCAATGATGTCAGTTGCTCCCATCCCTGCAGGAACAGGTTCACTCTGTCCAATATGTATTTATACAAAGTGTAACCTGGGGTTTGACAGTGCTACTCCGTTGTGATCTGAACTGGTATTTGTGTTTTTGGCAAGCTCATTTCACTCCAACATGCCTCCAATCTTTTCAAAAAGAGTGACATTCACGGCACACAAGTGCCAGGCAATAACCATCTCAAACAAGAGAGAATCTAACCATCTCCCCTTGACTTTCAACGGCATTACCACTGCTAAGTCCCTCACTGTCAACATCCTGGGGTTACCATTGACCAGAAACTTAACTGGACCAGCCATATAAATACTGTGGCTATAAGAGAAGGTAAGAGGCTGGGAACTCTGTGGCAAGTAACTCATCTCCTGATTCCTCAAAGCGTATCCACCATCTACAACCATAGAGTTTGATGAAAAGCTCTCCACTTGCCTGGATGAGTGCAGCTCCAACAACACTCAAGAAGCTCGACACCATCCAGGAGAAAGCAGCCCAATTGATCGCACCCAATCCACCACCTTAAACATTCACTCCCTCCACCACTGGCGCACGGTGACAGCAGTGTGTACCATCTACAAGATGCACTGCAGCAACTCGCCAAGGCTCCTTCTACAGCACCTTCAAAGCTGTGATCTCAACTACTTAGAAGAACAAGAGCAGAAGATATATGGGAGCACTACCACCTGCAAGGCCCTCGCCAAGTCACACACCAACCTGATGTGGAATTATATCAACATTCGTCCCCTGTCACTGGGCCAAAATCCTGGAACTCCCTCCCTAACAGCACTGTGGGTGTACCTACACCACATGGACTGCAGCAGTTCAAGAAGGCAACTCACTGTCACCTTCTCAATGGGCAATATATGTTGGCTTTGCTAGCAATGCTCACATCCCAAGAATGAATTAAAAAACTTAAGACAATGCCAGATACAAGTTTTTAAGCTGCTTTGATTCATAGCAAGTGAACGTACAGTGTGATAGTTATGATTAGTCTTAATTCAATTAGCACAGGTTGTAATTAACATACTATGTTTTGCCACATCTGTGGTTTTCTTGCTTGACTTAAACAAAATAACCACTGACTGCCCTCTTGTATTTTCCTTCACTACACCCAGAAACCTGTAGTTTGATACAGTCTTTAGGGAAAATATCTTCAAGCCTGCATTGTTGGCATATTAACCCCTTTCATCTGTGGAATGCTCCTCCTCTAAACTTGTGTAAAAACACTTTGCTTAAATAGTCCATCATTTCAAAGGAAATATTTATGTAAATCTTTTCTGTGGAAAAATGGTCCAAAATCCAAAAGATGGACTTTACACAACAGTGAGAAGTAGCAAAGAGATATCCCTTGTGACTTGTAGAATGGGTGGGCAGTCAAAAGCCAAATTAAAACAACGTTGTGTAAGGAATGTATTTTACTGAAACTTTTGTGAATCAAGAAATGGTAGACCTGTTGACATTTTCACATTGCTCTTCATAGCGGAAGACTTGTTGGACAAACTTCGGATCCATTCATTTGCTCAGGAACCTCAGTAGAAGATTGGTAAAGTGTGTTGTGAAATAAGTTTACATTGCACCTGAGCTAGATGGGAATGTATTCTGGAATTTTCCAGAATGGCAGACTCTGGATAACATATTTAGGATCTATACAAATAAAGGCATTGCATCTGAGGCTTGTAGGATGGCTAATACAATCTTAATGAGTAAAAAAAAAAGCTTGTCTAGTTATCCTGCTAAAAAAGTGGCATGTTTAAGCTTGAACTTGATGTTTTTCATAGAGCTGATTAATCATGGATATTGTAGTACCTTTCCTAGTTCTACATGAAGAATTCTGGGGGTCCTGAGCACCAAGAACATAGGGCCCCTTCACACTTCGCGCACAATCCTCCTGATCTATTGTAACACAAACATATAGCATAATGCACTTTACCTAGGCCCCCATATTTGGAGGGGGCACTTGCAGAGGCCCTATATTTGCCTTGTTCCCTGGGCACAGTCCCTGTCAACCCATGTGTTAATCTGCCATAATCTTTTCCCTATGTAAACATTCTGTGGTACATAAATTTACACTTGCATCCATGTAGCTGCAGCAGTGCTGAGAGATGGTGTATTTACTCTGTTTAGTAATGGCATAGGCTAAATTGTAACCATGCCCAGTGCTCTGAGGTGCCAGTGAATGGTGGGGCAAAGATTACCAAGCATGTTTTAAAAAAAAAAATTCTTAGGATGTTGGTCTGGCTGGTAAGGCTGCCATTTATTGCCCATTCCTAGTTATTCTGAGAAGGTAGTAGTGGGACTTCTAAAGGTTTGGCACAACTGAGTGGCTCATGAGACCATGTCAGAGGGCAGTTAAGAGTCAAACACGTTGGTGTGGGACCAGAGTTACACATAGGCTAGGCCGGGTCAGGATGGCAGTTTCCTTCTATAAAGGACATTAGTGAACCAGTGAATTTTGACAGTAATTGTGCTTCAAGAGTACTTTGAAAACATTATTATATTTCCAGATTTTGTTCTAAAGTGAATTCAAATTCTCAAACTGATGTGGTGGGATATGATCTTGCGTTTAGTGGATTATTAGTTCAGGCCTCTGGATTAGTAGTCCAGTAACGTAAGATGCCACTGACATTGTATGTTCAGGAAAGGGGTGTTGAAAGGTAAGGGAGAGTTGAGCATTAACTTTTGGTTACATGAGCCGAGTGACACTAATAGGCAGTGTTTGAACCTCCCATTTCCATTCATTGGGAAATTAATAAACCATTGTTCAAAAATACCTTTTCGTAAAAATCTGCAGCACTTCGCCATCTTTGATTCTCTAAGCTGTTGCTGGTTTATGGGAATTTCTGACTTGAAAGCTCAGAAATCCTAATGGTGAAAATGCCTGTTTAAATTTCTCTGCAAGGCTTTTGTCCCTCAGCCAAGTGAAGTTAAGCAATAATATGCAAAGCACAAAATCAATTTACATCATATGACATTCAGAGATCAAGCTCTCTTAATTTGTGTTTAGAAACTGGAGCAGCAAGAATAGTGTTGACGTACCTAACCACATATTGCACAGGTAAGTCACGCATTTAATAACTTTAGTTCATGATAGAATATAAGAGTATTATAACATGCTAGCAGCTTTTAATTTGGAATGTTTCCGTATTTTTATTTGATTTATTCATATTACATAGTTTCAACGTGTCTCCCACACACACTCAATTCCATTCTGACACCAGTCCTCTTTCACTGCAACAACAAAAACTTGCATTTATATAGCACCTATAATGTAGCAAAACATCCTGAGCTGCTCCATTGGAGAGTTATCAAACAAAATTTGTCAGTGAGCCAAGCAAGGAGATATTAAGACAGACGATCAAAAGCTTGGTCAAGAAGTAGGTTTGAAGGAGTGCCTGAAAGGGGGAGAGAGAGGTAGAGAAGTTCAGGGAAGGAATTCTAGAGCTTAGGGCCTATGCAGTTGAAGGTGCCAATGGCGGAGTGATTAAAATTGGGGAAGTACAAGAGGCTAGAATCACAGAAGTGCAGAGATCTCGGAGGGTTGTAGGGCTCAAGGAGGTTATAGAGATAGGAAGAGGCGAGGCCATGGAGGGATTTGACACCAAAGATGAGAATTTTAAAATCGAGGCATTGCCAGACAGGGAGCTAATTTAGGTCAGCGAGCAAGATATTTACAGTTACTTAAAAAAAAAAACAGTCATATATCTATAAACAGACAAAAGCAGGCAGTGAGCACAAACACATCTGATTAATCATTTAGATTTTTTTTCCAATTTTCTCTCCTGGTATTGGTGCTGATAGTCCTCCAGTACATCATCATGTGCAAATCTAGACAGGGGGTGTTGACAGGCTGGTCATCTTATTCCAGCTGACCATGATCCTAACCCAATACCTGTACCTAGGCCCTTTTTTGGCTAGTTTTAAGAAGTGGGAAACTAGGCTCATTTTGTTTCTCCCTCCTTAGTTCAGGACACTGAGGCCATTTGTTCCCCTTACTGAGGCCCAAGCAAATTCAGCAAAGCCTAGGACTTGAACCTGGGACCTCCTGGTCTTGGTATTACACTTTCAGTGCCTGTCCACAGGAATGTTGAGGAAATTCATTAAACAAGGTTATGGTTATTACTGCAGATTAACCCAGATGAAACTTTCATCTTTCAGATGTGGAGTTTGTTGTTTGTGCAAAGTCTGCCACAAGGTAAGATTTTCCATAAATGTATCCAAAGCTTAAATTAAGGGATTATGAACTACACGTTGGTACAAGCAAACATTTACATCAAACCCTTTGCAATTTGAATTCCTTCCAGATGCACAGATGCTTTCAGTTAAACATAGTTGCAGACTTGTATACTTTGAATTCACACTCCATTATATGTATCAATTTTGAGTCAATTTAGAATTTTCTAAACCAATTTAACTTTAAATTTTGTTCTTATTCAAGTTTGGGACAGCAAAAGGAAGTACCCTCCCTTAAAACTCAATGGCGGCATCAAACACAGGTCACGGTTATTATTTTTAATGTGTTCAAATTCTGTTTCTGTAATTTTGTATTCCCCACAGCTTATGGGTGCAAGAGTGATGTGCACTTAGCTGTGAGAAAGAGTCTGGACAGTTAACTTGATCCTGAAGACTTTACCAAATCTTGGAAAGGAGTGAGGGGACTAATTTGGAGAACTCTTCCAAAGAGCTGGCTTGGGCACGGTGAAAATATTGCCCTTTATTTTCACAGGGGTGGGGCAGGGATCGTATGACGGATGTGGGGAGCCTGGTGGCAATGCCAATCTGGACCTTGTTTAATTAAAACTCTGCAGAATGATTACTTGGCCGGCTGATGGGTGGGAGCAGGCATTTGTGGCACATAGTGGGAGATGAGGGTAAAGCTCGCGCAAAGATTGGTGGCAGGGGGATCTCAGAGCAAGGAATGCCCAAGGCCTTTGCACTTAACCTTCTGGCTCACGATCCAGCTCCTGGCAATTCTACCTTCCATGGCAGTGCTTCCGATATGTCTTCCTTTTTCCTCAACCAAGGATTCCCCCACTGTGGTTGACAGGGCCCTCAACCGTGTCCGCCCCATTTCCCGCACCTCTACCCTCACCCCTTCCCCTCCCTCCCAGATCCGCGACCACGTTCCCCTTGTCCTCACTTTCCACCCCACCAGCCTCCAGATCCAAAGGATCATCCTCCGCCACTTCCGCCACATCCAGCGCGATGCCACTACCAAATGCATCTTTCCCTCCCTTCCCCTGTCAGCATTCCAAAGGGATCGTTCCCTCCGCGACACCCTCGTCCGCTCCTCCATTACCCCCACCACCTCGTCCCCTTCCCACGGCACCTTCCCCTGCAATTGCAGGATGTGTAATACCTGCCCATTTACCTCCTCTCTCCTCACAATCCAAGGCCCTAAACACTTCTTTCAGGTGAAGCAGCGATTTACTTGTACTTCTTTCAATGTAGTATACTGTATTCGCTGCTCACAATGTGGTCTCGTCTACATTGGGGAGACCAAACGCAGATTGGGTGATGGCTTTGCGGAACACTTCCGCTCAGTCCGTAAGCATGACCCCAAGCTTCCAGTTGCTGGCCATTTCAACACCTCTGCTCTCATGCTCACATCTCTGTCCTGGGATTGCTGCTGTGTTCCAGCGAACATCAACGCAAGCTCGAGGAACAGCAGCTCATTTACCGATTTGGCATGCTACAGCCTGCCGGACTGAACATTGAATTTAATAATTTCAGAGCATGATGGGCCCCCCTTTTTACGTTTATTTTTTTATTTTTTATTTGGTTATTTTATTTTAGATTTTTTAGTGTGTTTAGTTTGTTTCTACTGTACCTACCCATTGTTTCTGTTTTTAAATTTTTTTTAATGTTTGTGCTTGGAGTGCTTTGTGCTTTGCAGTCTATTCACACCCTCTCTGTACTAACGCTTTGTCTTTCAGCACACCATTAACATACCGTTTGCCTTTGTTTCATGACCTTCTGGTCAGTTATTCTCTGTGACCTTGTCCTATCAACACCTCTTCTGTTCTCTTGCCCCACCCCCCGCTTTACTTGCTTAAAATCTTTTACATTTCTAATATTTGTCAGTTCTGAAGTAGGGACACTGACCTGAAACATTAACTCTGCTTCTCTCTCCACAGATGCTGCCAGACCTGCTGAGTATTTCCAGCACTTCTTGTGTTTATTATCAGTACTGATGTAGTCTCCAGTGAGATACCTTTACTCTTGAATAAGCCTTCAATGAAAAAGGCACAGATGAAACTTGATATGGAACATGATAAGGCAATTGTTTTTGGGAAGCCAGTGACTTTGCAATTTACCCAGTCAGGGCATTATTGCATCCCCTTAACAAAACCTGATATTTCTAGTCAGAGTGTTAGAGAAGTGTTGATGGCATCAGGGGTTACGAATCAGAGAGATAAAAGGCAAATTGTCTTAAAATTGCACAGACAATTTGCTCACCCTTCTTGTCAGAGATTAAAAACCCTACTGAAAGACGCAGGTGTGATTGATGGAGAGTATACGCGGATAATAGAAGAGATTAGTGAAAAGTGTGAGGTTTGTAAAAAGTATTGGAGGGCACCATCACGTCCTATTGTCAGCCTTCCATTGGTACGGGCCTTTAACGACGTAGTTGCCATGGATTTAAAGGAATGGGGCAAAGACAAGAATATTTTCATTCTACATTTTATAGACCTAGCAACTAGCTTTATTCTTTCTACAATAATAAATAGTAAGGACAAAAGGGTAATTATAGACAAAATTATGGAGAAATGGATAGGGACTGGGCTTGGGGCACCAGCTAAGTTTCTGCCTGATAATGGAGGGGAATTTTCCAATGACAAGTTCAGGGATATGTCTGAAAACATGAACAATACTGCAGCTGAAAGTCCTTTCAGCAATGGGCTTTATGAAAGGAATCACACAGTGGTTGATGAAATGTTACATAAAACCTTGGCTGACCAGCCAAACTGCAAGTTGACAACTGCCCCGGTTCCTGTGAAGAATTCACTTCAGATGTTTGGAGGATATAGTCTCTATGGGTGGAATCCCAAATTGCCTTCTGAACTGTGCGACAGTCGTCCTTCTTTAGAAGGTACTACATATTAGTTCAATTTTTTCTACACATTTGAATGCTTTACATGCAGGGAGATGGACTTTCTTCAAGGTTGAGGTCTCTGAGAAAATTCGCAGAGCTCTGAGGCATCGTATAAGGCGATGAAATTTAGGCGGCGAAATTTAGTTCGGGAGATTTGGTCTATTATAAAAGAGAGGGCCATAGGGAATGATAGGGCCCTGGTAAGGTACTTGGTCGGTATGGTAAGACAGTAGTTATCAAGCATGGAAATCAAACTGTTAAGGTTCATTCTTCATGATAAATTGGTGTTGATTACAAAATCTCAGAATCGGAGCAGAGGCACCTTGTACCTCAAATACTCGTGTTTTGTGATGAAGGTCCTGAGGCACAGGTAGATCAAGAGTTGGATAGTAATGTAACCAATCATGATGCTCAGGAAAGAGCTATTGCATTTAAAGACTAATTGGCTTGAGTAGGTACTCGGGTGACATATACTCCAGTGGGGTCTGATTAATGGAGGGATGCGACAATTTTGGGGCATGCAAGAAAATCTACAGGCAAGTTTAAATAATGGTTAAATGTTCAAGATGATGGCCAAGAAGCCAGAGCCATGGACTGGTAGAATGGGGTGAAAGAGTGGGGGGTAAGAAAGCGCGGTGCAAGTTTTGATAGTGGGTCAGGAAATGACTCTTGCATAAGGAGAAAGAGCCTCCGATAAAGTGCGAGGGAGATCTTCTGGCAGTAGTTCCAAAAGACATCAAAGTGCTAATAGAGGCTGTAGTTTGAACAGATTCCACAAGGAAACAAAGGCTAGAGTGTAGTCTCAGAATAGAACTAGAAGTAAAAGTCCTCATGATCGTGCAGTATTGGTGGTTGCCAATAAACTTGAGGATAAACTAAGAAGAGAAGCAAAACATAAGGAATTGGAGATAAAAACAAGAAATGCTGGAATTACTCAGCAGGTCTAGTAGCATCTGTGGAGAGAGAAGCAGAGGTAACGTTTCAGGTCAGTGACCCTACATCATTTATTTCAGATTTCCAGCATCTGCAGTATTTTGCTTTCATATAAGGAATGAGAGAGTTTAGAGCCTATTCTGAGATACCAGATAGGGGACAGCTGGCCTTGTCACATAGATGGATTTGTAAAGTCCTTCCCGATGGAACTTATAAGGCTAAAGCAAGGTTAGTTACGAGGCGTTTTGAAGAGTGATTGGGGCTACCGATGTTAGAATGGACTCTCCCCCGGCTTGAAAAGTAATCTTGAAAATGTTTTTGGCCCTTTTGGCCACATATTCATGAGAATGTAGATCAATTGGCATAAAAGCTGCATTTCTGCAAGGTGATACTTTTCAGAGAGAATTGTATCTGAAACCACCTGAAGAGGCAACAGATACAGAAGGACAATTATGGAAACTGAACAAATGCATCTATGGCCTTAATGATGCTTCCAGGGTATGGTATTTCTCGGTGAGATCTGTTTTGTTGAAAATTGGTTGTGTTCAACTAAAAGCAGATCCTGGGATGTTTTATTGATATCATAAAGGGAAACTTTCTGGCATCTTCGTGATGCATGTTAATGATTTCTGATGGGGTGGTACTGCAGATTTTGAGAAATATGTTAAGATTAAGGCAGAATTTAAGATTGAGAGTCAAGCTTGTGGGGCCTTTAAATATATTGGTTTAGATATTAAGCAGAATAAGTCTGGAATAAGTTTTAATCAACAATCCTATTTATAGAGTGTTACTCCCATCCCAGTTTATCGTGTTCGGTCATCGCAGAAAGATAATGATCTATCTAAAAAATTGAGCAATTGTGAAGCCTGGTGGGTCAATTAAACTCGTTGGGCTCTCAAGCTAGGCCTGATGTTGGTTTTGATGTGCTGGAGTTCAGCATGATGATGAAACATCCAAAAGTTGAGAATGTTTTCGGGGCACATAAAACAGCGAAAAAACTAAATCTGGACAAAATGTGTACTGAAGTTCCCATCCTTAGGTGACCCAAAGAACATGAAGCTAATAATTTTTAGTGATGCTTCACATGCTAATCTTGCTGATGGGTATTCGGGTGCAGCTGACTTCATAATATTTCTGATGGGTAAAAATGGGAAATGTTGTCCTTTAGCTTAGGAGGCGAAGAAAACAAAACAGGTTGTTAAAAGCATGTTAGCTACAGAAACAGTGGGTCTTGTGGAGGCAATGGACATGGGGTTCTATTTGTCAAATATTTTAGGTGAAATCCTGAACAAAGGAAATCTTGAAGATAGGATACCCATTGAATGTTATGTGTTAATCGTTCTTTGTGGGATAATGTGCACTGTACAAAAAATGTGAGTGAGAAAAGATTACGTATTGACCTCGCTGGATTGAAACAAATGCTGGAGAGAAAGGAAATCTCCAAACTTAAATGGGTAGATGCACAAGAAATGCGAGTGCAAAGAAATTGTTGGAGGTGCTGAATGAGGGATGTCTCACAATGTAAAAAAAACTTTGTGCCCCATATGGAATTTAATTTTGATTTATTTTGAAATATTAGACATAGAAAATAGGAGTAGGAGTAGGCCATTCGGCCCTTTGAGCCTGCTCCGCCATTCATTATGATCATGGATGATCATCCAACTCAGTAACCTGTTCCCGCTTTGGTAGGAAGAAGAAGGAGGCCACTTACTCCTTGGAAAATAAGTGTCTACGTGGGGTAGGGGAACAGAGGGATTTGGGGGCACAGGTACATAGATCACTCAAAGTAGTGACATAGCTGAATAAGGTCATTAAAAAGTAAACAAAGCACTTAGATTCTTTTTTAGAGGGATAGAATTGAAAAGAAAAGTTATGTTAAACTTCTATAGAATCTTGGTTAGACCACACTTGGAATACTGTGAACAATTCTGGTCTCAGTATAAAAGGATGTAGAGAATGTGCAAGGAAGATTCATTAGAATGATATCAGAATTGAGAGGCTATACCAGGATTGTCCAACATACGGCTGGAATCTGGCTGGCCAAAGGTTTGCATCGGCCCGAGGATGTAAACTGTACCCGGCCTCTTTCAGCATGTTAATCTAAGTTGTATTGTAAAAGCAAGAAGGGAATCTGTTAGTTGTGTGATTATATGCAGGTGAAGGGAGTTAATTGGGGTTTTATTTCAGCCTTCAAAAGCAGACACTCACTGGGACTGGGAGAGGGATTTGTGTGAAGAGCTACATGTTTGTAATCCTTTTATTCTGCACAATAAATGTAAAACTGAGTTAATATAGGTTCCAGCCTTATTCTTCTATAACAAGCTTTCTGGAGTTTAACAGTAAGCGACTCGTCTTATTTTAACTGCCCTTTTCCATCAGGTGGGGGCATTAAAACTAGGGTTTATTATTTTATGAATACAACAAAAATCTCCCGCAACACTGACAATAACCCCAAACGCCACATTGATAAATGGACCACTAGCCTCCTCAATGGCTCGGTGTGCAGATTCAGTGCCTTCTGTGATAATGAGCAATACAGACCATGAAGATTCCATGTTTGATCCCTGGTCTGTGCCTAACTAAGTTCACTGATCTCGTCTGGGATGATATTAGGTGCATTATAAATAGTTTCCAGACGAAGGAGGTGAACAGTAATGTACATCTGTGAACAATGGACAAGGGTTTATTTAGGCTCAGTTATTATCTCTCAGTGGAGTAGCCCATTAACAATGGATTACAAATGAAGAATGGCTACTGGAGGGCTGCGAGTGGCCTTGGAACTGTACCCCAATGAGCTTCAGTGCCTTTCGTTGAAGACGGGCAAAGAGAGGAAATTGGAGGAAACTTGGAAGAGAACCCGCCACCGACCATGTCATCAGTAAAAAATTTCCATTTCTCACATAAACATCTCCTACGGATTATCTGATATTGGCCTGGTAATGCAACATTCAAGTCACTTCTGTGATTTGCTGACACGATATTGTTAAGTACCGCCTGAAGACTGCAGTGTCAGTGTGTTGAACTGCTGTGAAACCTTGGTATTGTCAGGCAACCTGCCAAGACTGATGAAAATTAATTTTGCCACATGAACATTGATTTTAAACTGCTGATGGTAAAGAAAGAACTTGCTTTAAAAAACAATTGGAAACTTAGATAAAAGCAAAATACTGCGGATGCTGGAAATCTGAAACAAAAACAAGAAATGCTGGATTCACTCAGCAGGCCTGGCAGCATCTGTGGAAAGAGAAGCAGAGTTAACGTTTCGGGTCAGTGACCCTTCTTCGGAACTGACAAATATTAGAAAAGTCACAGATTATAAACAAGTGAGGTGGGAGTTGGGCAAGAGATAACAAAGGAGAAGGTGCAGATTGGACCAGGCCACATAGCTGACCAAAAGGTCACGGAGCAAAGGCAAACAATATGTTAATGGTGTGTTGAAAGACAAAGCATTAGTACAGATTAGGTGTGAATATACTGAATATTGAACATCAGCAAGTGCAAACCTGAAGAAAAACAACCTGAAAAAAACAGTGGGTAAGCAAACTGAACAAACTAAGATGAAATGAAATAAATGCAAAAAAAGATTGTAAAAAATGTAAAAAGGAATGCAAAAAAAAGGAAGAAAAAATAACTAAAAATGACTAAAAATGAAAGTAAAGTGGGGGGCTGTCATGCTCTGAAATTGGAAACTTAGGCTGGAGAGAGACATTAGCATATCAACTGACAAGTTCTTCAAAGGACAAAGGAACTATTCACTGCTCCAATTTAATCCACAATGGACTTTTGATAACCTGGAATGCTTCAATGTCTGGTAAACTACTAAGATGGCCAAATACACAAACAGACGTTGTCGGGCCAGTTTGGTCACATGACTGTGACTGGAGTTTTTCGAATTTGAACTTCCAACAAGAAATTTGAAATCAGAAGGCGGCTAGTTCCTGGACAGAGTACACCTCTCTCCTTTCTGCTGTTATCTGGCTCTCACCAGCTTCGGAAACCACTGAAGACATATGAACACCAAGAGAGAAAAGTCTCCTACAGTGAACAAGGTTTAAGAAGAATACTGGGCCCCAATGGAAAGTAAGAGCTGTCTACAATCAAAGTCTCTACAGTGAGCTGGAAACACAGTAACAGTAAAAGAAAACCCCTTTAACAACTGCCTCAGACCTTTCCATTTTATTTTTCTTCTCTTTTCTGTCCCTAGTTACATGTGTGTATCGCGTGTGCATGCTAGTGTGGGCGCATCATATATCTGTAGGCGTTAACTGTATTAGAGTCTAAGTTTTAAGGTTTAATAAATTTCACTTTTCTTTAAACCTAAAGATAGCCTGGTGTGCTCATTTCTTTGCCTTATAATTGGAAAGTTGTGAACAAGGATTCACAAAGGGGGAGCTCAAAACACAGTGTGTTTAAAATTAAATCCTGTTACAATAAGACCAGGTGAAGACAGTAAAAGACTCTTCGACAGATCACTCACCTGGTCGTAACAGAAATTTGGGTGCTAGTGCCCGGAATTTTACCCACAGACAAACGAGCGAAATTGGAAGTGGGAAGCCAAATTGTTCCCAATCAAAAAGAGCAAAATTTCAATACAGGTTTTCTTGTGGTTGTGTGTGATTGAATACTAACATGTCTTGCAACGGAAGCGAGTAGCTCTGAGGTAACTTGGGATAAGTTAAAAGCACTGTATGGAGGAGTTGCGAAAAATGGCTGAGCAGTGTGGGATCACTGTATGTGGCAAGAATAGAAAGTTTGAACTCTTAAGGCTAGTGGCCAACCATTTTTCTCTTGAATCTGAAGAAGCAGAAACAGGGTTAGAAGTAGACTTTGACAGGGTAGTGTTCGCAAAGCTACAATTGGAACAGAGGAATCTTGAATTTGAGGAAAGAGAGAGGGAGAAAGAGAGAGCCTTTCAAAAGGAACATGAAGAAAATGAAAGGCAGAAGAGAGAAAAAGACAGGAGAAGGAACGAGAGAGAGAGGACAGAGAGAAAGAAAGGCAGGAGAAGGGGAGAGAGAGAGAATATTCTGGAAAGAATGCAAATAAAGAGAGTTGAAGCAGCTTGACTTAACTAGGGGGCGACAGAGTAACCCCAGTGAAAGCATCCCTAATATTAAGCGCACAATTCAGGGCTGGGTACAAAATTGCTAAAACTTGCCAAATTAATTCCAAAATTCAATAAGGAAGATGTGAAAGTGTTTTTTGTGTCATTTGAGAAACTGGCAAGGCAGCTGAAATGGCCAGCTGAGACCTGGTCTCTCTCATTGCAAAGCAAACTAATCGGAAAAGCCCATGGGGTTTATTCCTGTTGCCAGATGAGAGTTCATCAAATTATGAATTGACCAAAAATGCTATCCTCGGGGCATATGAATTAGAACCGGAAGCCTACCTCCAAAAGTTTAGAACCCTGAAAAAGCAAGCCAATTAAACTTATCTAGAATTTGAAAGAAATAAGCAGCTGGCTTTTGACCAGTGGCTGAGGGCTTTAAAAATACAGCTCAGCTGTGAGACTCTCAGAAGTAATCCTGTTAGAGGAATTTAAAAACTCTCTCCCACTCTCAATAAAGACCCATGTAGAGGAGCAGCAGGTTCAGGGAGCGCGGCAAGTGGCCGTTCTGGCCAATGAGTTTGCTTTAATTTATAAATCAGTTTCCCAGGGGAGAACCTTTCCTAATCACCCCCACAAATCCGAAAAGGATAAAGGGTGGGAAGGTGATATCTGCCCAGGCTGTCCTGGAAGAGAAAGGAAAGCAGGGGCACAGGGGGCCCTCGTCCAGCCAAAAAGGAAGGTGCTGTGAGCAACAGTGACACCCAGAGCCCTGTGTGCTTCCATTGTAATAAGGCAGGTCATTTAAAAGATGACTGCTGGAAACTAGAGGGGAAACTGGTAGGGTTAATCAGGGCCCGCCCACTCCATGAAGACCTGATTCAAAGCACAGCAGAATAAGCTGTGGCTTTAACTGCAGTAAGAGTGCAACCAAGGATGCTTACTACAGCCAGTGCAGGAAAAGTTAATAGGATTCCTGAAGGTTATCAAGGTTTTGTGTTTGAAGGGAAAGTAATCCCATATCCCCTGATTGGGGCAAGCAGGCCCTAGTAATTCTCAGCGACACGGGTGACTAGAACCCTTTTACTGGGAAAAGGCCTGACCTTTCCCCCAGAGAGTGCAGTGAACACCAAAATGGTGGTGAATGGTATTGGAGGGCAGTGTATGCCTGCACCTGTACATCGGGTGCACCTGAAGTGTGACCTATGTTTGGGACCCTTGACCGTAGGGATTGACCCTAGTTTGCCTATGGATGGGGTTGACCTGCTCCTAGGTAATGATGTGGCAGGGGTGAAGGTGGAACCCCCCCCGCACCCCCCCCCTCCCCCCGTAGTGAAAGAAAGACTGCAGGCGGTCAGAGAGACAGGGTAGTGGCAGGAGACGGTCTTTTGCAGAGTCCCTGAATGTGTAGTGGATCAGGCCACGATCAAACCAGGTCCCCCAGAGGAGACTGCATTGGCACTGCAGGCAAATGACCATGAGGTCTCCCTGTCCAAGACTTTCTTTGGAAAGTTAGGAGTCCCAGGGAATGGCTTAAATAAATTTTTCCTAGCTGAGGCTCAGCGAGCTGACTTAGCATTGCGAGAGTTAGCACAGGCTGCCCAGTCTGAAAGTGAAACAAGGGAGTCCCTGATTGCTACTATTTAAAGAATAAGGAACTAATGAGGAAATGGAGTTCTCCTCACGGGCCTGAGAGCAAGGAGTGGACAGTAGTTCACCAGTTAGTGGTGCCACAGAGGTACCGGAGAGAAATATTAAGAAGGGCCCACGAGACTACAGTACATGCCGATATACAAAAGACCAAAGCCTGCATAAGACATCAGTTTGACTGGCCGTAACTCCACAAAGATTTGGTGGAGTACTGCAGGAATTGCCACATATGCCAGGTTGAGGGAAACCCCAACCTACAGTGAAATCTGCACCCCTGAGCCCTGTTAGGACCCTCCAGCAGAGGGCTGGTGAACTGTAAGGGACCCCCACTGAGAACAAAAGGGGACAGGCAGGCACATGGCTGGCAAAAGCTTAGAAAGAGGAGGGGATAAAGTGACCACAAGGGCAGGTTAGATGAAGTCCGGGAAAAAGCCCAGATGAAAACCCCTTCTGTCCAGTCAACCAACCCTGAAAAATGTGAAAAGTTAGATCCCACATCCTCCTATTTTAATGCAGATTCCAGAAGTACCCCAACAGAGTTGCTAACAGCATTTACAGGAACCTGCAGAAACAATGAGAGACCATGAGGGTGATGCCTCACCTAGTCAAAGTGTCACAGGAGAGTGCAGTCAATTCTGCACAAATACCTGCAAGTAGGAGTGTCCCAGAGAACAAAGGGAAGAGTAACAAAGACTCCTCCCCCACAGTCAGAGGGAAAGGGAACCACCCATCCCCTGGTCAAAAGTCTTTGCATGACTCAGAGTTCAGGATAGACCCGCCCACTACTAACTCTTCTGAGGAAAAAAAGGAAAAATTAAAATGCCCTGGCACCCAGAAAAGACCTTTTTAATCTGCTTTAAGATTGATAAATGAATGAGAAAAATGCATGGTTTTTCTTTATCTTATATTTCTCTGAAACCCTGTAATGAAATCTGCCGTTTTGCTTCAAATCGCATTTCATTCCCCTGGGTGTGGAGGTGTCAGGCAAGCCCCCCACCTGCCAAGAATGAGGAAAATTAATTTTGCCACATGAACATTGATTTTAAACTGCTGATGGTGAAGAAAGAACTTGCTTTAAAAAGACAATTGGAGACTTTGGATGGAGAGAGACATTAGCATATCCACAGACAAGTACTTCAAAGGACAAAGGAGCTATTCACTGCTCCAATTTAATCCACAATGGTCTTTTGATTACAAGACATTGAAGAATTCCAGATTAACTACTAAAATGGCCGAATACACAAACAGACATGGTTGGGCCAGTTTGATCACATGACTGACTGTTGGAGTCTTTTGAATTTGAACTTCCAACAAGAAATTTGAAATCAGAAGGCTGATAGCTCCTGGACTGAGAACACCTCTCTCCTTTCTGTTCTCATCTCGCTCCCACCAGCTTCAGAAACTATTGAAGGGATATGAACACCAAGAGAGAAAAGTCTCCTACAGTGAACAGGGTTTAAGAAGAATATTGGGCCCTAACGAAAAGTAAGAGCTCTCTACAATCAAGGACTGTACGGCAAGCTGGAAACACAAACAGTAACAAGAAAACCTCCTTTAGAGACTGCCTCAAACCTCTTTTCATGTTTCTTCTCTTTTCTGTCCCTATTTGTGTGTGTTTATCACGTGTGCATGCTAGCATGGATGTGTCATACATCCATAGGCATTAACCGTATTAGAGTTTAAGTTTAAGGTTTAGTAAATTTCACTTTTCTTCTTTAAACCCAAAGAAAACCTGGTGTGCTTATTTCTTTGCCTTGTAATTGGAAAGCTGTGAACAAGGATTCACAAAGGGGAGCTCAAAACACTGTTTAAAATTAAGCCCTGTTACAAGAAGACCAGGTGAAGACAGTAAAAGGCCCCGAGACACCCCTCTCACCTGGGTCGTAACAGTATGTTGTGTAGTTAGAAGTGAATTGAATATAGTAACTGGAGGGACCAATCAGCTCCTCGAGTCTGTTCACCATTCTGTTCGGTCATGGCTGAGTTGCATCTTAACTCCATCTACCTGCCTTGGTTCAGCAAACCCTAATACTTTTGCCTAACAAAAATCTATCAAACTCAGTTCTTAAATTTTCAATCGACCCCCAGCCTCAACAGCGTTTTGTGGTAGAGAGTCCCCGGTTTCCCCTACTCTTTGTGAAGAAGCGCCTCCTGACCTTATTCTCGAATGGCTCCACTTTAATTTTAAGCTTGAGCTCCCTTGTTCTGGACTGCCCCAATTGATCTTATGAGCTTACTTTAAACAGCAGAGTGCACAAAAACTGCTCTGCCAAATCTGAAAAAAATTGTTTGTTTAAAGGCTTGCTTTACCAGTTTCAAGAATTTGAAAATATTATTCAAATTAATTCCCAAGAATTATGAAATGTGATACCTATTTGTGATGGGGTTTGCGGTAAGAGATTTTGCAACAAACATTTTTTTTATCTTAGTGTTATGTTCTGCATTGATCCCACAATATGCATACAAGTTAGCATCAAATCCAAGAGTAGGAATTCTTTAGAGTGTCAGGCAAACCCCCCCACCACCTGCCAAGACTGAGGCACATATTATTCTGCCACATGAACATTAAAACTTAAAAATTGCAAGCCCTGACTGGAAAGACATTTGCATAGTAACAGACAGTGTTGAAACAATGGGGGGACCCAGTTGTTGCTCCCCCAATACACAGAAGTGGTCAGACCAATTTTAGTCACATGACCAACTGGCTATTGCAAAGGTTTGAACTGAGAGTTTTAAATTGAAGAAAACAGTACTGGAACTCATAACGCCGTATGCGCCTGGAACTGAAGTGGAACCCTCTCCTGTCTGCCTGCTCCCATCTCCTTCCCACAGAACTGAATCTTGTGAAAGCACGTCTCCTATGTGAACATTCTTGGGAATTAATTTGAAGTGCACTTTACAGTAGGTGGTGTTTCCACACAAACTCAAGCAAAACACTGCAATCTATGCACTCATTTAAATAATATTTTCAAATTCTCGAAACTGGTAAATAACTGGTGAATAAGAATAATACTGGGCCCCAACGAAACGCAAGAATTACCTACAAAAAGAATGTACCGTGAGCTCGAAGCACAGTAACGAGATATTGCCTCAAACTGTTCCACTTTATTTTTTCTTCTTTTCTGTCCCTATCTGCATGTGTATATCGCTTGTGCATGCTAGCATGGACGCGTCATAGATCCGTAGGCATGAACCGTATTAGAGTTTACGTAAATTTAATAAATTTCACTTTTCTTCTTTAAACCAAAGAAAGCCGGTTTGAGCTCATTTCTTTGCCTTATAATTGGAAAGCTGTGAACAAGGATTCACAAAGGGGGAGCTCAAAACAGTGTGTTTAAAATTAAACCCTGTTATAATAAGACCAAGTGAAGATAGTAACAGACCCCTAGACACCTTTCTCACCTGGTCGTAACGAGAAAAATCAACTAATGGGAGAAACATAGACAAGCCTGTTAAAGAGTGAGATTGTTTAGGTAAATCATGCTGCAGTAACAGATGCTAATTGAAAATGAAAGCGTTCATTTCTTACACAAATTCTGAAGTGAGAATTTAAGAATCACAACATTTTAGGAACAGTAAAAGACCATTCGCAAGTCTATCCTTTTTTTGTAGATCAACTTGCCTGTATTCTCATAAAGCGAGTAGAAAAATTTCAGACATATTTGTTGCTTATTGATGTACATTGCTGTTTGGAATAAAATTTGTATTTCCAGCACAGTACCTTGATATGAGTAATAACTTGAAGTTCAGACTCTTGGATGATCTTGCAGCAATTGATAAAATCTGTAGCCATCGTAAACATTGTACATAGGAATGTTAAGTAAACACAACGTTCTAGAAATGTACAGCAGCCTTATTGGAACTGCTTAGTTCTTATTAAGGTCCTCCACCCAAGATGTTAACTTCCCTTTACTCTTTTCAGATGCTGCATTTCTCCAGCATTTTCTGTAATGCCACAATCAGTTTTAAAATATGGCTTATACCATATAGTACCATTTCACAACATGATGGAAAGGTAAAGTGGAAACCGAACCTATATCCTATTACTGAATTCATGATCTTAAATGTATTATAGGGAAATGCTAACTAGAGGTCATGGAGGGAGCATCATTCCCAGGGCACTTCTGTTCTTGTTGACACCGGAGTCTGAAGTAAGTAGTTATATGTTACCTGTAAAATATGGGAGGAAAGCCTTGACTTTTGGATAGCTCCCCTGTGTGCAACGAATAACTTGAGGCAGACGCAACGAATGTGTGTCGAGTGCTAAAAGGGGAATTATTAGTGGTAAAGTACCTTGTCAACAATCTGGCAAACACAGGTACACACTCCTCGGAACCCCTGAGGCGGATCTCATTGTAACCCTATGACTATTATTTCTTCGGTAGTATTTCCACTGTATAAACGATTTTCATGAGAACGTAACATGAAGGAGTAGTCTGGGTCTACCTTGCAACTCGTAATGTGACATACAGTCAAAAACATCCCAAGTTTGATTCCTTTGTGATCTAGCTGTTCTTGGCCTTGCTAGCAGGGCTGAAACAATTGGCCAAAATTCAGTCAAGATTTCTGCCCCTGCTCCCTATTTACTGACCCTTCCTGGAAAATGTGCTTGTGTGAACTGTGATTAAAGGCCCCTTGTCAGGATGGCCAGCACTTGTATCACACCCTTATGTTGTCAACATCAATCCAACCCAGTCAACTAAAGGTAGACCATTCTCCTACGCACTTTTATTGCTATGTTCACAACGACAAAAATAATACACCTCTCACAGAGCTACCTCCCCTATGCCACTGGCCTGAAACATCAGGTTATAAAACCCCTTGGTTGTTTTATACCTGTGAACCTGTAATGACCTATTGGAGTCCAACTGGCTACCACCATCCACTCTCCATGATCCTAGTGCCCTAAATTAGAGGGAGTAGATGTATATCTCATCACATGTGCAGTCGAAGGCAGGGTTGGGTTTGGCTGTGATGGCCAATGAATAGTATGCCAATATTCCCTTTCTCTGTTCACATGCCAAGTATTGCCACTTGGACTGTTGACATGCTGGCACCTGTGGAACACTAAGCAAGAGTCGCCACCTTCAGGATAAGCAAAGAAATGCATGCATGCTGAAAATATATCGATTTTCTGATTAATTCTGAGTTGTTCTTAAAGAAAAGAAGACTTGCATTTCTATAGTGCCTTTCACGACCTTGAGATGTCCCAAAGTGCTTTACACCAATGATGTACTTTTGAAGTGTAGTGACTGTTGCAATGTAGGAAACAAGGCAGCCAATTTGTGCACAGCAAGCCCCCACAAATAGCAATGTCGCAATGACCCACCACGTAATCTGTTTTTTAGTGAAGTTGATTGAGGAATAAATATTGGTCAGGACACTGGGCAGACCTCGCCTGCTCTTCTTCAAAATAATCCCATGGAATCTTTTACACCCACCTGAGGGGGAAGACAGTGCCTCAGTTTAACATCTCATTTAGCACCTCCAAAAGTGCAACGCTCCCTCAGTACTGCACTGGAGTGGGAGCCTAGACTTTGTGCTCAAGCCTTTGGAGTGGAACTTGAGCTCCCAACCTTTTGACTCGAGGCAAGCGTGCTGCTGAGTTATGACTGACTTGATTGGAACGTAAGTAAATCAACAATTGTTAATTGATCTCAAACCACAGTTCAGTGGAGGAGCGTAGTTTTAGGTGATTTAATTGTGGAATGAAGAGTTTGAATCACTTCCATTGTAGCCTGGAACCACTTACAGGACTCCCAGGTGTGCGTCAGGTACAGAACTGCACAGAATCACCTGACACATGTTTTGATTGAACGAGTTCAAACCAATCTGTTTTTGTTGAAATTGTCAGTCATTTTTGCTTCACTGCTTGGGTGAACTTGTTGCTGTACAGTTCGGATTCTTTCTTAATCGGGTATGTGATAAATCATAGACCTCTTTCAACTTGTTTGTTCATGTAGGTGACGATGATGGAGATTCTTGATTAGTTAATGGTTGCTTAGTTAATGCCAACATTCAGCAAACCTATTGCTCCAGGGTACTATGGCAGGTGAGGATAACCGAAAATTCCTTTTCTCAATCCCTTTTCCCCAGATTCCTTCACCTCAAAAACCAAGTGTAGAGAGCTAAAGACTGCTTCATCTCTAAGACTGAGCAACCATACAGCTGCCTCTGCTGTTTCCTCCTATGAGCCCCCTCCTCTTCCCCCATCAACACCTCCCTGCTGTCTTCTATCCATTCTTGTTCTGAAGTCCTGCAACTCTACTTGCACTCCTCCTTCAGTGTATTTCTGTGCTGCCATCCTCTCTGATATCTTAACATTACTTCCATATGCCATTATTAATCTGAAGATGCAACTACTAGTTTTTAATTAGTGCTTGAAAGTCAGCAAAGCTGAGTTTGTGCATTAGCTCTAATACGAAGAGCTTTTATGCACTGTGTTTTTCAGGTTATTGAGAGGATTCTAGTAGCTCTTAAAACTCTTGAAGAACCTGACTGGTTGCCCATTCTCTCCCAAAATCCTAATCCACCAATTATCTAGCCTCCAAGTATATGGATATGAGAAACGTGGAGTTCTCATGTCAAATCCAAGTCACTGACAAATGTGGAAAAAAATCTCTCGAGCCCAACTTGAACCTTGACCTGAATACGACCCCAGGGAATAGATCAGGTTTCCTTTTGTTGCAGGGTGAATCTGAACTTTGATCTTGAGAACAGAAGGGCAAATGGTGCAACTCAGTATTTAAGCTACACCCTTAAATTCTCAGAAGGATAAGTGTAACATTACGGTGTTTAAAGATCACCAGTCATCCGTCTCTCCAAGTCAATATTGATTTCAATCTACACGAAGAAAGCATTGTGTGACTGACAGTCGATTTTTGGTTGAGCTCAGATCTACACTCATCACTATTTCAGATTTAGATGGATTGGGCGATTGTTTAACTGAGTTATATTAACTGAAATGACGGGCATGCCCCTGATAACTTACTAACTAGCAGAGATGTGGTCTATTCACAGAGGTGACAGACACTTCCATTCATGGAGCCTCCATAGATAGAAGTGCTGGGCAGAAGTTAGGGCTATACTGCTATGGAAGTGCATTTGTCAGGGCTCCATGCCAGAACCCTTACCGTGTAAATACCTCTACATTCTTTATCCTGAGCTCATGTGGTAAGTAAACAGGAGTGCCATGGGCCCTGAATAAACCAGGCATACACTGTTGAAGTGTATGAGTGTGTGTGGAGTCTGTGCATGCCTGTCTCTGATTATGGGCGTAGGGTGGGTTTTAATTGATTTGACAAAATGCTCCTTTAGTCATGGAAAATTAGTAAGTTTTACTAGAAAGAGAGAAAATAAAGGTTTGCATTTATATAGCACCTTTCACAATGTCAGGACATCCCAAAGTGCTTTACACCCAATGGTGTTGGAAGCCTTGTCACTGTCAATAGTAGGAAACAGCAGCCAATTTGCCCACAGCAAGCTCCCACTGAAAGCAGTGGGATATAGCAAATAATCTACAGTCTTCTGACTCGGAGGTGAGAGTGCTACCCACCTACATTGGCTGCCGATTAAGCAATGCCTCGATTTTAAAATTCTAATCCTTGTTTTCAAATCCCTTCATGACCTCATTCCCTCCCTATCACTATAATCTCCTCCAGCCTTAAAACCCCCTGAAATCTCTGCATTCCGCCAATCTGTCTTCTTGAGCATCCCCTATTTTAATCACTCCACAATTGGCAGCCATGCGTTCGGCTGTCAATGCCCTAAGCTTTGGAATTCCCTTCCTAAATCTCTCTGTTTCTCTGCCTCTCTTTTCTCATTTAATACACTCCTTAAAACTTGGTCATCTACCCTAATATCTCCTTAAGTAGCTCATAATTGTTAAATTTTGTTAATGCATGTAAAGCGCCTTAAGACGTTTTATTACGTTAAACATGCTATAGAAATGCGTTGTTGTAAGCTGTTTCCAGGTTTATGATGCTGCAAATTAGCTGGTTGCTAGAGATGTTCCCTCGGCTTCTGTGTCTCACCTTAATTACCCACACTCGGTGGCCAATCGCTCAGGCTTGCCTGCCTGCAATATAGCCGAGATCAGGAATTCACCAGTTATGTAAACCAGCACCTTACCAAACTGTGACCTAACACCGTATAGTAGTGAGGCAAAGCATTAACATGAAATACACTGGCACTAAACAATCTACGCCACTTAGGACAGAATCAAAAATCTTCAGACACAGCTACACCTGATTGACCTTAAGCAGCAGAGAGACAGATTTGAAACTGCTACTAGACCTGCTTCTTATATCAATGCATGAGCTTTTAAGACCACTAATGAAGTGACTCAGTCCTCTGGGAGGAAACAACTGTAGAAGGGAATTTCTTGTAATCACAGTTGTAAGGCTTGTAATATTGAGACAGAAATTCCTTTTTGATTATTGCAGTGGGGGTTCAACAGGAAGGAAACAGTTTTGCTATAATTTCCTTCCAACCTTATTCAGTCCATTATCAGTCTCCCAGGACCCAGGGTCAGTGAGCTATGTTGTTGTGTCACATTTTCTTTCTTATGGTCTGACATCAGCAATCTAATGAGTGCATTTTGATTTCTGTTAAGAGTACTTTATATCTTTCCAGCCTCTTGCACATATACTTTGATCTTTTTATTTGGTGAGTTTCCTCTTGTGGGTACTTGGTTCTGTGCGACCTCTTTCAACAACTGACTTGTAAAATGGCGTGTTCCCCATTGTTTCATGAGGTGTAACTGATAAAAAGGCAACTTGCTTAGTTACTGGATTGGGGTATTGGGCTGCACCAAGTCTCAAATCCTCGAGCACAATGTAACGAGGGGTGAAGTTCGCAGTTTACTCAGGCATCTCTCAAACATATTGGTATGGGAATGAAGCCCACATTGCTGCCCTGTGACAACTTTGAATTATTGTTACCCTTATGAAATGCTTTCATGCCTCACTGTTAACTATGACCTATTCTATTACTAGTAGTGTTATCCAAATAGAAATTGCTGAGTAACCACTGATGTGGGTAGTGACAATGTTTTAACTACATGAAGTAATTTTCCTGGAAAGCGCCTTGCACTTTCTTACATGATGCAAGTTCAGCTGTGGCTCAGTTGGTAGCACTCCCGCTTCTGAACAGAAGGTTGTGGTTTCAAAGTTCCACTCCAGGACTTGAGCAGCAAAATCTAGGCTGAGATACCCACTGCCGTACTGAGGGAGTGCTACAGTACCAGAGATACTGACTTTTGGACGAGATGTTAAACCGTGGCCCCGTCTGCCTCCTTAGGTGGACGTAAATGATCCCGTGGTACTATTTTGAAGAAGAGCAAGGGAGTTATCCCTGTGTTTTGGCAAATATTTATCCCTCAACCAACATCACAAAAACAGATTATCTGGTCATTGTCACATTGCTGTTTGTGGGAGCTTGCGGTGCACAATTTGGCTGCTGCGTTTCCTACATTGCAACAGTGACTGCATTTCAAAATTTCTTCATTGGCTTTGAAGTGCTTTGGGACTTCCTGAGGTCATGAAAGGTGCTATATAAATGCATCTTTATTTCCTTAAATGTACTTTATGCGTATGTATTTACTTAATCAACAAATACCACCATTCAGTAATCAAGGAAGTGAAGAAGTCACAATAAACAAAATACACTGACACATTGATTTTTGTCTTAACATTTTATCAACAAACGCAAAAAAAGGTTAAAGTTCACATGCATACACTGAATATTGGTGTTAAGATCACATGCACAAGTATGGTGTTGATTACTCATTTTTTATTTGCTAATCAGAAATGCAATTAGCCACCTCTGGCTTCCCCGTTAGCCACATGTGGCTAGTGTCTAAGGTATTGGACAACAATGGTCGATCGCTCATGTTTTATGTGATTTAAGATATCTCAAAGTCTGAATATGTGAAATGTTTTTATAGTTCTTTGTTCATGTGGTAACCATTGACAACATGCACAGGACACAAATAACAACACAACAATCACTATTTTTCTTGTTGCTGAAATGAAGGCATAATTTTCCTGTCTTACTTAATAAAGAAAAAAAAATAGCATTTATATAGCACCTTTCACAACTTCAGAATATCCCGAAATGCTTTACAGCTAACGATGTACTTTTGAAGTGTCGCCACTGATGTAATATATGAAACAGAGCAATGAAATTGTGTATTACTGAAAATAGAGACATGTTGTTGAAGCTTTTCGTCTTGCACTCATCAGTTTATTCAGCAACATTCAAATCTAACTCATTACACAGTGATCTTACACCCAAATGTAATTTGTGACACTTCTTACACAATAACCCTCACTCAAACTGTACTATCAGTTGTGAGAAAATATGACATTCACTTCACTGGGATACGTGGCTTTCTAAATTCCAACAGATGCCACTTGTGTTCCTTAAAATTGATACAGACAATACTTGTACAACCTACGCATATTGCTTAGTTAATCTTGACAAATGGGATGTGTAAAATAGCAGTGGTTTCTGAAAACTCAATTTGGCTTTTTAATATAGTGTTTTTGGTTCTCAAAACTTGAGTCTGAAGCTCCGAATATGTTTTCAGTGAGCTGCATCTATAATTGTGGATTTAAATTGGAGAGCACCATTACCGCAGCACAACTTCAGTGATTGCAAAGTTAATTATCATTGATCTTTGACCTCTAATGTGATGGGCTAGTGCAGTTTTTCCATGAATTATAGACAATTTCTGTCAGATTTAATACCAGTGGCTGCTTGCCTTCTAAGACACACATGGTTTCATTTTTCCCTTTAAATTTGTCTCTATTTACTGCATTTGCAACACATTACTTTCAAACTATGCTAATTTCCTCACCAGTACACTCTAAGGATTCCAGACAAGAGGAAGATACAGAGTCATTAAGTTCCATGGACAATAAGCCAAGAGTGAGTTAAGAGCAATAAACATGTGTTATTTTTGGCACTTGCATTACAGAGTATTTACAGCACAAAAACAGGACATTCGGCTCAACAGATCCATGCCAGTGTTTATACTGTATACAAGAATCCTCCCACTCCTCTTCATCAATCCTCATCAACAGATCCTCCTATTTCTTTCTCCTTCATGTGCTTATCTAGCTTTCCCTTCAATACTTCTATACTAACTATTCTCCTTGTGCTAGCAACTTCTACATTTAAATCACTCTCTGGGTAAAGAAGTTGCTTCTGAATTCTCGATTGAATTTATTAGTAACTATCTTTTATTTATGACCCTGGTTCTGGTCTGCCCCAGAAGTGGAAACATCTTTTCTACATCAGTCCTATCAAACCTTTTCATAATCTTGAAGATCTCTACCTGTCCTGATAAGTATAGCCCAGGGTTGTCCAACCTTTTCTCATGGGGGGCAAGTTACTATGTTTGTCTTACATAGGGGGTTGGTGAGACAGTTTGGAAAGATATAGGTATTAAAAATGTATTTTACTATTATTCAAAAAACAACAAGAAGCTTTAATTGAGATTAATTTATCGACTTACTTTCTCTCACTGCGTTGGGCACTGATTTAATGAGATACCTGGCATTTTTTTGCTTGTACAAGTAATCAATGTGTGCCTGCAGACTTGTAGCAATGCAGAGTATTCCAGATAGCTGTCCCATTTATCAGGAGTGATCTTGATCACTCTCTCTCCTCCTCTCTCTATCTGTCCCTGTCGCTCTCGTTCTCTCTCTCTCTCCCTGAGTCTTCCCTCCGTGAGACCCCCACCCATGGTCCCCACTCTGAGCCCCCCCCCCACTTCAGAGTCTTTCCCCCCGCCCATGTCTTTCCCCTCCCCCCTTGGTGTCTTCCACCCCCCCCCCGTGTCTTTTTTTTTACCCCCTCTCAGTGTCTTCTTCCCCCCTCCCCAACTCCGTCTGTGCCCCCCCCCAAATTCTGTGTTCCCCTCCCCCCAACTCGATGTTTCCCCCCCCCCCACCTTGGGGTCCCCCTCTCTCTGTTGTTCCCCTTCTGTGTGTTACTGGCCCTCTCTGTTTTGTTCCCCCTTTCTGTGTCATCCTTGCTCTGTATTGTCTTTGTTCTGTCTCCTCCTTTCTCTTTGCCCCTATTTTCTCTCTCTTTCCCCCATTTTCTCTCTCTTTCCCCCCGTGACCCCCCCGTCTCTCTCTCTCTCTGCCCCACTTTTCCCTCTCTTTGCCCCACTTTTCCTCTGTCCTTCTCTCCCTCTCTGTCACACTCTCTCTCACCGTTGCAGAGAGCTGAAACGCTCAGCAGAGCATCTTTGTGGCTGGTCAGCTTTTTTAAAAAAATCGAAAGTCAGTTTCACAGCTGACAGGTGCTTGGATCGGGAACAGTGGTTTCCGAACTTCAGACAGATTCAGGGTTCTCTGGTGGGTTCCGACTTTTTCTTAAAAGCCCGCCAGAAAACCTTGAAGCTGTCTGAAGTTTAGAAACCGCTGTTCCCGATCCAAGCACTTGTCAGCTGTGAAACTGACTTTCGATTTTTTTTTTTAAAAGATGGTCTGGAAGAAGAAGCCATTCGAAATTTTATCATCTCTGAAATTGACAGTCATGGAACCCTGGCGAGGATGAGGAATGGCCGAGTACAGTTTACATGCTTGGGCCGATGGAAACCTTTGGCCAGCCAGATTCCAGCCGTATGTTGGACAACCCTGGTATAGCCTCTCAATTCTGATGTCATTCTAGTGAATCTTCCTTGCACATTCTCTGTATCCTTTTTTATATTATGGAGACCAAAATTGTTCACAGCATTCCAAGTGTGGTCTAACCAAGATTCTATAGAAGTTTAACATAACTTTTCTTTTCAATTCTATCCCTCTAAAAAAGAATCTAAGTGCTTTGTTTACTTTTTAATGACCTTATTCAGCTATGTCGCTGCTTTGAATGATCTATGTACCTGTGCCCCCAAATCCCTCTGTTCCCCTACCCCACGTAGACACTTATTTTCCAAGGAGTAAGTGGCCTCCTCCTCCTTCCTACCAAAGCGGGAACAGGTTACTGAGTTGGATGATCATCCATGATCATAATGAATGGCGGAGCAGGCTCAAAGGGCCGAATGGCCTACTCCTATTTTCTATGTCTATGTTTCAAAGTGTATTACCTTGCAATTAACCATATTGAAATTCATGTGCCAATTACATGCCTATTCTACAATGTTATTAATGTCTTCTTGCATTTTGTCACAGTCATCCCCTGTATTAACTACACCCCCCAATTTGGTGTCATCTGCAAATTTTGAAATTGCAGTTGTGATTCCTGCATCCAAATAATTTATGTAAATGCTGAACAACAGTGGTTCCAGCACTGATCCTTGTGGAAAACCACTGCTACCATTTGCCCATCTGAGTAACTACCTTTAACCCTTACTATTTGTTTCCTTTTCATTAGCCAGCTTGCTATCCATTCGGCTACTTGTTCTCCGACTCCACCTGTTCTGCCTTAGTCATGAATTTACTAGGCAATATTTTATCAAAGGCCTTTTAGAAATCCAAATATATTATGTCTACTGTATTACCCTTATCTACCCTTTTCTGTTGCTTCAAAGAATTCCATAAGGTTGATAAAGGACAACCTTCCATTTTGGAATCTGTTTTGACTACTCTATTATATTTTCAGTTTCTAGATGTTTTTCTGTTACATCTTTGAATAAGTAGTTCCAGGGACAAGAGGTTTCAGTTGCAAGGATAGATTGAAGGAACTGGGTTTTTTTTTTGCTTAGAAAAGTGAAAGTTGAGAAGAGATTTGATAGAGATATTCAAAATCATGAGGGGTCTAGACAAGAGTAGATAAAGATAAGCTATTCCTATTGGCTGATGGATCGAGAACCAGAGGACACCGATTTAAGGTGATTGACAAAAGAACCAAAGGGGACATGAGAAAACATTTTTAAAATACTTTTATGCAGTAAGTGGTTAGGATCTGGAATGCATTGCCTGAGAGGGTGATGGGGGTAGATTGAATTGTGGCTTTCAAAGAGGAATTAGATAAGCACATGAAGAGAAAGAACGTGCAGAGTTATGGGGAAAGGACAGGGACGTGGGACTAGCTGAATTGCTCTTGCAAAAAGCCAGCATGGACTCGATAGGCCGAAATGGTCTCCTTCTGTGCTGTAACCATTCAATGATTCTATGATCTTTCTGACCACCGATGTTAAACCAGGTGGTTTATTGTTCCCTGGACTTGTTCCAGGTCCCTTTTTATCTATAGGAATCACATTATCTGTTCATCAGTCCTCTATAACTTTCCTTTTCTAATTAATTTTTATATATATGTAACAGTGCCTCTGCTATCTCTTCCCCAGCTGCTTTTAATATGCACAGATGCAATCCATCTGGACCAGGGGTTTTATCCACTCATAGTTTGATTAGTTTATCAATTATCTCCCCCTTTCTATCTTAAATGTATTTACTTTCTGATCTCTACTACTAATTTCAGTCTTTCAGAATTAGATGCTACACAAAAACACAAGCCTTTAAAGACCATTCCAAAAGGGCTACAGTTTTTTCCTGCTTTTTTCCCCTTTCCTTGGCTGTCTAATCCATCTATCCATCTAAATCCCTGACTGTAAGGGATGCTGAATCTACTTACAGAAGAGAATGGGGATAGTGAACCTGAGAGAACATCTGGTACAGACCTGACATTTGTGAAAGAACCCATCATAAGTTATTCATTGGCTCACCAGATGTGTTTTGAAGATGGAAAAGAGACTGTGCTGGAAAGTTTTCATCTCTCAGGCTATTTGAGATTAGTCACCTCTACTCTAGAGGAAGCATGAGTGCAAATGTTACAAGACTTGGAACTTGAACTCCCAGTTTTTCGAGTTGTACGGATTTTTACTGACATTATTCAACTGCAGATAGATGCAGAACGTTATGCCGTAGGTGCAGAAGGTGACTCATCGAATAAGTACAGATACCACCAGTGGAGGATAGTAATTAATTGTGTCTCAGATATTTTGCTTTTGCAGAATTGGTGTGCATCTCCATCCCTTAAAGGACCCATTTTTTACATTCCATATAATTATTGCATCGGTAAAGAAATTTGTCCAGATGCCTCTTGTTGCTCTCCTCTTTTGCCCTGTTAAGAACACAAGAAATAGGAGCAGGAATAAGCCATATGGCTCCACGAGTCTCCTTCGCCTTTCAATAAGATCATGGCTGATCTTCTACCTCAACTGACACCCATTTTCCCTCTTCTGAGATTCATTTCAGTTATTAATTGACGATTGTTGGGTACCCAAACCTGACCAGGATCTCTTCCTGAGATCCTGCATTCAAGTGACAATGGACGGACAGTATCTCACTAGTGGGGCACTTATGACACCTTACGGGGATGGATTGAGCTTAGATAATGTGCAATTTGCTAACAATTAAAGTATTGACTTTTCTGTTGCTTGTTGAAATTATGAGCTGGAACAATTGTAGAGCTAGTAGATTCAGATATGAAAGAGCCCCTTTTTCTAAACAAAATCCTTGATCAAACTCACCTGCACACTGTGCAATGCCATAAAGTTGAGGCACTGGATGCAGAGGGGTTTTTTTTCAACATGCACTCACTTCTTCACTCTCAGCCCTTGAGCTCATTTCTGAAATGTAGGTGAACAATAGCAGAACAAAATGTTCCACAGTTGCTGATTTTACACCTTCGCACAAGAAATTCTTGAGTCAATCACTAAGGTGTGGTAGAGTGTGCTCCAGTTGCTCTGAATGCAGTGAGTGTGTTCTTTATTCACTGGCTCGGTTTATAAACAGTTTTTGGATGATTAGTTTAGTCATCTGATTCGTACCATGATACCATCTAGTAAAAACACTGACTGTAATGCTAAGGACTCCCTAGAGGCAGCAGCTTTTTTTGGCAAATTGACAGACACCACACTTTAGCCAGTAGCTTCTCCCAAGTCAGATGAACTGCCATTTAGTGTTCACACTGTTAAAACAGGCATTATGATTAAATTACTCTTGCTTCTTGTATAACCCAGTTTCCTGGGATCACACCCTGTCTGAAGATGCTAATGAATAAGCTGCGTTTTTTGTTGTCTCGGACTATTTAACTTATTTAATGACATAAATGCTTTGAGATGCTACCCCATCCTCAACATGCCCTGCACTCCAAGCCCTTTTGCTAAGAGGTACGATTTTCAGACATGTTGTGCACTTTGTCAGAATTTGACACCATGTGGCCTCAGTAAGGAGCCCGCTTAAGGATTATTCTCCATTGTGTTCTCCAGCATCAGGGCCCATCTTTACAAAATGGTGGTATAAAAATATTATTGAAATGCTAAGATAAAAAGCAACAGTGTAACAAGCTTCTTCGGGGAACTGATTCCGAATGTCTTTAAACTGAGGCCCTGTCTGTCCTCTTTGGTGGATGGAAACGATCCCATGACATTATTTCAAAGAAGAGCTTGGGTGTTCTCACCAGTGTCCTTACTGATATTTATCCTTTATCATTGTAACATTGCTCTCGGTGGCACCATGCAAGCGCAAATTGGCTGGTGCATTTCCTACATTATAACAGTGACTAAACTTCAAAAGTACTTCATTGGCTGTAAAGCACTTTGGGGCGCCCTGAGGTCATGGAAAATGCTATAGAAATGCAAATCCTTTCTTCAATTCCAAATGGCAGCTTTGGTAATTTCAGGGGAGAATGAGATCAGTGCACTTTTTTTTATTTGTATATATTTTGTTTTCCCATTTTCTCCTCTGTTCTCTGTCACCATACACTCTTGGCTGCAACAACAGCAATATTGGCAGAGACTTGTTCTGTCATTGCAATTTTCCCTCCTTGTGGGAGTGGAGTCCAGTTGTTGAGCAGTAAAGCTGTGCTAATGTTGGTCAGCTTCATATTGACAATTAAATCCCTGACACATTGGCTAAATGATCAGTAACCAGCAACTTGTCTCTCTCAACAGCAAGGTAAGAAACAACTTGCAACGGTGATGAGATGAATGATGAGATAATATGTTTTTAGCGATGTTGGTTGAGGGATAAGTACTGGCCAGGATACTGGGGAGAACTCCTGCTGTTCTTGGAATATATTATGGGAACTTTTACACAGACCTGAGAGCAGATGGGGCTTCTGTTTAAAGTTTCATCTGAAAGACAGTGCATTACTCACTCAGTACTGCACTGGAGCGTCAGCCTAGATTATGTGCTCAAGTCTCTGGAGTTGGACTTGAACCCATGACTTTCTGACTCAGCGGTGAGAATGTAACTACTGAGGCAAGGCTCATAATGCAAAATCGCTGATCAATTCAATTTGAATTTTTTATGGGGACCAGTCTGCGGATCATGTATCTTCTGATAGGCTACTGTAGGTGGATTAATAACAGGAAGAGTTCAAAGCCAACATCCTTAAAGATGTGGCCATCAGTAGTGATTGGTGATTTGTATAACCCTATTGTGTTATTTTCCTGAGGGTTTGTGGACATATGTGCTCATTAAGGCAAAAAGCTACTATAAGCTCACTGACTCCCACAGCTACCTTGACTACACTTTCTCATGTCCTGCTTCAAGTAAGGACTGTATTCCATTCTCACAGTTTCGCCGTCCCCATTACATCTGTTCTGACGATTCTACCTTCCATACCAGCGCCTCCGATATGGCTTCCTTTTTCCTCTATCATGGATTCCCCTCCACTGTAGTTTGCTGGATGTTTGACCATGTCTGCCCCATTTCCTGCACATCTGCACTCACCTCTTTGCTCCTTTCCAGAACCACAATAGGGGGTTCCCTTTGTCCTCACCTTCTCCACACTGCCTTGCCCTCAATGGATCATCCTCCAGTATCTCCACCAACTGCAGCAAGATTCCACCATCAAACTCATCATCCCCTCTCCTCCCATTTCAGCATTCCAAAGCACTCCCTCCGTGGCATCCTGGTCTTACTCTTCTATTACCTCAACACAACTCCCCCTCCCACATCATCCCATGTAACCACAGAAGATGCAACTGCTACCCTTTCACTTCCTCTCTTCCCACTATCCAGGGCCCCAAACACTTCTTCCAGGTGAAACTTTACTTGTACTTTCAATTTATTACACTGCTCCTGATGAGGTCTGCTGTTCACTGGGGAAATCAAATGCAAATTGGGTGATTTCTTTCCTTAGCACCTCCATTCAGTCTGCAAGCAGAACCCTGAGCTTTAGGTCATTTGCCATTTTAATTCTTCCTCCCACTCCTCTCTCAACTCCTTGTCCTTGGCCTCATACACTGTACATTCATTTCAATGAAGCTGGAGGAGCAACACCTCATCTTTTGATTAGACACTTCATAACCTTACAGACTCAACATTGAGTTCAAGAATTTCCCAACCACTGCACCCATTTTGTTAGACAGCAGTTGCTGGTAATGATTCTGCTGTTGCCATTTACACCTCCTCTAGACCCATCTTCTGTTTTTTTTTACTTATCACACTACCTTTTGCCTTGTACCATTATCCCTTTTATCATTTAATCATTCCTGCCTTCCAACCTATCACAGACCTTTCCTTTTGTTCTTCCCTCCCCTCCCCCCTTCACTGTCTCTGTACTTAGTTAAAACCCTGTTACAGCTCTAACTTCTTCCAGTTCTGGTGAAGGGTTATCGACCTGAAACGTTAACTCAGTTTCTCTCACCACCATGCACCTAACCTGAGTATTTCCAGCATTTTCTCTTTTGATTTCAGATTTCCAGCATCTGCAGTTTTATCTTTTCTAATGTCTCCTTATGTGGCTAGATGTTAAATTTTGTCAGATTCCTCTCCTGTGAAGCGCATTGGGACGTTTTACTTTGTTAAAGGTGCTGTATCAATGCAAGTTGTTGTTATAAGACTGGGGTTGTGGTCACTGTAGCCCTCACCCATAAAGAGGGCTGGATTTTCCCTCTGGGGGTGGAAAACAGAAGTTGGGACTGTTTCTGGGCCCCAAACCAACTCCCCGAGGGAAACAATTACTCTCTGGGATTTTTCAAGGAAAATCAGGGATTGAACCTATCCTCGGTGCTCTTATGGATTTTCCTAATGACCAAGTTAGGAGAGCCATAACCATAGACCTTGGAATGAGTGGACTGGCTAATTCCTCAGATGAGGAACAGCACATGGTGTGGAGGCTGAAAAACCGGAAGTAAAACTATTTGCAAAAATTTCTAATTTGTGTCAGGCTTGGGGCTTGGTTTTTAACATAAAGCAGACGTTGCTAGGACTGGTTTAATTTATTTTTTGTCTTGAGATGCTGGAAAAGTTTACTGCAGTGTTTTTGCAACAATCATCTCCCTCCAATTATCACTGTGTTCGAAAGAATATTTAAGTGTCTCCATGCAGGGACCTCATCTGTATATGCCAGTCCCACATGCCAAGGAAGTTGTGGGAGCGATTGCTGTTGACTTCATGGAACACCGTTGTTTTTACACACGCATGGGTCTGATTTCCTGAACATCTGCGGCATGGCACTAAAATTAGAGTCTCGTGTCTAAGAATGAGAGAATGCTGTCTTGCCAGATAAGATACAAAACTCTTACCCAATGGAGGCTGGACTAAAAACAAGAAAAATGTTGTACACTGTTTGTTTATGTTGCTGAAACACATTGGTACATCAGTCTGAATGTGTTTGTGTGTGGGCGCGCAGCAACGTGTATATGTGTGCATGAAGACTGTACTGCTGGGAATGCCTGGTTTCTCCTTTATAGATCTATACCTTTTTTTTTATGTTGCTATGTCCAAACTCCTCAGTCAAATAGAGGAGACACCTGTCAGCTTAGTAGGAGTTTCTCTCGTAAATTCACTTCAGATGCTTGGGTTCCCTCTTGTCATTCATTAAGGGTAATGTTAACTTTGGATGATGGTGTAAAATGGGTCATATTGGATTGGCCGCTGTTCTGTGCCCTGCCCAGTTGGTCCTTACATTGATTTCAGTCAGGTGTGATGTTGCCTAATTCACACTATCGCCCAAGGTTAAAATGACTCCCATTGTGTTCATTATGCATGCAACCTTCAGATCCTGATGGTCTTATCCATTTATACTGTGCTTTTTTTTAGGCCTAATATCCCTCTTTATCTCCCAGTAGTGACTGATCCTGAGTGCAACCTCTCCCAACCTTGAATGAAATAGGTAGTGACAGTCTCTTTGATCACTAGCTGTGCTGATTCTTGTTGCTAAATAGTGCTGTCATAAAGATCTTGGTTGCTTTGCCTATGATGTAAGAAATGAATGACACTCAGTTCTGCCTTTAAATGTTACTTCAGTTACAGCTGTGTGAAATTCAGATGCATATTTTTCATTCTGTAATGCTGCTCTAAACATATTAGAGTTTTAAACATTTATTCTCATTTCTCACTCCAGTGTTATTTTCTGCTCCTCTTTAAATCCTGTCCTCACACTCACATTCGCCAGTATTATGTGCCAATCCAACAATGAGGGCTTTCCTGACCACCCTGTCATCGTCCACCCTCTGTAAGCTGAGCTCATCCAAAAACACTGCTGCCTGTATCATAACTTGCACCAAGTCCTGTTCACCCATCACCCCTGTGCTCACCGATCTACATTGGCTCCCGGTCAAGCAACATCTTCATTTTAAAATTCTCATCCTTGTTTTCAAATCTCTCCATGGCCTCTCCCCTCCCTATCTCTGCCCCCTCCTCTAGCCTGCAGCCCTTCAAGAACTATATGTTCCTTCAACTCTGCACTCTTGTGCATTCCCCACTTTCTTCACCCTATAATTGGTGGCTACCCAAACCTCTTCTTCCTTCCACCTCTCTCTCCTCCTCCTTTAAGACTTAGGTTTTAAGCAATCTCTTTGTCCTAATGTCTCCTATTTGGCTCGATGTCAATGTTTGTCTCACTAGACTCCTGTGAAACACCTTGGGACCTTTTACCATGTTAAAGCAGCTATATCATTGCAAATTGTTGTTAGCGGTGAGGTGATCTGGCAAAGATCATTTTTCCTATTTTCCCCAGTTAGCCATCACATTCTAAAGCTGGGAACTCGTAGTGGGTAGGTTTTCATGGTTGTAGTACTTTACAAAGTGATAAAACTTCACAGGTGAGACTTCACAGCCAAGTTTATTACTATCTCTATTGGGTGCAAGGTTTATTTTCCATTTTGGCATGATAAATGTGTCAGTAAGATTTCCTTTTTTTTTTGGAATGAAATTACAATTCTGCTAGAAATACCTCGAGGGACTTAACAAGCATATTTACATTTTTCTACACATGGTGACGATAAGAATTCTTACTTGCTGTTCGTGGGAGCTTGCTGTGTGCAAATTGGCTGCTGCATTTCCTACATTACAGCAATGACTACACTTCAAAAGTACTTCATTGGCTTTAAAGCACTTTGGTCCATCATGAGGCATGAAAGGCCCTATACAAATGCAAGTCTTTCCTTTTATACATACAAAAACAGCTCTACATATACATCTACAAAGGAACACAGATTTACACATAAACATTCAGAAACAATTAGTCCTTCTAAGACTAGTTGATAGAAGTAACTTGGATAGGTTCCTTGAAGCTGCACTAAAGGTGCAGGAACCAAATTATTATTTTATAACTGTTATGAAAAAAACAAGGAATTCCATTACCGCAAAGTAGAATGAAAACCATGAATGGTTTGCAGTTTTGCATAATCCAGACAACTCATTTGCAAACATTGACAGAAATATTTGGTCTCAAAAAAATCATTCATGGAAATTCCCTTGGCAGAGGTTTGCATATCACGCTGACATGCTGGCATTGTTGACGTTTGATCCAATATAGCCAGAAACTATGATGAGTATTGGACTGTTAATATTAATGGAGAGGAAAGAAAGATTTGCACTTATATTTCGCCTTTCATGACCTCACGATATCCCAAAGTGTTTCACAACCAATTAAGTACTATTGAAGTGTCACTGTTGTAATGTAGGAAGTGCTCTTACAATATACAATCCTTTTTAGCACTGAATTACAGTTGAATAAGAGGGAGCCCTTGTAGTCCTGCTCTCTGTTTGTACAATACACGAAAAGAACCATTGCAATCATACCAGTTCTTTAGAAATCATTGTATTTTTTTGTTGAAAAGTTTGAAAGCCATTAGCCCAACATGTGAAGCAGATGTTTTGGGTCCATAAGTGCTACCTGGTAAATATTAACCATTTAGACCAGAAGATCCCAAGTTAAGTTCCCAGTCTGTGCTGAGTTATAAAATCATAGAAAATTACAGCACAAAAAGAGGCAATTCAGCCCATTGTGCCTGTGTTGGATCTTCGTAGGAGCAGCCGGGCTTAGTCCCGCATCCCTCTTTTTTTGTCCATAACCCTGTACTTTCCTGGTTGGTCTCAGCTGGGGTACTTCAGCCATGGCTCGTTTGGACACCTCTGAGTCACAAGTTTGTGGGTTCAATTCCCACTCCACAGACTTAAGCACGTAATCTATGCTGACACTCCAGTGCATTACTGAGGGAGTGCTCTACTGTCAAGATGCCTATTTTCTGGGTCAGATGCTAAATCGAAACCCTGTCTGCCCTCTCAGGTGGATGTACAAGATCTTATGGCACAAATCATAAAAAAGAGCAGGGAAGTTCTCCCCGGAGGTTTGGCCAATATTTATCCCTCAACCATCTGGTCATTATCTCATTGCTGTTTGTGGGACCACTCTCGTGTGCAAATTGGTTACGTTACAACTGAGACTATACTTCAGATGTACTTCATTGGCTGTGAAGCACTTGGGTTGTCCTGAGGTCATGAAAGGTGCTATATAAATGCAAGGGTTTTTTTTTTCTTTGCAATGGCTCAGATAAATCAGAGCACAGTTGTGGTACCATGTTTACGGTAGCTGGATACCTCCTACAATGGACGTGACCGAGGTTACCCCTTGTGACATTCTGGAGCTACAGTTTACCATGATAATTGCTGACTGTGCTTTCCTCAGCCCCTGTCTCCATAATCAAAGTGAGTTGGAATCATTATAGCCGTGCACTCAAGTTGCCGCTGTTTGTGTAAGGTAGTCTGAATGAAACTGTAATATTAAATCAGTTATGGCCGAATCTGCCATAAACTTCACTACACTCTGATTACCTTTACAAATGAAATCTTTTTAAAAAAAAGATGTGACTACTGTTCAGCCCTCTAAGGAAGCTAAAAAGGCTGCCAAGAAAAATATAATTAAGATAATTGGTCACAATTATGAAAGTGAAAGCAACCTAGCCTATTGTGTCTTGCCAAGTCTTTCATGAAAAGGAGCTGATTATTGCACTACAGGTTAGCATATGATGCATACTAGGAATCTGAACAGCTTGTAGCTTTATTGCAGACTGGGAATGGCAAAATGTTAACCCTCTCCTGTTTGTAGGTGCACATTTCCTGATATGACTTCCCAGAATCCTGGAATGTTGTAGTGCAACCCACATTGAATGCAGCCGTTCCCAATTGCCTCTGCCATCTAACCAGTAATACCTATCAAAAGGTTAACTGCTACAAACCACGTGTTGCACAGATGAGAGGCTGAAACTGATTCAGAATTGCTTATAAAAATAGAGAAAAAAAAGAGAAAGTAAGGAAACGGATCATCAGAATTTACACCTTCTAACTGCAAAATTGTGACCTTGTGAAAGCTGTGCTAAAAACTTTGAACTACACTGTAAGGTTAATTTCTCTGTTTGCATTAATTGCTGCCGCAATTTTTGCCAACTAATGGAAAAAGAAAGCTTCTTACAATATTTTTGCTGTGGCTCTGCTGGTAGCACTCTTGCCTCAGTCATAAGATTCCTACTATAGAATTTGAGCACAAAAATCAAGGCTGAGACTCCAGTACTAAGGGATTGCAGCACTATTGGAGGTACTATCTTTCAGATGAGACTTTAAACTGAGGATCTGTAAGAAGAGCAGGGGAGTTCTGGCCAATATTTATCCCTCAATCAACATCACAAAAACAGATTATCTGTTTATCACATTGCTGTTTGTGGGAGCTTGCTGTGCACAAATTGCCTGTGCTGTTTCCTACATTGCAACAGTGATGACACTTCAAAAGTACTTTATTTGCTGTACAGTACTTTGGGATGTCTGGAGATCGTGAAAGATGCTATATAAATGCAAATCTTTTGCCCAGATTACATGGTTATGGAGGGGGACGGCAGAGAAGAGTGGTGGGAGGGGAACAAGAGTGAGCAGGATGGAGGAAGTGTTTACTTGTGATGAGTTGGCCATTGTGATGTGGGACAGACCTGATGGACCAGCTGGTCCTTTCCTGTCTGTCAGCTTCATAAGTACATAACACCATATGTAGAAAAGTCAGTCGTCAGATTGACAGCAAAGAGACCAACAAGAATCACGCAATAAGCTTCTGTTGTGATTTATACTCTGCCTCACCCCACCCAGGCTACTGCAGTATCATCTCATTAAATTTTTGTCTGTAGTCGCACCATAACCTTATAGCTGGAATATACTGTATGGTGAGGTAGCCAGGGCCAGACAAATAGTGGGGCACCCAAAGCTTCACTTCAAGGAAGCTTGCAAGCATGACATGAAGGCCCTAAATGTCAAATGACACTTGGCTAACATATCCTACTCTTGGGAGTCAGTAGCTTGTGAATGAGGGAAATGAGTGGACTGGTGTGCATTACCAGGACAACCAGTTGCTACAGTAGCTTGGTAACAGGTGTTAACATCAAAAACAACAACTCACAGTGTCACTTGGCAGCTTCGCGTGCAGTACTAGTGGCAGAACCGGCCCGTCAAGGATTGGCCTTCACAGCCATCAGCAAAGGTGCACCAAGAGCAGACACCCTACATGCCCATCATCTTATGTAGCTGGAAGGATGCCAACCCACAACTAATTTTGACAGAGTTTATTGGTATGAAACCTAATCCTACCACACCATGAAACTCCATGCTGGTGCTTCAACTGTAATGCTCAAAGGATCCAAATTTCTACAAGACATTGAGCCCGACACTGACACACTGTCTGGGCAGTCCATGTCTGGAGGGTTAGGAGTAGAAGCTAATACATGAAAAGTGATAGCACTCAGGGCTTACAAATTAAAGCACTTATATACCAGCAATCATTGTTCGTATGGAGAGGGCACTGATTCTTCCAGCAAAGTGGTACCTAGTGATTCCCAGGAAATGAAATGACTATTTGTTGCTCAAACATACCTTGGAAGAAGCCACCAGATCGTAATCCAGGCCACGATATCTGCTCCAGGGTTATGCAAGTAGAGGAATTCCTACGGGAAGACATTGGATTATTTTATATACAATAAGTACCTTAGCTATTAAAAGAAAAATGGGACACTAATGATCAATTACACACGGAAACTACATGAATAAACCATGATAGAATAAAAGAGGGACAAGAAACATTTTCTGAAGTGATAACCAGCAATAGTACTGCCAGGACGGAACGAGGTCAAGCTTCAGCTAAAGATAAATAGCTGAGTCAGGTATGGAAAAAGTATAGTGCTACGAGTTTTGGGATTAAGATGGAAGAGTAGGGTACGTTAGCCAAGTAGTAAGGGTACTGGACTAGTAACCTAGAGGTTGGTAATTTAAATCTCATCAGGGCAAGTTGTGAAATTGAATTTAATCATATCTGGTTAGTTGTGAGCTCCACCAATTGATTATTAATCTCTTTCTGAAAGGAAATCTGCTGTCCTGAGACTAGGTAGTCTCCCTCTTAAGGATTTCCGGGCAACTAGGGATGGGCAATAAATACTGATTCGCCATTGTTGCCCACATGCAAGAACAACTTACTAGCATGGTACTGTAAAAAGGTACTACAAGTGAGGAAAACAATCTGAAAAATAGATTTCAGTGCTACAGTACAGAATTGTATGGCATGCATAGGAACACATCTCCTATAGGCGTCCGAGCCAGATGGTGGATTCCTTTCCTGAAGCCAGCTAGCTGTAGTGGGACGCCCATACAGGGCTCCATCAGTGGCTGACCCAAAAGATAAAATCTACCCCATAAAGTGTTGAGGGAATGAACCTTTGAAGAGGATGTGGTTGGGCCTGCACCTCTGCTTTTAACAGGCTCTTGTGAAGAAAAACCTTTGGGGGTGAAAAAGTGGCTTAATTTTTGGAAGTGAGACTGTCTGCTGTCAGCAGTTAAAGTGAAGTTTGCTCACTGGCTTTTGTTTGTAAATTGTGCTTGTTGAGACCCGGGCACCTTTGGTTCCGCAGGTATGCTTTTGAAAGATTTTTATTACAGCCTAGGTGGGCTTTTGAATAAGGTGCTGTCGTCACACAGTAGTAGTTATTGTCTTTCATTGTCTACTGCATTCTGCAAACTACCCCAAGCATAGCAAAGTTCAGGGTAACTGAGTGTAATTGGGAGACAGCTGGATGATAACCGAGAAATCCCATTTTCACATTGTCAGTCAAATATGGCTGAGTGTGTCTACCCTGAGGCACAGTGTAGCTTTCGAGCAGAGAGATCCACCATTGACATGCTGTTCTCCCTTCGCCAGCTACAGGAGAAATGCCACGAACTGCAGATGCCCCTCTACATTGCTTTCATAGATCTCACCAAAGCCTTTGACCTCGTCGGCAGACGTGGTCTCTTCAGACTACTAGCAAAGATCGGATGTCCACCAAAGCTACTAAGTATCATCACCTCATTCCATGACAATATGAAAGGTGCAATTCAGCATAGCGGCGCCTCATCAGACCCCTTTCCTATCCTGAGTGGCGTGAAACAGGGCTGTGTTCTCGCACCTACACTGCTTGGGATCTTCTTCTCCCTGCTGTTCTCACATGCGTTCAAGTCTTCAGAAGAAGGAATTTTCCTCCACACAAGATCAATGGCAGGTTGTTCAACCTTGCCCATCTAAGAGCGAAGTCCAAAGTACGGAAGGTCCTCATCAGGGAACTCCTCTTTGCTGATGATGCTGTATTAACATCCCAGAAGAGTGTTTGCAGAGACTGATCGACAGGATTGCGGCTGCCTGCAATGAATTTGGCCTAACCATCAGCCTCAAGAAAACTAACATCATGGGACAGGACATCAGAAATGCTCAATCCATCAATATCGGCGACCACGCTCTGGAAGTGGTTCAAGAGTTCACCTACCTAGGCTCAACTATCACCAGTAACCTGTCTTTCGATGCAGAAATCAACAAGCGTATGGGAAAGGCATCCGCTGCTATGTCAAGACTGGCCAAGAGAGTGTGGGAAAATGGCGCACTGACACGGAACACAAAAGTCCGAGTGTATCAGGCCTGTGTCCTCAGTACCTTGCTCTACGGCAGCGAGGCCTGGACAACGTATGTCAGCCAAGAGCGACGTCTCAATTCATTCCATCTTTGCTGGCTCCGGAGAATACTTGGCATCAGGTGGCAGGATTGTATCTCCAACGCAGATTTCCTCGAGGCGGCCACCATCCCCAGCATATACACCCTACTGAGCCAGCGGCGCTTGAGATGGCTTGGCCATGTGAGCCGCATGGATGATGGCAGGATCCCCAAGGACACATTGTACAGCGAGCTCGTCACTGGTATCAGACCCACCGGCCGTCCACGTCTCCGCTTTAAAGACCAGTGATTGCCGGAGCTGGCGGACAGCCATAAAGGCGGGGCTAAAGAGTGGCGAGTCGAAGAGACTTAGCTGTTGGCAGGAAAAAAGACAGAAGCGCAAGGAGAGAGACAATTGTGTAACAGCCCCGACAACCAATTTTATCTGCAGCACCTGTGCAAGAGTCTGTCACTCTAGAATTGGCCTTTATAGCCACTCCAGGCGCTGCTTCACAAACCACTGACTACCTCCAGGCGCTGACCCATTGGCTCTCGAGGCAAGGAGGCCAAAGTGACTTGCTTCCACACAAGTCAGTGCTGAAATTTTGGTTGTTACTTATTAGTCAGTCCATTAGGCACAATTTCTTCCTTTTGCTTGAGGTTTATTCACCCAGGCAATGTGAAGCCATACATTGTTGAGAAAATGCACCACTTCAAATTTCACGTAATCTCAGAGTAGTTCCAAGTCGGACAGACTCGATGCCCCATCAAGGACGCCCAACTGGCGTGCAAGTGCAGACTTTCCCTGTGCCATACCAGTAGCAATAACTTGCATTTATATTGTGCTTTAACGTAGTAAAAAATTACAAGGCATTTCACAGGAGCGTTGTCGACAAAAGTTAACACCAAGTGAGATAAGACATTTGAGCAGGTGACCAAACGCTTGCTAAATTAGTAGGTTTTAAACCAAATCTAAAAGAAGACAGAGGTGTTGAGTTGAATGGATTTAGGGAAGGAATTAGAGCTTAGCAACAGGTTTTGCCCAGAAACAGTATCAACTTATTCCAGTTCAAGTATGCTTGGGCCGTGGATCTGTTGTGTACCCCCTCCCCCTCATATTATGCGGACCCGAATCTTAACTGGAACCCCAGAAAAGTGCAGGTTAAGAACTGGCATCAATTCTGTTTCTCAAAGATGGCTTGCGACCTTTCTGAAGAGGTTTGTTGTTTATCTCAATCTGTGCCAAATTTAAGGGCAATTTTTGTGCTCAAGGTTTCAATCCTTTGGAAACTGAATTCAAAATCTTCAGACTAAAGGGTTTAAACAGTCTTCAGAGGACACCTTTAACTTCAGAATGAGGCCTCCAAGGTCAGTGATGCAGCTTGGTCCATCCCAATTGAGTTCTGATGAAAGGTTCCTGACCTGAAACATTAACTCTGTTTCTATCTCCACAGATGCTGCCAGATCTGCTGAGAATTTCAAACATTTTTGGTTTTTATTACCTTAACTTACTTGCTTTTGTACTCTCTTCTTCTATTTATAAAGCCCAGGATCCCATATACTTTGTAAACAGTCCTTTCACCTTGTCCTGCCACCTTCGAAGATTTGTGTACATTAGTTCCATAAAGTTCCACTTATTGCCAATATTTTTAGCCCCCTCCTCTCCAGTGCAGAGCTATGAATCGGAAATAGGGCTCTTAACACTGAAGAAAATATAAATAAAAGTTGCTGTTGCTTGCCCAAACATTATAGGAGAATCCTTGGCTTCAGAAAATGGCATTCAAAGCTAAAGTTGTTTGCCCTGCGTAAGAATGAGTTTTAAATCCTACCTCAGAATTAGGTTAGTATGGAAGCAGTGCCTAAAAAAATAATCCAGCAATGTTGAACAATGTGCCAACTTCAGTAATTCCAGCGAGACCATATCGGATGATCAATTATCCACAAATGACTGAGAGGAGGCAGTGACTCATCTAGCATGAGAGGTAGCTCTCAGACTCTGTGGGGCAGAGGATTGTTCCATGGATGTTGCTTCCAAAATGCCTGAAGGTAAATCATCATCCAGCAATTTCTAATTCCAGTGCCATTTGTTTCTTTCACATATTTTCGAGTTGGCTGCTCTGTGTCTGGAGAATCTGAGTAATGGGAATCAGGAGAGGATATACAACGAGTGACCAGAGAATTGAATGCAATAGGCACATGGCTGCAAACAATGCCTGCAGTAAGTTGTGTCAGCCTTGGCTCAGTTGGTAGCACTTTGGCCTCTGACTCAGAAGGTTCTGGATTTTACTCCCAGTCCAGAAACTTGAGCACAAAATCTAGGCTACCACTCCCAGTACAGTACTGAGGGAGTGCCGCAATGTCGGAAGTACCAACTTTCAGATTGGACGTTAAACTGAGGCCCCGTCCGGTGTCCTGGCCAATAGTTAGCCCTCAACCAACACCTTATAAACAGATTACCTGGTCATTAATTCATTGCTGTTTGTTGGATCTTGCTGTGTGCAAATTGGCTGCTATGTTTCCTACACTGCAACAGTGATTATACTTCAGAAGTACTTCATTGGCTGCGAGGAGCTTCGGGGAATTCCAAGGTTATGAAAGGTACTTTAGAAATGCAAGTCTTTCTTAGATATTATAAACAGTATAGGAAATGTATGCAGTTAGTGTGAAAACTACTTAATACATACAGAACTCTGCATCTTACATTAGAAACTTATGTTAAGATGCACTGGCTAGCTCTGATGAGCACAGATTTAAAGTAATTGGTAAAAGAAGCAAAAGCGACATGAGGAAAAACTTTTTCACACAGAGAGTGGTTAAGGTCTGGAATGCACTGACTGGGATTGTGGTGGAGGCAGGTTCAATTGAAGCATTCAGAAGAGAATTAGACAGTTATGTGAAAAGGAAGAATGTGCAGGGTCATGGGGAGAAGGCGGAGGAGTGGCACTCGGTGAAATGCTCATGATGAGAGCTGGTGCAGACACGATGGGCCGAATGGCTGCCTTCTGCGCTGTAACAGTTCTGTGGGTTACATTTGACAGTACTTTCTTCACCAGGGCTTACTCCATCAGACAGCTGGTGTGAGCCTTGCTGAGTACTTGGGAAATGCTCCAGCAGTTGCTGAAAGTAAGGTAATTTGTTCTGTAGGAGAGTAAATGCATTATCCTGACGAGCTATGGCTCCCAGTGAATCCCAGCTCCTTTTCAACCCCAGAACTTAATGTGTTCCGTCATTCAGGTCGATTATGGCTGATCTGTATCTCAACTCCATTTACCCGCCTTTGATTCGTATTCCATGATACCTTCACCTAATTTTTTAAAAAAGCTCAATTTGTCCCGGCATCCACAGTCTTTTGGGAGAGAGAATTCCGGATTTCTACTACCCTTTGTGTGTGAAAGAATTTTCTGATATCTCTCCTCAGCAACCTAGCTCTAATTTTAAGATTATGTCCTTTTGTTCTTGAATCCTCCACCAGAGAACATTGTTTCTCCATATCTACCCTATCGAATCTTTGTAAAATTTTAAAGGCCTCAATCAGATCACTCCTCAATATCTTATACTCAAAGCAATACAAGCTAAGTTTAACCTAATGAGTATTCTGGTCGGTGGATAGTGATCGGCACCTCTGATGTGCCTGCACTGGCTGTCAACCCGAAAACATGCTAATGACCCCAACTTAGCAGTCGACATCTCTCAGGTTGTGGGTCCCACTCCACCTCGCTTGTGCCAGCAAAACGAGCCCATTGGAATTTCACGCCATTTGAACATTGGCTCTTGGAAGTGAGTGAAAGCATTTTCTGTTACAAGTACTAACCCTGAAAACTGTCCCTTCTTGTGCGAGATCCCCAGACCCTCTGATTATTAAACAAGCCAGAGAAAAAGAAATCAGTGCAATTTTTTTAAATCCAAAAGGGAAAAGATAGATTATTCATCCAGTTCTTTTTTGCGTTTGACAGGTCAGTTGGAAAGCAGTGTGATGATTTGTGCCGTCTCTACTGGGATAGTGATAAAGAGCCTGTCATGTCTGTTCACTGACCAGGCGGGGAGTCTCTCAGAGCTACGGCCAAAATATACAGGTCTGAACATCTTGGCGCTGAGAACCAGGCAAGCAGAGCTGCTTAAGTTAGCAGTAGGCACTGGATGAGGATATTCATCAAGTAATATACACTGATGCTGACAATGAAGGGTGGAACTGAAATTTTTAATGGAATGTGAAAGAATAGAGTGGTGAGAAGGAGAGGGAGAATGCTAGTAAATTTTGGAAGAGGGAAGAGAATGAAGCAAAACAAAGGCGAAGAAAAAATGCTGCAAGAGAAAGAATGGAAATGAAAGGAACATGCAATCGAGGAAAATAGAAGGAAGGTAAGACAGGTATTCAGAAAGCTTAAATGGGAAGATGAAAAAGAATGCAAGAGAACATTGCTGACGCAAAGTCCACTTTCGTAACAGAAGATTGCACAAAAATATGTGCCTTACAGTGAAATGTTTTTTAAAAATTGGTGAGCGTTACCCTTGAAGTTTGCTTGTGTGAAGGTCACAGCACCATTCTCCTATAACCTGTTGACCCCATAGCTGAATAAACCCCCTCATAGTAGTAAGGCAGCCTTTGATTCTTAAAGCAGCCCTCAGGGATTCCAACACCCTTTCAAAATGGCTTTCTTCTTTGTTTTCTTTTCGAATGTCTTTCAGAATCACATGAAAACATAAGTTACTTCCAGCTGAAAAGGGCTTTTTTTTATTCAATATTATCTTCCTCGGGTTTCTCAGGGCGGTGCAAGATAATGTTACCCTGTGTTAAAATAGAAGAAAAAAAGAGTACCAACTTTAATGGAAAGCCCTGGTGTGACTGCTCCTCTCCCCATCCCATTTCTCACATTCAGTAACATGACTGAAATCTATTTATCTGCACATAAGCAAGAGGCTTCTACTTGCAGGGAACTTTAGCAACCTGCAGGCATTAAATCAATCATCAGAACTGAGAAGGTTCTCTTTCAGGGGACACGCAAAATATTGCAGCCAGTAAAATATACCATATGAACTGAGAGGCCTTTTCTTGCAGACACTCGTGGCAGATTACAACAAAGGGAGAGTCAGCAGCCTGCAAGGTGTCAGCACTCTTGCCTTTGAGTCAAGAGATCATGCTTTCAAGGCCCACTCCAGAGACTTGAGTACAAAATCCAGGCTGCTACTCCAGTGATGCACTGTTAGAGATGCTGTTTTTCAGCTGAGTTGTTAAACTGAGGTCCCATCTGTGCTGTCAGGTGGATGTAAAAGATCCATAGCGCTATTTTCAAGGAGAGTTCCCCCTGAGTGCCCTGACCAATATTTAACTGTCAACCAACATCACTGAAACAGATGATCTAGTCATTATCACGTTGCTGTTTGTGGAAGCTTGCTCTGTGCAAAGTGGCTGCTGCGTTTCCTACATTCCAATAGTGACTACACTTTAAAAGTACTTAATTGGCCGTAAAGCACTTTAGAATGTCCTGAGATTATAAAAGGCGCTATATAAATGTAAACTCTTTCTGTTAGCCAATGCAGCTATGAGTCTCCAGCCAGTGAGCCTTACCAAAGGAGATATAATTCTCCTGCTCCTGATAACAGTCTGCCATCAGTTTAGTTTGTCAGCAGCAGTACAGAAAAACTGGCTATTCTCAACATGTTCCTCCAGTCATGTATCATTTGGTGCATTGATAGAGGTCTTTAAAGAAGCAAATAAAGGCCTCATACCAAAGGAGAAAAACACTTCCAGTAAATGGGTTGTTTTGGTGAACTTGGGCCAGGAAAGTAATACTGGGATTGGGAATGGGAGGCATTAATGGAAATGGGCAGGGAAGATATGATTGAGAAGCATTTGGATTGTTGGCCGGTTAAAGTCATGTCATAATGATTGTTATTGGAAGACAGCGATGGATAAAGAAACCAACATTATTCCACTGCTATCAAAGGAAATTGGAATGCCACTGAGGTATTTTCAAAAGACCTAGAACTACTGCACCATTTAGATTGTCGTGAAGAGTGTTGGAGGATCGTTGTTGCAGACAGAAAATGATGTCATTATGCTGTTGCTCATTTGTCCACCAAAGCTATGTGGTTATTGTTACCGGTGGATCATTGGGATGGCATTTTTGTAGAATAATTTACTGCTGACAGCAAGTTAAGCCATCAAATTAAAGAAAAACTTTTTTGCAATATTTCGTTTGAGTAACAACCAGCTAGAAGCAAAGCCCTTGACTATGTTCATAACATTAAGCAGAATGGCATCCTCACTAAAGATCAAGGAAGACCAGATTTAGTGCACAGGAGATCTGGTTGCAGAGGGGATGGGCCTCAGTCATTCAACGCCGGAGCCTATAGAGCGGGCTGGGAAGCAGTGTCTCCCAAAGGTACTAGGAGAGCAACTCATGCTCAGATATTCCTGCTACCAGCAGAGGAAAAAGCAGCAGGAGTGTTTTTGTAAAAAAAAAACATTAATCTCGGAAGAAGTTGATAGCTAGGAGAATAATAGCAGCATTGATTCTGGCACAGGTCTCAAATTACAAAGCATGTTGGACAACACATGGCTAAGCATTCATGTTCTACATGAGCTGACATTTCCCTTAGCATTTGTTGCTAGTTTAATTGCCAAACTTCTCCAGTCCTGAAATTGTGGACTCCTTGTCAATGTGGCATTCCACTTGGGATGGGCACCCTCCATGAACTCACTGATGGGCATTCTGGAGTGAGTGTAAGCTGTCACTCAGTTGATAACTCTCTGGTCTTTGAGTCAGGAAAGTTGTGGGTTCAAGTCCCACTTTAGAGACTTGAATGCAAATTCTAGGGTGAAACTCCCAGTGCTAAGACTGAGGGAGTGCTGCACTGTCAAAGGTGCCATCTTTTGGATGAGACATTAAACTGAAGCTCTGTCTGCCCTCTCACTATTTCGAAGAAGAGCAGGGGAGTTCTTCCAGGTGTCTGAGCAATAAATACATGCTAGATCATCATTTAAAAAACAAACTATCTGTTCATTATCACATTGCTGTTTGTGGGAGCTTTCTGTGCACAAATTGGCTGCTATGTTTTCTACATTATAACAATGTCTACACTTTGAAAGTACTTCATTGGCTGTAAAATGCTTTGGGACAACCTGAGGTCGTGAGCGACGCTATATAAATGCAGGTTTCTTTATTATTTGCGTGTGAGCCTTGGCAGCGGGTGTTGACGGACCATTCAATTGCATCACAGTTGAAGTCGATCTGTACCCTCATCTGACGTCCGCAAATGCACGCAGTTTTCATCAGGGGTCATTGGATAATACTCAGGAACAGGCACCCTTGGCCAGTTTGCTTTTCCATTATTGTAGCCTGCCTAGTGCTGCCCTGGCTGAGATCCGCAAACTCAGTAGAGACTTGAAATTGAAAGATGGGATTGTCCTGGTCTGTATAGCTCAGCTGTTCGCTGGATAACTTGCTGCACTATCAGAGGATCCTCCCTATGCATTTTTAACAAACACCGTGGGTGTGATTGCTTACCTACTGTGACACGTGACAAATATTCTACACCTAAAAAGACACAATTTGTTCATGGTATGATTGTAGGTGAGGTGGTGGTGTTATTAAACTAGACCTGGCCTAATGCCTGGGGACATAGATTCAAATCCCACCATGGCAGCTGGTGGAATTTAAATTTGATTTATAAAAATCTGGAATTGAAAGCTAGTTTCCGTAATGGTGCCTTGAAACTATCATCAATTGTTGTAAAAACCCATCTGGTTCACTAATGTTCTTTAGGGAAGGAAATCTGCCCGCATCTCATCACAGAATTGTTACAGCGCAGAAGGAGGCCATTCAGCCCACCGTGTCCCCACCGGCTCTCAAAATGAGCAATTTACCTAATGCTATTCCCCCGCTTCTCCCCGTAACCCTGCACATTCTTCCTTTTCAGATAACAATCTAATTCCCTTTTGAAAGCCTCGATTGAACCTGCCTGTACCTCTTTCTCAGGCAGTTCATTCTAGATCCTAACCACTTGCTGCATGAAAAAGATTTCCTCATGTTACTTTTGCTTCTTTTGCCAATCACTTTAAATCTGGCCCAGTCACTCTCCATTCTTTCATGAGTGGGAATCATTTTTCCCTATCCACTCTGTCCAGACCGCTCATGATTTTGGATACCTCTATCAAATCACCTCTGAGCCTTTACTTCTCTAAGGAACACAATCCCAACTTCTATCTTCACAACTGAAGTTCCTAATCCCTGGAACCATTCTCGGGAATCTTTTCTGTACTCTCTTCAGTGCCCTCATATCTTTCCTAAAGTGCAGCACCCAGAAATGGATGCAGAACTCCCGCTGAGCCGAACTAGTGTCTTATACAAGTTCAACATAACCTCCTTGCTCTTGTACTCTATGCCCCTATTAATAAAGCCCAGGATACAGTATGCTTTATTAACCGCTCTCCCAACCTGTCCTGCCACCTTCAATGACTTATGCACATATATACCCAGGTCCCTCTGCTTCTGCACCTGCTTTAGAGGTGTGCCCTTATTTTATATTGTCTCTCCATTATAATACTTCAAAAATATTTCATTGGTTGTAAAGCATTTGGGACATCCTGGGACTGTGAAAGGTGCTATATAAAACACATCCTTCCCAAAATTTCTCTTTGATTGTACTTTAGCCCCCTTACTCAGAGGCTATTTATTATCCCCTGCCCTGCACTGCACTCTGAGACATTGCCTTGCAGGTAATGAATGCTATAGAAAATGTAACTTGGTGCTCTAATCTCTGAGATGGCCAGATAGGCAAAGTCTCAGTTACAAATACAGTCATACAATCTGTGTAAGTGAGACGTTGCCTCATATCACACACTGTCCTTGTACCATGGGATTACAGTAACATAATAGTGTTTTGAATAATGAAAAATAAAATGATGTGTGCTTCTGGCATAGTGTCCTTTCACCTCAAGGACCTTTCCTCTCCTTATGGTTGTTTCCTTGGTAACATAATCCTGCTGCATAACACAATGCATAATCTACCACTAAAAAAAAATAAATAAAGAGACACTTAAAATGTTACAGCACCCAGACAGCTCATTCGGCCAATCTAGTTCACGTTGATGTTTTTTCTCCATATGAGCCACCTAGCCTCAGGTGTCAACTGAGACTAGGTTCTGATTGCCTTGGGGCTTCAACCCACATTCTTCTTATTCACAGGTAGATTTTCTACCAGCTAAGCCAGAGTGACTCTTGTTAATTAATATCTCTCTGAGAAAGAAAACATTGGCCCAGATTTTAATGGAGCAGGGCATCCAGCAGTATGCTCTGTTAGCTAGACTTCATTCTTCACCCTTCATCTCAAAAACTGTGCCCTGTATATTTCTGGATTTGCGAGCAGATAACAGTGTGGCGAAGGCAACGGGGCATTGGGAACCTTGGTGAAGAGCAGGGCCAACAGTCCATCTCCTTAAGCAATGATGTTTAAGGATTGAGAAAGAAAGAGATGAATAACAGAAAAGGAAATAGGATGAATTATAGTCAAATAAGGTACGGAAAGATGATAAAGAATTATCGGATTAAGAGAGAGAGAAAAAAGGGACGGAAATAAAAATTAAAAGTGTTGAATTTTTAATTTATTTAAATCTCTAACAACAATTTACTACCTGCAGAAATGAGACTCCACAGTTTAAATTGTTTACTTTCTGGGACGGAGAGGCTGATGACATTGCAAGAATATAAGTCTCATTAAAGAGGAACTTAAGCTTATAGGCACTAGCCCTAGCTTTCTGCTTCGCACGGTTGATATTTATTGTGCAACTGCAAAAATTTCCTAAAATCCATCGGGCAAAATAAGGGAGAGCTGTTTTTTTTTGTGAGGTTAACAGCGGAGCAGCACAAATTGCCCAGCAATTTGTGGCGATTTCCAATTCATAGCTTATCTCTTCCTCACGACAAGTTGCTTGGCGATTTACACATTGATAATGGTGAGCACTATAATCTTTTCAGATTTATCTAAGCCATTAGGTTAATCATGGCTGATCAAGCAACAAGTGCCCACTTGTTTTCTAATTCAGTCACACTGTCAAGATGACTTTAGGGAGTTCTGTTCTATACCTGGACCTGGCTGTATCCTAGTATGAAGTAGTGGATACGCTAATGCTCCCTCAGTAATGCTGGGTGCTTTACTCTTACATACGAACATACGAATTAGGAGCAGAAGTAGGCCATTCGGCACTTCGAGCCTGCTCCACCATTCAATAAGATCATGGCTGAATTCCACACTCCCATCTACCCCCGATAACCCTTTATCCCCTTACCTAACAAGAATCTGTTTGCCTCTGCCTTAAAAATATTCAGTGATCCCACCTCCACCACCTTCTGAGGCAGAAAGTTCCAAAGTCACACAATCTTCTGAGAAAAAATTTCTCCTCATCTCTGTCCTAAAAGGGCGACCCCTAATTTTAAAACCGTGCCCCCTAGTTCTGGATTCACCCACAAGACAAAACATCCTCCCCACATCCACCTTGTCAAGACCGTTCAGGATCCTATAAACTTCAATCAAGTCTCCCCTCACTCTTCTAAATAGTGAAAACAAGCCCAGTCTGTCCAACCTTTCCTCATAAGACAACCCACTCATTCCAGGTATCAACCTAGCAAACCTCCTCTGAACTGCCTCCAACGCATTTACATGCTTCCTTAAATAAAGAGACCAAAACTGCACACAGTATTCAAGATGTGGTCTCACCAATGCCCTGTATAACTGAAGCATAACATCCTTACTTTTAAGTGATGAAAACCACACCTGCCAAAAATGGGACATATTAATTTTGTGATATGGAACATTATTTTGAACTGTTACTGGATTTGAAATAACTTGTTTGAACAGACCACAACAGTGGCTGAAAACATGGCTGGACATTTGCATTCTAAAAGACAGTTGCCTGAAGAAGACAATAGGAGTGCCCCCTGATTCAGTTAGCCAGATAGATTTTAATTAAGAGACATTGAATGTGTAAAAGTCAGTATTCCGCCACCCCCCACGCACTGAGTGAGCTTGGGGGAAATCCACAAACCTCGCCAAAGAGGTTGTCCCAAATAAGGAGCTAGTCACTTGACTAACCTGCTGGCCAACTTGGAGTTAATTGAATTGTGCTCACAGAACAGTTTGGGAAGAGACTGCAATTTGAAGACCAAAGAGAAGATCTGTCCTTGTCTCTGTCTCTCACACACACAGAGTTCCGGGTACCCACGGAAGTAACTCAAGCTTCAAGATAGAAGACCATTGAAACAAGTTTGAAAGTATGCACTGGGCCCCAACGAGAACTTCAAGACTTAACTACAGTCAAAGACTTTACATCAAACCCTAAGCCACTAACTGAACTCCAGCTATTGCTTCAAACCTTATCTCCTTTGATTCTTCTTCCTTTTCTGTCTCTATTGCATGTGCGTTTATCGCATATGCATGCTAGCATGGTCATGTCACATACTTCTCGCAATTTTAACTGAATTAGAGTTTTAAGGTTAATAATTGTACACCTTTCTTGTTTAAATCTGAGAAAACCTGTCTGGTTGATTTTTTTGCCATTACAATTAGAGTGTAGTGAGCAAGGACTCACTGAGAGGGAAGCTAAAACACAGTGTTTTAAAAATTAAACTCTGTTACAGCCAAACCAGGAAAAGGCTGAGAGGGAACCCCTAGACCCCTTTCTCACCTGGTTATAACAATTCCATTAGCCTTTATTACTTGCTGTACCTGCATACTAATGTTTTGTGACTGCTGCACTAGAACACCTCGATCTCTCTCACTGCACCTCGGAAGTCTGCAGTTGTTCTTTGTTTAAGTAATACTCTGCTTTTTTATTCTTCCTGCCAAAGAGAACAACTTCACATTTTCCCACATTATACTCCATCTGCCAGATTTTTGCCTATTCACTCAACCTATCTATATTGGTCTGCAACCTCATTATGTCCTCTTCACAATATACTTTCCTACCTATCTGCAAATTTAGCTACCATGCCATCGCTGCCCTCAATAATGTCATTAATATAAATTGTAAAAAGTTGAGGTCCCAGCACAGACCCCTGCGGGATTCCACTTGTCGCATCCTGCCAATCAGAAAAGGACCCATTTATGCATAGTCTCTGTTTTCTGCCAGCCAGCCAATCTTCTATCCATGCTAACATGTTACCCCCTACACCATGAGCTCCTACTTTGCGCAATAACCTTTTATGTGGCACCTTGTCAAATGCCTTCTGGAAATCCAAGTACAGTACATCAATGGGCTCCCCTTTATCCACAGCACATGTCACTCCCTCAAAGAATTCCAATTAATTGATTAACCATGATTTCCCTTTTACAAAACCATGCTGACTATTCCCAATTACCTTGAATTTTTCTAAGTGCCCAGCTATAACCTTAATGATCGATTCTAACATCTTCCCCACAACAGACGTCAAGCTAACTGGCCTATAGTTACCTCTTACAGTATCGTGTGTGAGCTGACATCTTAGATGCTGCCATTGGGTTTAAAGGCTGTCATCCCGCATCCTGATGGGCATAAAGTTCAGAAAGAACAAAACGTCCAATGTATTCTGCAGCCTTCTTGTGGATTCCATTGACACCATGTTTCCTTGGTGGTAATCCGGCTGTGTTAAAAGCTGATGTCTTTGTATTTGTCTAGCGATCCCTAGGGTGTGGAGCTAAGAGACAGACAAGAGCAGTGTATCAATGAAAGCTTTGTAGAACTTACTCCAGTGACCTTAATCATCTATTCAGAATGGTGGGCTTTACCTTTACAAAGCATCAATAGGGAGGGGGAGGTTGGCAGCTGTCAAACGTCACCTTAAAAGACTGATTTCAGAATATTGTTAGAGCAAGTAAAAATTAATTTGTTTTTTTCATTTGCACCCTTCTAATTGATCAAAAGGAAGAACTTGCACCCGCACAACTTTGAGATGTCCCAAAGTGCTTTGCAGCCAATGAAGTACTTTTTGAAGTGTAGTAATTGTTGTAATTTAGGAAACAAAGCTGCCAAATTTTCACACAGCAAGATTCCACAAACGGCAGTGTAAGAATGTCCAGGTGATCTGTTTTAGTGATGTTGATTGAAGCCAGGAGACCGAGGAAAGCTCCCCCGTTCTTCTTCAAAATAGTGGCCATGGGATCTTTTATGATTTCCAAGCTCACCCTTAGTTGAAATGGGAAGTGTAATGGCAATGCCCAGAAGGAGGAGCCAGTGGAGCATGGAAATGTGCAGAGGCAGAAGTGGAAATTGAAAAAGGTAAATCTAAAAGACTTCAAAATCATCAAACTACATAGCAGAAAAAGAGGCCATTTGGCCCATCGTGCCTGAGCCAGCTGTTCATAAAAACTATCCAATTGTTCCAACTCCCCACTTCTCTTTCCCCATAGTTAAATAATTTTTTGTTTCCTTTTCGGGGATTTATTCAATTCCCTTTTGAAACTTACTTTTGAATCTGCTTCCACTGCCCTTTCAAGCAATGCTTGATCACAACAACTGGTTTAAAAAAAAACATCCTCCTGCTCTCCCCTCTCAGGTTGTTCTGCCAATTATGTTAAAGGGAGGGTTTAATGAGTTTGAATTGGTTTTGCCAAATATCTTAAAGGGGAGGGTTTAACGAGTTTGAATTGGTTTTCTCTCTAACCCTTCTGCCTTTAGAAAGGCTGCACAGTGAGAGATGCTGGAAAATGGTTTTACTTCTCATTATTCACATGAGTAGAGCCATTAACTTCACAGGGATTCAGTTCACCTGAACCAAGAGTATTAACATTGTCATATTTAGCAGCCGGTAAGGCTGGCCTCCTTCAGTCCTCAGAGGGGGTAATGGTAATCTGTCAATCAGCAGGACAATGCTGTTCTTATCATATTCAGAAGACAGGGTGATGAAATGATACTTTAGCACTTAAAAGGGGGGGTTTCATGTTAATCTGCACAATGGGGCATTTTTTTCCACTCCCCTCAGATCTCTGAGAAACGAGAGATGCCAGAGATTTAGCGAAATAACAGGTATTGTCCGCTTTTGCCTGAACCTGATTAATCTCGCCTTTCACACAGGTTGTGAGAGCGAGGAGAATGAAGGGTCAGTTTACAGCAGGTGGGCAATCGATAGTACTAGACCACTTTGCAGCTCAACAGTTAGGAGATCAATAGCAGCCGCGCCAGAAGAAGGTCCCTGCTTCTCATTCAAGGGTAATTTCAATTTTGCTGGCAGCTTTTATATTTTTATGAATGTCAGATCTGATTTTACTGAGAATTGACTCTGATCCGACTCAAAGCGGGAACTAGGCAAAGTCCACAAAAGACTTGATAATGATCTCGACGTTAACTTGCTAGAATTGAAAGGGATAAACGGCATATTTAGGAATCTGTTGCTCAGCCCTACAGAAGGACAATGCATACTTGCAACTACAATATGAAACACCGGCAGGGGTCCCAGTGACAAGACGTGCTGAGTTGTAATAATACGTTGAGATTTAGATTTTAAAATCTCCTCTCTTTTTGCTGAGGAATGATTAGATTCTGTCCTTTACTTCAAGGATTTGTGATGAATCTCAACCAGAATTAGGTGAGGGGCTCCTCTCTTTAATAACTGTTAATACAGAAAAAAGACTTGAGAACATAGGAGCAGGAGTAGGCCATTCAGCCCATCTGGTCTGCTCCACCATTCAATTAGATCATGGCTAATCATCTACCTCAACGTTGGAAGGTATAGCGCCTTTCATGCCCTAAGGATGTCCCAAATTACCTTACAACTAATGAAGTACTTTTTGAAGTGCAGTCACTGTTGTAATGTAGGAAACACAGCAGTCAGTTTGCGCACAACAAGTGCCTACAAGCAGCAATGTGATAATGACCAGATAATCTATTTTTAGTGATGTTGGTTGAGGGATTGGCCAGGATACTGTGGAGAAGTTGCCTTCTGCAAAATAGTGCTGTGGAGTCTTTTTCATCCAACTGAGAGGGCAGACATGGCCTCAGTTCAACATCACATCTGTAGGATAGTATCTCTGATAGTGTACCACTCCCTCCCTACCGTACTGGGTGCATCAGCCTGAATTTTGCATTCAAGTCCCTGGAGTGCAGTTTGAACCTGCAACATTCTGACTCAAAGGCAAGAATGCTACCCACTGAGTCAGTGATGGCTATTCTTCAGCTGTGAGGCTAAACAGTGAGTGTTAGCAAGCTATTTGAACATAGAGGGCATCACAGCTGGGTCTGATCATCCTATCTCCCAACATCCATGCATGCACATTCCAGCAAGGGTTGCTGAACAGTGATGGTAGAATCTAGGCTGATTTGTCACCCCGACCCCCCTCTACCCACTCCAACAGATTCTGATGCCACCCTAGCTGAGATTTACTAACTCAGCACAGACCAGCACCCCCCCACCCCCCTCACGATCTGCACAGCACAGTGCTGTACACAATTGCATTTACCCTCTAAGACAATAGAGGAGTTGATGTCATAACCAGACATGAGCCGCAAGCACCCAGTCGGGTTGTAATGTTTCATACCCATCACCATGCAGCTGCACTCTGATACACACCTGCTCAATGTTTAGCCTTCATTGTTTGGATTTCTCACTTGGTTAAGAGGGAAGTTTCTCTATCCCGAGATGTTATATTGAACAGGGGGATTACTATCACAAGGGCACATCTTTTGGTGTTTTGACAGCATCTTATTAACTCTTGTCAAGGCAGAGTTCATTTATAGAATACTGAATGGATGGCAGCCAGTTTTCCCATAGATAGCCCATCATATGCTTAGGAGCAACTCACCTGCTCACTGCAGGTAAACATCTCTCTGTGATGCCTGGAGTGGGGAATATATCTCACTGCAGTATTTGAGGCTAATTCTCCCACTCACTGCACGACATGAGGTAAATTTGCCTTTCACTGTGATGGCTTATTGCACTTGGTGATAATTCTCCAGAGCACGCCACAATCTGAGGCAGCTCATCCTGTCATTGTGCTGCCTGGGAGTAACCCTCTCACTCCATGTGTTACTTGAAGTTGGTCCTTACCAATGTTCTCTTTAAAATGTTGCTGTTATGCACGGTTAGTTTTTCTCGAATACATGGTCCCTTTAAAATTTTTTGCACGGCCATGCAGGCGTGTGGCTAAGTAGGAACATTGGTTCTTAGATCTGGGGAGTAATCCTCCCTTTCACTGCGACTCCCTAGAGATAATATATCCTCTCACTGCAGTCCCTAAGAGTTCTTGAGTGTCAGAAATTTTACATTACAAGATAGTTGGGTTTATTTTCTTTGAAAAAGAGGAGATTTTGAAGTGAGCTAATTAACATTTTAAAGGTTATTAAAAGGGACTAGCAGGGCTGACCCAGGCAAATAATTCATTATGGTGAAGGGTTAAAATAGCTGGGGCCATCAGTTTAAAAATGGGAAATTAGCAGTAAGAAGGGAAACCGGACAATATGCATTGACCCAAAGAGTTGCGTTAGAAGTTACCATGATGCAGAAGGTATTAATTGGTTCCAAAGGCAATTGGACTGTTTCTGGTGAAAGAAGAATTGAAGGATATGGTGTAAACTTAGATTGGACCTTAAGGACCTTTCCCTGTTTAATGAGATGTTAAGCCAAGGCCCCGTCTGCCCTCTCAAGTGTATGCAAAAAATCCCACATCACTATTTTTAGAGCACTCGAGTTATCTCCAATGCCCTGGCCAACATTAATCCCTTGACCAATATCCCTAAAATAGATTATCTGGGGGTCATTATCACATTTCTGTCTTTGGAGCTTGCTGTGTGCAAATTGGCTGCTGAGTTTCATACATTACCACAGACACTGCACTTGAAAAGTGCTTCATTGGCTGTAAAGCACTTTGGGACATCCTGAGATCATGAAAGGTGTTATATAAATGCAAGTCTTTCTTCCAATTCCTATAAATTCCTATATTCTTTTATTTTTTTATTTAGAGATACAGCACTGAAACAGGCCCTTCGGCCCACCGAGTCTGTGTCGACCATCAACCACCCATTTATACTAATCCTACACTAATCCCATATTCCTACCACATCCCCACCTTCCCTCAATTCTCCTACCACCTACCTATACTAGGGGTAATGTATAATGGCCAATTTACCTATCAACCTGCAAGTCTTTGGCTGTGGGAGGAAACCGGAGCACCCGGCGAAAACCCATTCGGTCTCAGGGAGAACTTGCAAACTCCGCACAGGCAGTACCCAGAATTGAACCCGGGTCGCTGGAGCTGTGAGGCTGCGGTGCTAACCACTGCGCCACTGTGCCGCCCATTCTAACCCATTAAGCTCCTGAGATAAAGGGGACAGAGGGAGGATACCATGTAATCTAGTAGAACAAGAAATATCGCTCATAGATATTTTAAATGAATGTTTACTGTTCCATCTCTAGTCTTTTTTGCATGTCAGTCATGGGTGAAAGCAGTTCTCTAAACAGAAGCATTTCATGCGTTAACGTCAGGCACTTCCTGGATCATCATTTCCATCAAGAAGCTGAACTTAGTTATAACGACAGCTGTCTCAAGCTCATAAATTCTGAAAGTTGGGGAGGTAGGACAAGGGGCCACAGAGAGCAGGCAATCCCTCAGAGTTCCAGTGTTTAATTACTTCAGGATAAAGGACAAAGAACCAGCAAAAAACTAGCATCAGTTTTTCAAGTAAATGTCAGTTTGCAGGCTTGTCTCTGAGAAATGGATAATTTTCTGCATGTTAGGGCTCATGAGAAAGTGGGGAAGACTGTGCCTCAGAAGCAAGGTTGTACCACTTGCCTGAAAATCTGTTTCACTTCTTCTGCCTGCCATTTCCTTCTAAATGTTGTATGTTGGATTTTGCTGGTTTCAGTTCCTGTTTATCCGTAATAACAAAGAATAAACAATAAGTGTTTTGAAATTAAGTACTTTCCTGAAGAATGAGTGAAGTAAGCATTGCAGGACATTGTTTTGACAATATTTTTTTTTACATGGAGCAAAATTGATAGGAGTTCAGAGTCAGAGAGGATTGTGTGCAGTGCCCCTGGACAGGTTTGTTAGTTTTTTTTTATTTCCAAAATATACTTTATTCATAAAAATCTGTAAAAATTACATTGCCAAACAGTTTCCAAACAGCACCAAAAAATACAAACATTGCAAGGGAGATCAGTTTCCTTCAATACTGTCATGTGTTTCTTCCCAACCCTTCCGTTTCACAATTGTCATGTCAATTACAGTTTTACATTTACAGCAATTGAGAATATTAACGATACAATTCGAGGGGTTTCCCATGGATCCAGCCCCTCAGTCCAGCTTGGTGGGGGAACCTTACACTGTGGTCTTTCCCCATTGAGCCTTTGCTGCGGCTGCCCCAAGCTTTAGTGCGTCCCTCAGCACGTAGTCCTGGACCTTGGAATGTGCCAGTCTGCAACATTCGGTGGTGGACAACTCTTTGCGCTGGAAGACCAGCAAGTTTCGGGCAGACCAAAGGGCGTCTTTCACCGAATTGATAGTCCTCCAGCAGCAGTTGATGTTTGTCTCGGTGTGCGTCCCTGGGAACAGCCCGTAGAGCACAGACTCCTGTGTTACAGAGCTGCTTGGGATGAACCTTGACAAAAACCACTGCATCTCTTTCCACACCTGCTTTGCAAAGGCACATTCCAGGAGGAGGTGGGCAACCGTCTCTTCCCCACCACAGCCAACGCGGGGGCACTGTGCGGAGGGGGCGAGACTTCGGGTGTGCATGAAGGATCTGACGGGGAGGGCCCTTCTCACCACCAGCCAAGCTACGTCTTGGTGCTTGTTTGAAAGTTCTGGTGATGAGGCATTCCGCCAAATGACTTTGACGGTCTGCTCGGGGAACCATCCGACAGGATCCACCGTTTCCTTTTCCCGTAGGGCCTTGAGGACATTCCGTGCAGACCACTGCCTGATGGACCGGTGGTCAAAGGTGTTTTTCCGCAGAAACTGCTCCACGAAGGATAGGTGGTACGGCGCCGCCCAACTGCATGGTGCGTTAGTGTTTTCAGTTGCAATGACGGCGAGGGCAGAAGTCACAGGACATAAAGAAATACCTGCATCTATATAGAGTCTTTCATGACCACAGGACTCTCCAAAACACTTTACAGCCAATGAAGTACTTTTGAAGTGTAGTCATTGTAATGTAAGGAATCTGGCAGCCAATTTGCATACAGCAAGCTCCCACAAACAACAATGCGATAATTGCCACATTGTCTGTTTTTTCAGTGATGTTTGAGGGATAAATATTGGTCAGGATTCTCGGGAGAACTCCCCTCCTTGTCTTCAAAATAGTGCCATGGGATCTTTTATTCCCGCCTGAGGGGTACAGATGGGGCCTCAATTTAACGTCTCAACCAAAAGATGGGGCCTCAGGCAGCGCAATGCTCTTTCAGTGCTGCACTGGAAACCACGTTGCCTCTGTGTACGCAGACTGCAAGTGAGGCTGATACTCGGATAGACAGGATATCGCACACCTACATAATGGATGTGCTCTCTAAAATGGGGTTTGGGGAGGGAGTCTGCAATTGGATCAAACTGCTCTACACAAACATCAGTAGCGCAGTCTCAATCAATGGGTGGGAATCAGAGAGTTTCCCGATCCAATCTGGAGTCAGACAGGGCTGTCCTCTCTTCCCTGTTTTGTTGGTTTGCTGTATCGAACCTTTTGCTGAATCCATTAGGAAGGATGCGGGCATAAGAGGGGTGACAATCCCAGGCAGCAGAGGCACTCAGGTAAAAACTTCCCTGTACATGGACGACGTCGCGATCTTCTGCTCGGATCAGCTGTTCGGATCAGCTGTTCGTTCGCAGACTGATGAGCATCTGCGATCAGTTCGAACTGACCTCAGGAGTCAAAGTCAACCACGGCAAGAGTGAGGCCATGTTCTTTGGGAACTGGGCCGACCGATCCTTTGTCCCCTTCACCGTCAAGTCACACTACCTGAAGGTGCTGGGGATATGGTTCAGAAGGGCTGGGGCGTGTGCCAAAACCTGGAGGGAGCGAGTAGCCAGGGTACACCATGAACTGAGCATATGGGAGCAGCGATCTCTCTCCATTGTAGTTAAAAACCTGGTCATCAGGTGCGATGTGCTCACGTTGTTACTGTATGTGGCACAATTCTGGCCCATACCCCACTCCTGCGCTGTTGCGGTCACCTGAGCCATTTTCCGCTTTATCTGGCGATCCAAAATGGACTGGGTCCGGAGGGACACCATGTTCAAACCCCTTGATAAGAGGAGGAAAAATGTACCCAACGTCGTCCTCATCCTAATGACCACCTTCGTGTGCGGCTGCATCAAGCTGTGTGTAGAGCCCCAGTACGCAAACACCAAGTGTCACTACGTGCTCAGGTTCTATCTGTCCCCGGTGTTGCAAAGGATAGGTCTGGTCACATTGCTGCGGAACGCTTCATCCAGTTGGACTGTGCCGTACCACCTATCCTTCATGGGAAAGTTTCTGAGGGAAAACACCTTTGCCCACCAATCCATCAGGTAGTGGTCTGCACGGAATGTCCTCAAGGCCCTACGGGAAAAGGAGATGGTGGATCCGGTCGGATAGTTCCCTGAGCAAACTGCCAAACTCATTTGGCAGAATGCCTCATCACCAGAACTTTCAAACAAGCACCAAGATGTAGCTTGGCTGGTGGCGAGTAGGGCCCTCCCCGTCAGATCCTTCCTGCACACCCGGAGTCTCGCCCCCTCCACACTCTGCCCTCGAGGTGGCTGTGGTGGGGAAGAGACAGTTGCCCACCTCCTTCTGGAAGTGTCTTTGCAAAGCAGGTGTGAAAAGAGATACAGTGGTTTTTGGCGAGGTTCATTCCAAGCAGCTTTGTTACACAGGATTCTGCGCTCTCCGGGCTGTTCCCAGGGACGCACACCGAGACAAACATCAACTGTTGCTGGAGGACTATCAATTCGGTGAAAGACACTCTTTGGTCAGCCCGAAACTTGCTGGTCTTCCAGTGCAAATAGTTGTCCACGACCGAATGTTGCAGACTGGCACATTCCAAGATCCCGGACTACGTGCTGAGGGACGCACTAAAGCTTGGGGCAGCCGCAGCAAAGGCTCAATGGGGAAAGACCACAGTGTAAGGTCCTCCCACCAAAGTGAACTGAGAGGCTGGACCCATGAGAAACCCCTTGGGCTGTATGCACCAAATATGGTTTTGCTGTAAAATGTACATGGCAGGTAAAATGGAATGGAAGGGTTGTGAGGCAACTCACTCCGGTATTGAAGAAAACTGATTTCCTTTGCACTTTTTGGAATGTCAACTTGGTGCTGTTTTGAACTGTTTTGTAATGTATTTTTTACAGATTTTTATGCATAAAGTATATTTTGGGGGGAAAAAAGATACTCGGATAGACAGTTTCTGAGTTCCTGCTCTTCTGCAGTGTTCCGAATGGATATTCTCCTCTTGGAAATCCAATAGCAAAGGGATAGAAGAAATATGGGAACTGTGGCAGCATTATACTGAAGTGATTCAGAATGAAAATACAGCTTGTGGGTGCTGCAAGTGTACCCTGACTCTGTTACATTCTGCAGTCACACAGAGGATTTTAGTGAAATTGTAGAGGCCTTTTTTGCTATCGAGTTTGGAAATTGCATCATTGCATAATAGTATTCAAATTCACGTGAAACTCCTAAACTACTTAGTTACAATTTATCATAAACTCCACTAAAACAGCAAGCATACGAATATCATACTATTATGCCATAATAATTCCCAAGTCTATGTTAGTCATCATAAGTAGCCACTTTCATTCAGTTTATGGTGTCAGCTGTGGCTCAGTGGGTTGTACTCTCATCTTTGCGTCTGCGGTCTTGGGTTCAAGTCCTACTCCAGAACTTTGAGCATATAATCCAGGCTGACCCACTCATGCAGTATTGAGGGAATACTGCACAGTTGGAGGTCCTGTCTTTCTGATATGATGTTAAACTGAGGCCTGTCTGCCCTCTTAGGTGGATGTTAAAGACCTCGTGGCTCTGTTTTGAAGAATAGTTCTCCCTGGCCGATATTTATTCTTCAACTAACATCACTAATAAACAGATGATCTTGTAATTATCGCATCGCTGTTTGTGGGAGCTTACTGTGTGCAAATTGTCTGCCGCATTTCCTACATTGCAACAGTGACTACACTTCAAAGCTACTAAATCAGCTGTAAAGTGCTTTGGGACAGCCTGAGTTTATAGGAGGTGCTGCAGAAATGCGAGTCTTATTTCCTTTTACAAATTAGCACTCTGACTCCATCTAGCGGCTGATGTGTGAAGTGGATTCCTGGATTATGATGATTTGTTTGATGTTCACAAAAAGTTCACTTCAAAAACGATACACGACGCAGCATGTTTCACATGTGGAACGTAGTGACACTGATTTATTCTCCACGTACAGGATATTTAAGATGATAATTGTTAATCTGTTAATTGTGTAACAATTTTTTGATTATATGCAGGTGGAGAGCGTTAATTGGGGTCTTACTTGAGCGGCAGCCATAAAGGCGGGGCTAAAGTGTGGCGAGTCGAAGAGACTTAGCAGTTGGCAGGAAAAAAGACAGAAGCGCAAGGGGAGAGCCAACTGTGTAACAGCCCTGACAAACAAATTTCTCTGCAGCACCTGTGGAAGAGCCTGTCACTCTAGAATTGGCCTTTATAGCCACTCCAGGTGCTGCTCCACACACCACTGACCACCTCCAGGCACTTACCCATTGTCTCTCGAGACAAGGAGGCCAAAGAAAGAAAGAAGAAGAACTTGAGCTCTTATAAGCAGACACTTACTGAGACTGATGGAGGATTTTGAATGAGGAGCGACATATTTGTAATCCTTTTACTCTGTACAATAAATGTGAAACTGAGTAAAGATCGGCTCCAGCACATCCTTCCATAGCAAGCTTTCTGGCTGTAACAATAATATCACTTGTATATGCCCTCTGCATTGTATTAGCCACTGTACCTGCTTCATGTATACAGTATACAATCACTGATCTCGTACTGTTAGTTCTACAAATGATATTGTAAGGTGCATTTCCCAAACAGCAACTGAAAATACAGTTCACAATTAATTCGCTGAGAATGAAATGTTTTGGGATGATCTGAGAATTTTTTCAAAAATTTTTGTTCTCAGGATGTGAGCGTCACTGGCAAGGCCAGCATTTATTGCCCATCCCTAATTGCTGTTGAGCAGGTGATGGTGAGCCTCCTTCTTAAACTGCTGCAGTCCATGTAGGTGCTCCCACAGTGCTGTTAGGGAGGGAGTTCCAGGATTTTGACCCAGCAACAGCGAAGGAACGGCGATATTTCACCAAGTCAGGATGGTGTTTGTCTTGGAGGGGAATTTACAGGTGGTGGTGTTCTCATGTGCCTGCTGCCTTGTTCTACAATATGAAAGGCACAATTCAGCATAGCGGCGCCTCATCAGACCCCTTTCCTATCCTGAGTGGCGTGAAACAGGGCTGTGTTCTCGCACCTACACTGTTTGGGATTTTCTTCTCCCTGCTGCTCTCACATGCGTTCAAGTCTTCAGAAGAAGGAATTTTCCTCCACGCAAGATCAGGTGGCAGGTTGTTCAACCTTGCCCATCTAAGAGCGAAGACCAAAGTACGGAAAGTCCTCATCAGGGAACTTCTCTTTGCTGACGATGCTGCATTAACATCTCACACTGAAGAGTGTCTGCAGAATCTCATCGACAGGTTTGCGGCTGCCTGCAACGAATTTGGTCTAACCATCAGCCTCAAGAAAATGAACATCATGGGACAGGGTGTCAGTAATGCTCCATCCATCAATATTGGCAACCACGCTCTGGAAGTGGTTCAAGAGTTCACCTACCTAGGCTCAACTATCACCAGTAACCTGTCTCTCTATGCAGAAATCAACAAGTGCATGGGAAAGGCTTCCACTGCTATGTCCAGACTGGCCAAGAGAGTGTGGGAAAATGGCGCACTGACACGGAACACAAAAGTCCGAGTGTATCAAGCCTGTGTCCTCAGTACCTTGCTCTACGGCAGCGAGGCCTGGACAACGTATGTCAGCCAAGAGCGACGTCTCAATTCATTCCATCTTCACTGCCTCCGGAGAATCCTTGGCATCAGGTGGCAGGACTGTATCTCCAACACAGAAGTCCTCGAGGCGGCCAACATCCCCAGCTTATACATCCTACTGAGTCAGCAGCGCTTCAGATGGCTTGGCCATGTGAGCCGCATGGAAGATGGCAGGATCCCCAAGGACACATTGTATAGTGAGCTCGCCACTGGTATCAGACCCACCGGCCGTCCATGTCTCTGCTTTAAAGACGTCTGCAAACGCAATGAAGTCCTGTGACATTGATCACAAGTCGTGGGAGTCAGTTGCCAGCGATCGCCAGAGCTGGCGGGCAACCATAAAGGCGGGGCTAAAGTGTGGCGAGTCGAAGAGACTTAGCAGTTGGCAGGAAAAAAGACAGAGCGCAAGGGGAGAGTCAACTGCGAAACAGCCCTGACAGCCAATTTTATCTGCAGCACCTGTGGAAGAGTCTGTCACTCTAGTATTGGTCTTTATAGCCACTCCAGGTGCTGCTCCACAAACCACTGACCACCTACAGGCGCTTACCCATTGTCTCCTGAGACAAGGAGGCCAAAGAAGAAGAGGTGTACTCATGTGTCTGCTGCCTTGTTCTACTAGGTGGTAGAGGTGGCAGGTTTGGAAGGTGCTGTGGAAGTAGCCTTGGCAAGTTGCTGCAGTGCATCTTGTAGATGGTACACACTGCTGCCACTGTGCGCCGATGGTGGAGGGAGTGAAAGTTTAAGGTACTGGATGGGGTGCTGAACAAACAAACTGTTTTGTCTTCGATGATGTCGAGCTTCTTGAGTGTTGTTGGAGCTACATTTATCCAGGCAAGTGGAGAGTATTCCACCATCCTTCTGATCAGGCACTATCTACTTCAAATTCATTCTTCTTTGCTGTTAGTATAATTATAAAGCTTTGGGGTTATTGGGGGCTATTTTACCTGTAATTTTATTATACACCTTATTCTTCTTGCTTATCGCATATTCTTGTTAATAAATTAACTGCCTCAGCTGACAACCTGCTGCAATTATCTAGCACTCGGTAAAATTCCTTCTGATTGCAATCTTGCCTGTGAACTGTTAATGTGCTTGCTTCCTCAAGTCTCTGTTCCCAATTCATATGAAATAACCTGCCACTCATTCTTCCCAACATTTAAAAAACCTGTATCACATCACCCTCGTTCTCTTTTCTCTAATGGAGTCAGTTCTGCATGGAGCCAAAATGTTTCAGTCGGTGTATCTATACCACATGGACGGCAGTGGTTCAAAAAGGCGGCTCACACCTTCTCAAGGAAAACAATGGATGGGTAATTAATGCTAGCTTTACCAGCAACGCCCACTTCCCATGAACGAAGAAAAGAACCTTGCTGCTTTTGTCCCCTTGGCTTGTGCTGACATTTTGAAAGCGTTATTCTATTAGTGCCACTCCCCTGTTCTTACCCCATCGTCCTGTAAATTTTTCCTTTTTCTCTTTTGAAAGTTACTATCAAATCTGCTTCCTCCACCCTTTCCGACAGCACATTCCAGATCACAACAAATGTTTCCTGATGTCGCCTCTGGTTCTTTTGTCAAATACTTGAAATTGGTGCCTGTCCTTTGGAATGCTGCCTGTTTCCCGCATTCAGCATCTATCTCTTGACCACTTAGTCATCAACAAAATCTGATTCACAGGAGTGCCCTCTGCCATGCCATGATGCACTGTGTGAGTAAGAAAGAAATCAGAAAAGATTCTGTGGATTCCAATAGAGCATTTTTCAGTTCTCACCAATTTCCACAATGTATTGCTAAGCCAGTTAGTTAAAATACTACTAATTCTTGAGCAATGATCATCTTTAAAACAACAGGATCTGTGTCTTTATCGAAACTTTCTGAAAATCCTAGTAAATTATGTCCACTGGATTAGGTGGTCCATTTCCAGATTTTTCGATGTGTTGGTGTTGTAATGCTCAAGCGTGCCTGCTGGAGATGCTGTTGGGCATACCTAACTGCAATGTCAGATTGAAACTGGCCCCACCGATAGAGAGTTAACATCATGGCCACTGTTGGGAAAGAGCACCACCAGCAGATGCCTTATGTTATTGCACTTGTGGAAACTGACAACAGGAACAGTTATCAACACTAAAACTGTGCAAATGAAGCCTGAATCTGGATTGAAGGCTCTGAAGTGACCCCTGGAGCAGAGAGTAGGGTGGTAGCCGTGACTAAGTGGTAGCACCCTAATTTACAGAAGCATTCCGTCCCTCCAGCCTCCTCCCTACAGTTCAAATTGTGACTCTCCTTCCCTCTCAGTCCATGCTGCTGTGTGCACACCTCATAGTTTTGCAGGTTGCAGCAAAAGGACTCGTTGCAATTACAGAAGGCCGTCTCAGAATCTCCCAAAGTGACTCTACAGCTACCCAGCGATGGCATTTCCAATCTCTTTTTCAGATCCTCACAGCACCATCACCATTTAGATGGGTTTATGGACATGGGTGCAAGTCAACTTGATAGTCAGGCACACAGATGATGTCATCACATTGATGCATCGTGTTCAGTGTCCGTCATGGCTCAGTTGATAGCACTCTCATCCCCAGTTTCGGAAGGTTGTGAGTTTAAGTCCCACTCCAGAGACTTGAGCCCATAATCTAGGCTGACACTCCCAGTGCAGTAGAGGGTGTAATGCATTGTCTAAGGTGTGGTCTTTCGGATGAGACGTTAAAACCAAGACCCCATTTGCTCTCTTGGGCAGACGTAAAAGATCCCACTGCAGCATTTTGAAGAAGAGCAGGGGAGTTCTCCTCAGTGGCCTGGCCAATATTTATCTCTCAATCAACAACATTGAGCTTGCTGTGCGCAAATTGGCTGCCGTTGTTTCCTACATTATGACCGTGCCTACACTTCAAGAGTACTTCATTGGCTGTAAAGCGCTTTGGCATGTCCTGTGGTCATGAAGGGCGCTATATAAATGCAAGTCTTTCTTTTCATAAACACAGATATAAAAGTTTCCATTTCAACTTTAAAAATAGGACAGATACCGCCTCTTCAAAAGAATGTTCAAACTTGTGAATACTGGAGAACTTGTAGTGATAATTTTAAAAATATGTTTAGATGACTGAATTGCACTTCTCGGAATGATGGCTGTGCTGGCTGTACATGACAAGCATTTGTGCAGCTTTGATCTGGTTTCCCAGTGGATGTGGGTTCACTGCACAAAACTGATCTTAATTTGACTCCAAATGGCCCATAATTGGCATTTACTCTCAGAGTGCCTGCAGTTCAGCTGTTGTGGGAAATGGAGAAATGTCATACTTGTGCAGTCGTGATTGCCCTTCAGATTTTGAGGTTGAGACGTATTTTTGTTGTGGTGTAGAGCGAGAGTTTTAACTCTCTATGTAACTTCACGCTATATCTGATCTGGGAGTGATTGATGGTGTCTTTGTAATTGTAAATCTACAATTTTTACTCTTCACTGATTTGAACACAAAAAACATTTGTACAAAAATATTGTTAGGTTAGGAACCTGGTTTGAATTAAAAGTAAGAAATACAGCCTCCAAACAAACTTGTTGTTGATTCTATTAATGATTACGTTTCCATATCACATAACAGGAATGCTGCAGGAGGCTTGTACAACTGTAGTCCAGACATATGGAAAAACCCAGGGGCTTGAGTAGGGATGGTGTTGCTGTCTGTTCATGCCTGTGTAGAACTGAATGTCTCCTGGATGCCTTGCCATGTCTGCTCCATTATGGGCTGGTGTCTCTGTGGTAGCCTCAGTGCCTTTGAATCACCATGTTGAAAGTTCAACCCCCACTTTGGAGGTTTTAGTACATAATCCAATGCTGTATTGTGGAAGTGTGTGAGACATTAAACTGAGGCCCCGTCTGCCCTCCGAGGTGGATGTGGAAAAGAAAAGGCCCTAATTGAAGAAGAGCAGTGGAGTCTCCCTAATATTTATCTCTCAACCAACATCTTGAAAATAAAGGTGATCTGGTCATTATCCTGTTGTCTGAGGGAATTTGCTGCGTGAAAATTGGCTGCCATGTTTCCTACATTACAATGGTGACTACATTTCAAAAAGTACTTTATTGGCCGTAAAGATCTTTAGGATGTCCTGAGTTTGTGAAAGGTGCTATATAAATGCCAGTTACTGTCTTTCAGTGTTTGGTCTCAGGGAAGTAACTCAGTAAGTAGTTACTAAGTGTGAGTAACATATTTATCATGGATGTACAGCACCATAGGGTGGAGGGACGCAGATTTCTTCACAGCCTTCGCCGAGTTTTAGATCTGAGACACTTTCAGATGAGACTTTAGGCCATGGTCCCACCAGCCCTCTCAGGTGAACATAAGAAAACCCAGTGAACTATTTCTCATTTGAAGGGTGCAAACATGGTCTGCACAAGTGTGAATATGGTTTAGTGAATGTTTTGTGCTTGCCCAGTTATTGCTGCATTTGTTTCTATGTACACTTTGTGCGTTGGCCCTTGCACGGCTGATGTGTATGGGGGGTTGGGGGTGGGGTGACCCTGTGGTGTTCTCCCTCTAACGTCACGGGCAAACTTTGCAGACTCGTAAACAAATTCAGATCTGCTGTAGGTGCCACCTGGAGTTCACCAGTGTCAGTTGCTTCTCTAAGGATGTTTTACTGTTATGGAAGTTGACTTGCACTGTTCTATATTGATTTGTACAATTGTGTAATCCAGGGGTGTAACAGTAACATGCCCTTGTGAACCGAACTGTGTCTTTTGAAGTTGCATTTCTTCAGTCTCTCCAAAAGTGGTTTGAGGGAACATTTGATGGGATGAGGCCAGATAAGAAATGTTAAACTGCTTTAGTTCATGACACAAATATACAGGCAACTAACTGTAATCAAAATTCACTTATTTCACTCAGCTTTAGTCTCACACACAGAAAGAAAATAACAAACATGCCATGCTATTCCACATTGGTACACCGCCTTACTCGTATTTTCAGAATTATCTTAACTTCTCTGTAACTGCTGGCTATAAAAAACCGAACCCTGCAATTTGGTCTTAAGCCCAAGCTCCCTTAACCCCCTGCAGCCTGCTGTTATTTCTCTAATCAGCCTCCAGTGGTAGCTTTTAGTCAAATCCACTGTTCCCCATTCAAGAGCAGAATCGACCCGCCTAACTTGGCAATGTCACCTGCTACATTCAAATGAATAGAGCTGGCAGCAGCAATGTTTGAACAATAACTTAAGTATGAAACCTCTTCTTTACCCTCTGCAGTACATTGGTTTGAACACCCAGTTTGAGCCTTAATCTGTATCTGGCAGCCCTGCTGTCCTGTGAATGTAACCCTCCCAAGAGCTAAGTTTAAGTGAATAGTTACATTTTTAACGTGGGCTGCACCAAGATCCCCGCCCCCATCCCAAGCCCCACCATGATGGCACGGTCAGAGATCCCTAAACATAGCATTTGTGCAATGGTTTTATCACATCCCGCAAAAAAAATCTAAAGCACTTTGCAGATAATGAATTACATTGTAGTACAGTGAATGTTGTTGTTCACACAAATTTGGTTGCAAAGAGAGCTGAATGAAACTAGGAAAGACTTTCCATTATCCTGTTAGGGAAGTAGTTCCATAAATGCATTGGCTCCCTTTGTATCAAGTCTTCTTCACCGTGGTTATAAACCAGGGGAGGTGGGTTTGGATTTGGCAAATGCATATTCACATTAAAAACCACAGGCACTGTCAGATCACAGAATCATACAGTGCAGAAGAGGCCCTTCGGCCCATCGAGTCTGCACCGATGCATTAAAGACACCTGACCTGTCTACCTAATCCCATTTGCACTTGGCCCATAGCCTTGAATGTTATGATGTGCCAAGTGCTCATCCAGGTACTTTTTAAAGGATGTGAGGCAACCCGCCTCTACCACCCAAGCAGTGCATTCCAGACCGTCACCACCCTCTGGGTAAAAAAGTTCTTCCTCAAACCCCCCCTTAAACCTCCTGCCCCTCACCTTAAACTTGTGTCCCCTCGTAACTGACCCTTCAACTAAGGGGAACAGCTGCTCCCTATCCACCCTATCCATGCCCCTCATAATCTTGTACACCTCGATCAGGTCACCCCTCAGTCTTTGCTCCAGCGAAAACAAGCCAAGCCTATCCAACCTCTCTTCATAGCTTAAATGTTCCATCCCAGGCAACATCCTGGTGAATCGCCTCTGCACCCCCTCCAGTGCAATCACATCCTTCCTATAATGTGGCGACCAGAATGGCACACAGTACTCCAGCTGTGGCCTTACCAAAGTTCTATACAACTCCAATATGACCTCCCTGCTTTTGTAATCTATGCCTCGATTGATAAAGGCAAGTGTCCCATATGCCTTTTTCACCACCCTATTAACCTGCCCTTCTGCCTTCAGAGATCTATGGACAAACCCGCCAAGGTCATACTACTCCACCCAAAGTGTATCACCTCACATTTTTCAGAGTTAAATTCCATCTGCTACTTTTCTGTCCATTTGACCATCCTGTCTATATCTTCCTGTAACCCAAGACACTCAACCTCACTGTTAACCACTTGGCCAATCTTTGTGTCATCCGCGAACTTACTGATCCTACCCCCCACATAGTCATCTATGTCGTTTATATAAATGACAAACAATAGGGGATTCAGATAAACGTAGTAAAGTATTGAAGACTTGAAAGTGTGTGGAATAGACAGAAACAAGTCTTTGCAAATTACTGCACGATCATTAGGAAAATGCCTGTGCCTTGTTTGTTAGCTTGAGTTAAGTTGGACTGTTTTTACTAATGAGTTAATTAGCAGCAAGCTGTTCAGCTGGTTGGGTAGGATGAACTGTTCCTTAATTTAGATCTTAGTGAGAGAGAGGGAATGCAGCACTGTTTGTCCCAGAGGAACTATGTAGATATTTTAGAACCATTATACAATGGCTACTTGGGAACAATGAGGATAAACAATAGGCAGAGGCAGCTATGGAGCATTTAGAATAATGCATTTGAAATGAAGTCACAACCCTGATGTTTCTCAATTCATGAATACTTGAAAGAATGTGGTCTGCCTTGAGCTCTGTCTTTTTCTTGCTCTCTCCCTTTCTCTCTCTCTCTCTTTCTCTCTCGTTCACTTTCCCTCACTCTCCTTTTTTCTCCTTCCCTCCCCCCTCTCTCTCCTCTCACATTCAGAAGGCAGCAGGGTGTTGTCCTGACAGAATGAGCTGAAACCCAGGTTAACTCCCTGGAAGTGGCCTGGTGACTAATGCCCACAGTGTCAAGAATATGTTATTGTAACCTGCGGAGGATCTTCTGTTGATGAACTGGTTTCTGTGATTGAGTCTTTTATCCTGGCTGACCCAGGAATGTGTTATTAATGTAACCTGGAGCAGATATGCACCATAATGTAATGTGTGGATTTGGCTTGCTTTTCTTTAAAATAAAACAAGTCTTTGTTTCTCATGGCATGTTACTCTCTTCTGACTTTCATCCTTTACTGTTGATGCATCTTTCATGTCACATACCAATTGGCTGGGTAGCTTACTCCCAGGTCACTGCCAATCCCACTCAACCTCTTCCCTTAGAGGGAACTCTCCATCTATTTTTCCCTCTCCTCTTGTTAATTGGTGGCTGCCACTGCCCAACAGTTGAGATCTGAAACTTGCCGAATACTGTGATCAAACCTTCGTCCCTCCACCCTGTGTATTGCTGATAAATATGTTACGAATTAGAATTGCGATCATTTCCCTGTGACCAAATGTTGAATGTGCCTGCATTTCCATAGCACCTTTCACAACCTAAGGATGTCCCCAATTGCTTTACAATTAATGAAGTACTTTTTGAAGTGCAGTCACTGTTGTAATGTAGGAAATGTGACTGCCAATTTTTGCACAGAAAGATCCCACAAACAGCACTGTGATAATGATCAGATAATTTGCTTTGGTGATGTTGGTTGAGCAATAGATATTTACAGGACAATGGGGATATCTCCCCTGCCGTTCTTCAAAATAGGTGTCATGGGATCTTTTACATCCACCTGACAGGTCAGACGCAGCCTCGATTTAACATCTCGTCCGAAAGACAGCACCTTCAGCGGTGCAGCACTCCCTCAGTACTACATAGGAGTGTCAGCCTAGATTATGCAGTCAAGTCGCTGAAGTGGGACTTGAACCCATGCTGTTCTGACTCAGAGGCGAGAGTTACCCACTGAGCCATAGCTGACGAAGGAGTCAGATGACTGATGTCGGAGATCATGATGTGGCCTTGCCATGGCCACCTTGGAAGCTACTCCCATGTGTGGAGGAAGCCCAGACCCAAACCTTCTGGGATCAGGTGGCCATTGACTTTTTGTGACCTCCAAAGCGATGGAGCAGACTGCAGCACTTCTCAGCCAAACCAAAGAGGTTCTGGGAGAGCCCAAAGACACTGCAAGAGCCTGGAAAGGATATGAGGTCTGCAGTGAGCCCAGCAGCGTTAGAAGGTAGCGAGTGCTTCGAGAACTCATTTGTCTTGTTGCTGAAAGATTCCATATCTGCCTGATAATGCTAGTTGTTGATCAGTTCAACTAGATTTTGCAAATGTCCATGGACGGAGGAAATTAAATCTGTGCAAATACGGTAAAACGTTTTCATTTTGCTTTATATTGTGATCTCAGTGCATCAAACTATACTGTTGTACTTGGCAGTAATGCTTTACATATATTATTAAATATTCTGAAGACCACTTTCATCTGTTTCTGCCACATTTTGGTTTTGGATGCACTGAAATCTATGTAGGTTGGAGAACGCGATGTCTGTCGGTAGGAAAACATCGGAGTGATAGAGTCTGCAGATGACAGTGGCATGTATCATAATTCAGTGACAAATGTGCTAATTTTGGGGCAGAGTCAGGTGATATTATGGAGGTTGAAGTGTAAGGACTCTGTGATGGAGAGCATATGTAGTCGGCCACCCAACTCAGGGTAGAAAAGGGTGCTGAGGCTGTGAACAGTCCAGTTCAGCCTCAGACAGTGACCGGAGAGGGCGATACAGTCAGTGGCATTAGAGGATGCTTTATTAATAGTTCTATGACTTATGCATTCTACATAACCAGAATGGTTCTCAAAACATTAAGGTCAAGCACTTATAGATTTATTCAGAATATATAACTTACAATCACACCTGATGACTGGGGATTCAATAATGTTACAGCTCTGAGCTCAGTTTTCAGGTTGACCAACCTGTCAAATTCAAATTCCCATTACAATTTGTTAAATTTATACTTTTCCTTGACTATAAGTTATTAATCTAAATACGCTTAACAAACATGTTGAGCGAGCCCTGACCACAACTTCTTCAAATGTTCTATTTTGCATCTCTAAACCACAATAACACATGAACAATGGGTAAATTATGTTATTGATTGACATGAGTAAGCATGGCTCCATTTTTGAAATATCTTGCTTTACAACATTCTCAGACTTCTTTATTTCTCCTTCCTGAGGTCGAGTACCTGGCTTTTCTGTCTTCTCTCTCAAGGTATATGAGACAAGTGTAGGGCCCATTCTCTGTCCAGTGCCTTGGTCTTTCTTCCAAATGTTTAACTGGAGTCTCATGAGAAAATAAAAAGCACTTTTTGGTTACAATAAACTTTGGTCCTGTCACTCAGTCATTTAGCGTTTTCTCTATTTGTCAAATCAGTTCACGTGTGTATGAGTTATTACTTAAGAATTTAGCAAGAGGGCCTATATATGTTTAGTCATTGATCTTTGACCCAGCATCTCTTGCAAGCTGGTGATATGTTAGGTACTGAAGGAAAGCTTTCATGTCCCTCCTTTTTATATTTTGCTGAGGGCCTTTATTCCTCAGGCCCCCTTTATATACATTTTATAAAATGTCATGTCCCTCCTGAGGTACAAAAATAACAACTTATGTTACATGGCAGCATCTGTGGCCAAAGCTTCTCTTCTTAAAGGGACTGCTTTTTTAATTGTTACATGCAATGTATATCATCAATATATGCGAGTCTGCCTTTAAGGAATTCGTACTTGCCCAATACAGGAATGGAAAACTGGATTAAAGTTTGAGGATATGAGGAAGAGGTGGTCATCTGCATCTGGTTACTGGTCACAAAACCACAACTTTTGTTCTGGATACAATATCAGTGGGATGGATAGTCATCCCAAGGTTGAATGGAGCCTCTGATGCTTGCTTCCAAGCCTGCTGTTTATAACAAGGTACAGGTAACACATGTTGAATGAGGGTGAAAGGTGAGGAGCCTAATTGTAGCACAAAAGATTATAAGCAGTGATGGTGGTTTGGGACAATGGCCAATCATTTTAACAGGATGGGCAACTGCAGGTCAGATCCTTCAGTAAACTAATTTCTCACTTCCAATCCTGAAATTAATTAGTGATTTGGTTATTTTTTTTTAAGGATATTTAAATGAATCTGTAGAGTTAACGTTAAGGTTTTTCTTTAGGTTTGGAGCAGTTTGAAGTGTGAAGTTCGCCATGAGGTCAGGCACTTTAGTGGATTAAACAGCTCAACAAGGTCAGAGGAAGTTGCACAGTGTCTGGGCAACTTGGAAATAGATGCAGTGGTTTTTGTCGAGGTTCATCCCAAGCAGCTCTGTAACACAGGAGTCTGTGCTCTACAGGCTATTCCCAGGGACGCACACCGAGACAAACATCAACTGCTGCTGGAGGACTATCAATTCGATGAAAGACGCCGTTTGGTCTGCTCGAAACTTGCTGGTCTCCCAGCGCAAAGAGTTGTCCACGACCGAATGTTGCAGACTGGCACATTCCAAGGTCCAGGACTACGTGCTGAGGGACGCACTAAAGCTTGGGGCAGCTGCAGCAAAGACTCAATGGGGAAAGACCACTGTGTAAGGTCCCGCCACCAAGCTGAACTGAGGGGCTGGATCCATGGGAAATGCCTCGAACTGTATCGGAAAAATTTTCATTTGCTGTAAAATCTAAAAATGTTAATGGCATGACAAATGAAATGGAAGGGTTGTGAGGCAACTCATGATTGTATTGAAGGAAACTGATCACCTTTGCACTGTTTGTATTTTTTGACTTGGTGCTGTTTGAAACTGTTTGGTAATGTATTTTTACAGATTTTTATGAATAAAGTATATTTTGGAAATTAAAAAAAACTTGCTACAGTTCAGAGGTGCTCACCTTGGCTTGCAGATTATTTCTAGTTCTCAGCCTGAATGATCACATTCAGTATATAAACTGTGGTCCGTGCCAGTTGGACAGCTTGTCTTCTTGGTAGCTTCTTTGAAATGAAAGACTTACACAGCCTCAGGATGTTCCAAAGCATTTTGCAGCCAATGAAGGATTTTTGAAGTGTAGTCACTGTTGTAATGTAGGAAACACAGCAGCCAATTTGTGCACAGTAAGCTCCCACAAACAACAATGATATAATAACCAGATAGTCTGTTTTTTCAGCTGGTGGTTGAGGGATAAATATTGGCCAGGACACCAGGGAGAACTCCCACACTCTTCTTCCAAGTAGTCTCACAGGACCTGAGAAGGCAGACAGGGCCTTGGTTCACTCTGTCAGTACTGCACTGGGAGTCTCAGCCTGGATTATGTACTTAACTTGCTGGAGCGGGACTTGAACCCACAGCCTTCTGACTCAGAGGTGAGAGTGCTACCCACTTGGCAACAACTGACACTCTTACACTATAAGCCTGCTAAGAGAGAAGGTAATGAGTTATTTACCAGGAATGCAATGGAGTTTTTACTCCGAACTTTATGTTTGGATTTTATTATCATCATCAAATTGTGGAAAGTGGCCAAAAACATAATTATATAAAGATGTTGGGTTTACAACTACCACTCTTGTGTTGTGGAATCCTGTTGAGGTCAGCGTTTGAAGTGATGAAATGCAGACTCTATTGGTAAGATTACAGTTAAGCATTTTATTTGCATCACCTTTGCTCTTATATTTTCACTGCTTCCTCCTGTCATCCTGTTGGAACATGGGAACAGGAAAAGGCCATTCAGCCCTTTGAGCCTGTTTCACCATTCTATTAGATCATGACTGATCTGTACCTCAATTCCCTTTACTTGTCTTTGATCCATATCCTTTGATGCCATTACCTTGTAAAAATCTGTCAATCTCAGTTTTGAAAACTTTCCATTGGCCCAGCATCCACAGTCTTTTAGGGGAGATAATTTCAGATTTCCAATACCCCTTTATGGTGAAAAAATGCTTCCTGATTTCACTCACGAATGGCCTAGGTGTAATTTTAAGATGGTGTCCTCTTGTTCTAGATTCCCCCAGCAGAGGAAATAGCTTCTCTTTAAATCCTATCATTTAAACACCTAAGTTGGATCACCCTCAGCATTATGAACTCAGAATACAAGTCAGATTTATGCAAACTGTCCTCATAATGCATTCTTCAAACCCTGGTATCATTCTAGTGAATCTGTGCTGCAGCCATTTCAAGGCCAAGATATTTTTCTTGGAGGTATGTTGCCTAAAACTGAATGCAGTACTCTATTTGGACTCTGACTGAGACTGAGAAACTGAAGCATAACTTCCTACCCTTTGTTTCCAATCCCCTTGAGATAGATACCGACCTTCCATTGGCTCTTTTACGAACATACGAGTTAGGAGCAGAAGTAGGCCATTCAGCCCCTTGAGCCTGTTCCGCCATTCAATAAGATCATGGCTGATCTGTTTGTGTTTCAAATTCCACACTCCCATCCACCCCCGATAACCTTAGATTCTTGTTAGGCAACAGAATCAATCTACCCCCGCCTTAATAATATTCAATGACCCCGCCTCCACCACCTTCTGAGGCAGAGAGTTCCAAAGTCGCGCAACCCTCTGAGAGAAAAAGTTTCTCCTCATCTCTGTCCTAAAAGGGCAACTCCTAATTTTAAAACAGTGACCCCTAGTTCTGGACACACCCACAAGAGGAAACATCCTTTCCACACCCACCTTGTCAAGACCATTCAGGATCTTATAAACTTCAATCAAGTCTCCCCTCACTCTTCTAAACTCCAGTGAAAACAAGCCCAGTCTGTCCAACCTTTGCTCAAAAGACAACCCGTTCATACCAGGTATCAATCTAGTAAACCTCCTCTGAACCGCCTCCAACGCATTTACATCCTTCCTTAAATAAGGACACCAAAACTGGTAGGCTCCCACTTCTACTTTGTTCTTTCAATGAAACTTTAATATGACCATTGCAGTGCCATTGCCCAAAACAGCATCAGGAGCTTAGGTGCGTTGGCCAGAACAGGTAGGCATGTGGTTCCTCTCTCTGAAGAGGACTTTATGGGACTTCCAGAAAAGGGAAAATCCCCTCCCCCCCACCCCACCAAAAGGACGCTAACTTCACACTAACACTGCACTAGGTTGAAAAGAATAACTACACCACCTTCCTCCCTTTTTCCTTGCAATGAGAACTCCTGCAAATGGAAGCTGCTTTCTTCCACTGCACTTCTGGGTCTCCTGTTAAACGGCTAAACTCTTCTTGCACTAATGACCTCTGAGACGTCAAGAGATGCTATTTACAGCTGAGCGTGTGTGGCCCACATGTTGTTTACCTCGAGGCTACCGAGTATGCTGATCCACAAGCTTTGCACCTGCTTGTGCTGACCGAAAACTTTGACAGCAGTGAGCTTTCTCATACAATTCTCCAAATTTAAAAGGAATCCAAAAGGATTCAGAGAATAGGTATTCCTAGAATGGAAAGTAATTAAAAGAATATGTAATCTTCATGTTAACATTACACTGATTTACTCACCACTTACCATCTTAGGTTAGTTACACTCTATGAGGGAATCCAAGACTAGTAGTCATAAATATAAAATAGCCACTAATAAATCCAATAAGGAATTCAGGGGACAAACCTCTTTACCCAGAGAATGGTGAGAATGTAGAACTCGCTACCACACAGAGTGGTTGAGGCGAATCGTAACAATGCATTTAGGGGAAGCTAGATAAACATAAGAGGGAGAAAGGAACAGAAGGATATGCTGATAGGGTGAGAGGAGGCTCATGTGGAGTATAAACATTGGCGTGACCAGTTGGGCCAAATGGCCTCTATCTGTACTGTAATTTCTATGTAATTTCATGTACTTATTTTTTTAAAAATTTTGTTGCTCAAACAGCATTTTTCAAATGGGAGAGTCCATTAGAACAAGAAGGGACCATATAGAATGATCAGAATCTGAGTGGAATTGCTGAAGACCTTAGAGTAGGGAAAGGGTTAATCGGAGAATTGGTAAACTGAATAACAGTGGCAAGAGAATGAGGCAGGCAAGACAACCTGAGGATGCTGCTTTTTATACTTTCAATTCAAGATAGTTAGATTAACATGCTCATGTAGGATGTCAAATGGATACCATTGTGTACTGTCAATTCAAACAGATTCATTGTGCCAAGGTGTCCAACCATTTGGGCCACTGGAACTGATCTTTGTGACCCAATTGATAAGTGGGACAATGCTGATCAAATTGAGTTGGGAAGATTCATGATTAAGCACTCCATCCAATTCCCAGTTTATTTTGTAATTCTTGCAGTCCTTCCATCATGCCAGTGACCTCCATCACTTTCACCCCTTTGTCCGTTCCTTCACTCTGTGTGTCCTTTCCTTTGCCTTGACAGATTTCCCTTACTGTTATCTCTCTCCTCTCTCTGGCTATGTTTGCCTCGCCTCCTTCACTTATGCCTACCTGTCTTTGTCCTTCGCTTCTGCCTCCTTTTTCTTTTAGCTGTGTCGACTACCTGTCATGCAGGTGCGTGGGTGTGTTAGAGGCAGCATTGCCGGCATTTGGGCAACAACTTAAATGCAGCACCACAAGGGCATCAGTGTCAGGTGGAGTTGTTCAACCCATGGCCCGTGGGCTGAAGCTGGCCCAGTTCCTAATTTTATCCAATTTATTTATTTCATTAATCATGCTCATCTCACTAATCCGAGGCCCAACAGGGACATGTGTTGAAAGATGAATTGGGAAGTAGAATTTAGAGACCGAGTTTGGACGCTTACTTAACCCTGCCCCACCCCCCCCCCTGCCACCCCCAGCACACACACAGTACGCTCAAGGGAAATCATGTGTACCTACATTTGCTTTATGAAGACAAATGCTTGTTAATTTGTACAACTGGAAAGTGAACTTCTTGTCCGCTGTGGCTCAGTTGATAGCACTCTCGACTCTGAGTCAGAAGATTGTGGATTCATTGTTCCACTCCTGAGACTTCAGCACAAAATCCAGTCTGACACTCCCAGTACAGTACAGAGGGAGTGCTACACAGTTGGTAGTGCCATTGTTCATGAGACATTAAACGGAGGTCCTCATTTCACTGCTCTATTTCCAAGAAGTGTGGGAGAATCATCCCAGTGTCCTGGCCAATTCTTATCCCTCAGTTGACATCACAAAAACAGATTATCTGGTCATTATCACACTGCTGTTTCTGGGAGCTTGCTGTGAGCAAATTGGCTGCCATGTTTACATTACAACAGTGACTGCACTTCAAAAGTAGTTCATTGGCTGTAAAGCGCTTTGGGATGTCCTGAGGCTATATAAATACTTGTCTTTCTTTTTGAAGTAATCAGAAGGAGCAACGGCCTCAACCATCACTCGCTTCAGGCTGGAAAGGTGCTACTTGTGGAATTACGATGACAAATTAAGGTGGATTCTCCAAACTAGGAAGCCTGCTGAAGGTTTCACTTCTGCCGTGCGCCCTTCATTTGATTTTCCAAGTGACCAGAAGGGATAATGAGTTACAAAGTCACAAAGAGCAAATCCTTCTAATCAGCTCTGTCAAGTCCGAGGAACTTGCCCTGCATTAATTGGGAACACAGAAAGCTTTTTCTTTCTGTGAATGAACTGCTGCCAGGAGAGAAGTCCTCGGAAACTTCCTGTTACCAAAAATAAAAAAAATTCTTTGCTCCCAGGTCGGTAGGAAGCCCCTAGTGATCATAAAAGGACTTTCAACATGGTTCTGCAGCCTGGTAGCTTTTGTTGTAAGCACTGTGAGACGGGGTGAGTTCATCATCTATAATTACAGCAGTTACACAGCAAGGGATTTACCAGCTGCAGTGTTATAGCAGTCTGTGGAATCTGATCTTCATAATCAACATTTAACAGGAGTAATAACAATTTGACTTTCTTGCTCAAAGCAATCAGTGATCCTAACAGGATCGGGAATCATGAGCTTCCCTATCATCATATGTAATATTACTGCAACATGTTTCTTTCCACTTGGTAAAGATATCGCAGTTACAGCCATTGCCCTATAGCACCACAAAGGACAGTTACGTGCGATGTGGAACAAAGCTTCTCCAGCTCATTAGTTGAGGCAGTTCTCTGCTTTCATCAAATGCTAACACCCTGAAGCTCGAGGTCAGAAGTCACCAATAAACAGGCAACCATAGTCACAATGTGAGTGGGATGATTGACGGTCAAACAGTTCCTCTCCACCCACATCTGATGCTCATCTCACAGTCAACATGGCAGCTGCTGAAATGCAGTAATCGGAGAAAGAAAGAAATTGCATTTATATAGCATCTTTCACACCCTCTGAAAGTGCCCAAAGCGCTTTATAGCCAATAAATTACATTTGAAGTTTAATGTGGGAAACACGGCAGCCAATTTGAGCACGGCAAGCTCCCATAAACAGCAATGTGGTAATAAACAGGTAATTTGTTGCAGTAATGTTGGTCAAGGGAGAAATGTTGTGCAGGACACTGGGAAGGATTCCCCTATTCTTCATTGAAATACTGCTATGGGATCTTTTTACATGCAAGTGAGAGAGAAGAAGGGGCCTTGGTTTAATGTCTCATCTAAAAGATGGAATGAAAGGAGGAAATCCCTCATGCATAGCCGTCTGCATTATCAGCTCTTTCTGTATCCCAGAGTGTCATTGTATGTGCATGAAAATATAATCCAAAACAGATGATGATTTTTGTGAGGTGTAAGCCATGGTTTAGTGATTAGCACTCCTCTCACTGAGTCAGAAGATTATGGGTTCAAGTCCCACTTCAGGGGTTTGAGCACAAAATCTAGTCTGATAATCCATTGAAGTACTGAGGGAATGCTGTAGTGCTGTCTTTTGGATGAGACATTACACCCCTTAGGTCCACTCACTGGCACTGTTCAAAGAAGAGCTGATCAGTGTTCCCCGGCGTTCCAGTCAATATTTACTTGGCGACTATAAGAATTCTTACTTGCTATTTGTGGGATCTTGCTGTGCGTAAATTGGCTGCTGTGTTTTCTGCAGAACAACAGTGACTGCATTTCAAAAGTACTTAATTGACTGTATAAATGCAAGGCTTTCTTTCTTTAGTTCTAGATTGTTCTGTGAGGATAAAATTCTCTTTTCCGTTGAGTGATCTATAAATTGCAGCATGGTACCAAAAAAATATATATTTTTTTATTTAATAGTTGCCAGATTTTCTGTTGCTAGGTGATGAAGGGCTATTATTTGTCAAGACGCTGTGGAGATAAATGATGAAACAGTTGTGTGCAGCAAGGCTTACTGCGATAGAAATCAACAAGAAGGCAGAGGCTACACTAATCCTGCTCACTGCTGCTCAGTGCAGTTTTCCTGGCCCCTCTTTTGTGTTCCACTACCCTCTCCATGTGTTCCCCACCCTGTCTGTATGTTCCACTGTGCTCTCTGTGTGTTCCCTGCACCCCCTCTGTGTGTTCCCCACCCACCCCCCCACCATATGTTCCCCGTCCCCTCCATATGTTCCCATATCCTGTCTCTGTGTTCCCCTGCCCCTCTTTGTGTTCCCTCACTCATTCAGTGTGCTGCTCCGCACCTTCAGTTTATTCCACTGGGAACACCCTTTGTGTGTTCCACCGGGCACCCTCTATGTTCCACCACCCCCTTTGTGTGTTCCCCTTCCCTTTTTCTGTTCCACCATTGCCTCTTCATGATGAGCCGGTTCCGTAGCCTCACACTCTAGAGTGACTCAAGTGAGATAATTTCCTGTAGTTCACTTGAGGATCATCTACTGTACTTATAATCATAGAATCTTGCAGCACTGAAGGAAACCATTTGTCTATTGTGCCTTTGCTGGCCCTTTGAAAGAGCTATCCAATAAATCCCACTCCCCTTTCCACCTCTTTTCACCTAGCCCTGCAAATTTTTCCTTTTCAATTATATATACAATTCCCTTTTGGAAGTTATTATTGAGTCTGCTTCCACCACCCTTTGAGGCAGTGCATTTCAGATCATAACTACTTACAAATATGTATTTTCCTTCTATTTCCCTGCCTCCCCCAACTGTGTGTCACATCCTGTTCCGAGGGTAACATCTATCAGGCCTTTGAAAGCACAAGAAAAATACAGATCAAGGAAGTTGTTCAGCCCAGTTTAGCTCAACCAACCAGAAGGAAAAAACTTACATTCTGCCTATCACTTCATCTAACTGGACCTTGAATGAATCTAAGGTTCCCGCTTCCTCTATCCCACCAACGACTATTCTAAGTTTGATCATTCTTTGCTGGAAGAAATTCTTTTTGACATCTATCCTAAGTTGATCTTTTACCAGTTTTAGCCAATGTGTCTTTGCTCTAATGTTTGAGCATAGCTTGAAGTAATGATCCAGATTTCCTTTTTTTGCACATTGTGAATCCTCTCTGCATCGCCTCCACACCTTGGAAGTTCCCATTTATATTTTGGTGATTGAAACTGAACTCTCCACTCAAGGTGCAGTCTGACCAGAATGTTGTATGGTTTGAGCATGATGGCCTCTGACTGATCTAGCAAGAAATGCCAAAACATCTATGACCTCCAGATCCTTCTCAACCTCATCTAAACCATCCAAAATAACATAGGACATTAATTTCTCCTCCTAATGTGCAGTATTTTGTACTTGTTTGTGTTGACGTTCTCCTGCCATTGTTCTGTCCATTTACAGATTTTAACTGACTCTTTTCATAGATCATTGGCTGCTTCCTCCAACTTAATGTCCCCTAGTTTAGTGTGAATTTAAGAAGTTTTCTTTGGGTTCTGAAGAACAGTCAATAATTTAACTTAGAAATGGTAGAGGCCCCAACACCAGCCCTGCCCCTCTACTCAGTCAGGTTTTTCTTTCTATTCCTATTGCTTTCAATTTCAGTAGAAGCCCTTCATGGGGAACTTTGTCAAAAGCTTTCTAGAAATTTAAATACACCACACTATTTGTTTTCCGTCAATCATTTGGGATGTCACTTCCTCAAAAGGTCATGGAGGTTGGCCACACACAGTCGTTTCTGAATTAAAATAGTGAACACCATGCAGCTAATTGACATGAGTTCCTTTTGATCAGTTTCCAATCAGTGAATTCTGATGAAGAGTACAGTTTGGAAATATTGTTTCCTGCTGGTTCTCCTTACATGTGCTGACTGAAAGACTGTACAGTTCCATAAACTTGCAGTTTTGATCAATTTCCATTATTTTACCAGTCCCAATGTTCTGATTGTTCCCTGCTTCTCTGTGGGCTTCACCCACTTGATGGTGTATTCAAAATTGAAAATTCACCATAAAGGAACTGTGACAGCCCCAACGTTGGTTCCTGGTACCCCATAATCTATGCAAGGTCATTCTACCTTAAACTTCTATCTCTGAAGTTGGGCTGCCTCCTTTGTAACTCTAAATAACCCTGGTGAAAATCTCCTGCTAATGTCCTTGTTCTGGAGTTGGACTAAGTATATATTTCAATGCCAGCATCTGTTTGCACAAAATTTATAGAGTACAGAAGGAGAATTAATGGTGTTATTCAGAAACACAAGTCTTGAAGGAGTGAAAGAAAATGCCTGAGATGATCAGAAACAGATTCTGCATACTCCACAAATTGAATTGCCTAGCCGGATTTGTTACTCGTTTCCTCTCCAAGGCTAAGGTAACTGTCTCAGTTGTCACTGGTGTGTCTCTCGACGTGGAAGTCCTGTGAAAATATAGACCCTGAAGTTGCTTCCTCTGACTGGGATATCATCTAAATATAAAGAGACTCCCTAATTGTCCCAGTGTATCTGAATGATGCCGGATGTTCAGATTTGTAATGTGTATCAGTTTTCTGATCCCAAGAATATCTCTTCAGTGGACTAATGGTCATTGCTGTGCTCATTGGTCCATTTCACAGACACAGGCCAGCAGTCTGAGGAACACAAATAGAAAACAGATTTCAGTGAAACAGGGGATAAACCCATTCGCCTTTATAGGTTTTGCACAATTTTGTTCAGGACTAATAAACATTTAAGGTAGCAGAGACTGATACACTGCAGAATGTAGTATTTTCGCACCACTTCTCATAAGAAAGATCAGAGGATGACACACTGTATAATCCAGCCCCCTATTGTTGAGACTCGTATAGCTCCCCACCTCACATCTCCCTGCCTTCCCTCCCTGCGATTCAGCATCCTCAATGGAGGGAGTAACCACATGAACCCATTGAAAAAAGAGTGACTACTCCGAGAGATGAGGCTGCACCATTGCCTACTTAACCTTTCAGAGTAAGGACCCTTTCATTTCACTTGCTCAAGTTGAATGAGTTTGAATCAGGGTGTTTACAAACAGCAAAAGATGATTGTGAAATCTGTTGACCTGGCTGCAATCATTTTCACTCCCTGAAATTGGAGGCAAATACAAGCTCTGTAGCTAGGGTTTCAACAGCAATGCATATTATGCATTGGAATAATTTCCTTAGCAGACTTCGATATCAGTTTTATTTTGTGACTAAACATTGTACCTGTTCTAAGGTCTCATTCTGAAGCTGAATGCAGCTTTCTAGGATATTTAACATATTTAAGTATGTGCTTTCAGACCAGAATCTCCCAGGTTTGATTTGCAAGATGCACTGGGTGACCTATTCTCAACGTGAGCAGCATTTGTGATATGGCCTCATGGACCTGGAGGGTTGAGAAGGGAAAAACAACCAAGTTTTCATCTTCTGATACTTCCCACTGACTACTGCTGAAAAAATGTGCCCTGGATTGGGCTTAAATGTAATGCCTTTCACAGCAAAATAGGCTGCTGGCATTCACTGCTGGCATACAGGAACAATGGCTGTTCAGATGAGCTACCAGAATGTAGCCAGGCCAGTGGAACTATACGAGTCAGTGCCTGCCTGCCTGCTCTCTCAAGTGGATGCAAAATATCCCATGGCCACTATTAGGAGAAGAGCATGGAGTGTTCTTCCCTGTGTCCTGGTCAATATTTATACCTCAACCAACATTACTAAACTAAAAACACATGATCTGGTTATTATCACATTGCTGTTTGTGGGAGTTTGTTGTGCACAATTGATTGCCATGTTTCCTACATTAAAATGATGACCACACTTCAAAAGTACTTCATTGGTTGTAAAGCGCTTTGGGATGTCCTGAGTTCATGAAAGGCACTATATAAATGCAAGTTCTTTCTTTCATAGCATATTTCGACGCTGATTTCAATAACTGAAGGGAATTAAATTGAGTTGAACTAATTTCTGCTTTCCAGAAGAAAATTGTACCCAGTCCCAGAGGTGAAAAATACTTCAGTCAAACTTCCTATGACGGTTGACCTCTTTAGTGAATGTCTGGACCGTAAGTGGACGTTCCACATGAAACTTAACATGAACTTGACGGAAGCCCAAACGAACATAACTCATCACCTGAGCTGCCAGCCACACAACACCTGCATTGCTGTCCTTGGTGGGAAAGAGGACGGGGGTTGGGGAAGCCATTGCTTCCAGCAGAGGAGAATTATTGTCTATCTGTGTGGCGTGTGAAATGTGCAGTATGCAGAATGAACTTGCATTTATATAGCCCCTTTCATGACTTCAGGATGTTCCAAAGCGCAAATGAAGAGTCAACTTATGATCATCTTGAATCTTGGCAGCGAAGAGTTACATTTTACTCTCAACTCATTCTCTGTCAAACAGAACTAATTTTAGTCCCAGGGAAGAAATTCTTCATCCTCACATTTCTGCCTGCTGTCTGTCTTTCCTGAGTATGAGGATAGAGTACCAATTTGGTGAGATTTCACATTATCTTGTCGTCTCTAGACTGCTGGAATTAACTCAATGCCCTTTCTCCACTGAGCCTAGAGGGAAAGAACTTCACAACCTTAGGACATCCCAAACTGCAGCACAGCCAGTAAAGTAGTAAACACAGCAGCCAATTTGCACACTGCCGGCTCCCAATATGATGACAATCAAATAATATGTTTTAGCAATGTTGGTTGAGGGATAAATATTGGCCAGGACACCTGGGCAGAACTCCTCTTCTCTTAGAAATAGTACCTTGGATATTTTACATCCACCTGAGAGGGCAGACAGGGCCTTGTTTTAACATCTCATCTGAAAGGCGCCATCTCCAACAGTGCAGCATTCCCTTAGTACTGCACTGAAGTGTCAGCCTATGTTATGTGCTCAAGTCTCCAGAGCGTGACCTATTGACTCACAAGCGATAGTGTTACCACTGACCCATAGCTGGTACTTATGCCAATTCTGTTGCCTCATGATTACTGACAGGCATTCATGAAGAAAATACTTCTTTAAGACAGGAGTGAGCCCTTTCTTTGGAGTCTGAATTTTTTAGTAAGTAATTTGGGAACATCAAAATTCTTTGGATTAAAAACAATTACATATTAAGAATCAGGACCCCATTCACAGATTTCATTACAAAGAGAAATGTCAACTCAATTTACCAGTATTTACTATTTTTGTCATTTAGGAAGACATTTCTGACAACATTTGTCATGTCCACAACTTCCATGGTTTGGGATGCCTGATTAGGAATCTTACCTGAGCTGGGTCAGCCCCAGAAGGTGTAGTGACAGGACTAAACCCCTGTCAGGGCTACAGGGATTGCACTCTTGACTCTGAGTCACAAGGTCACAGGTTCAAGTCCCACTCCAGCAACTTGAGCACAAAATCTAGGCTGACATTTACCCCACATGGACTGCAGCAGTTCAAGAAGGCAGCTCACCATCACCTTCTCAAGGGCAATTAGGGATGGGCAATAAATGCTGGCCTAGCCAGCGACGCCCATATCCCATGATTGAATATAAAAAAAACTTCCACTGCAGTATAGAGGCAGCACTGTACTGTCGGAAGTGCCATCTTTCAGATTAAATGTTAAACTGAGGTCCCCGCCTGCACTCTCAGGTTGACATAAAAGATCCCAGGCACTATTTGGAGAAGAGCAGGGGGTTTCTTCCTGGTGACCAGGCTGACAGTTATCGTCCACCAACATCACTAAAAGAGATTATCTGGTCGTTAACTCATTGCTGTTTGCTGTGTGCAAATTGGCTGCTGCATTTCTTGCACAAGTGACTACACTTCAAAAGTACTTCATTGACTGCAAAATGCTTTGTAATGTCTTGAGGTTGTGAAAGGCGCTATAGAAATGCAAGTCGGTTCTTAATTTATTTCCTGTTGTGTTGACTATCATATGCAACAGTGCTGACCTCATTGAATCATTATTATAAGGGAGCCTCTTAAAAGGGGCACCCCTGTGACCAGGAAACATCCAAATAAGAAAACACTTCAGTATATATGAGGAATTAACTGGAGCTGAAGTAACGATTCCCTTTAAATGACTGTGTCTCTTTACAGGCTCGTGCTGAATTACATAGTCCAATTCATCAGTATTCGGATAATTTCGCAGCAAGCTTTATCACCACCAAATTGTGTTGCAAACCAGAACCTCAAGGTTAAACCTTAAACATCCTGCCCTACCTAAATTTAACTTTGCTTCCTCAGCTGAACATTCCCAGAACACAGCCAAGGAATGAGAGCAGGAAGATTTACGAGGAGTTCTGATCCTCCCTGCGCAAACTCATCTTATGAGGAGCGTGAGCTTGGAAGAGAAATTCTTTAGGTATTTGAAAAGAAATTGGACAGAGTTGAAGCCTTGGCGATAAGGGTAACTGAAGTGTTCCAGTTTTTTCAAGAAGCATTGAGCACCTCACTGTTCACTTATTGGTCATATTAATTGGAAATGAGGAATGGACTAGGCCTGCAGACTTCTCAGTAGCTGCTTCTTCATTCTTTCTCAATTGCTGGTCGAGAGGACTCATGCTCC